>NW_024582486.1:102158-156404 GCF_018398535.1 Haplochromis burtoni
TGCAGGAAGTACTGATGTTTTCATTTTGTGAAAAAGTGAAAAATTAGTATCGTTACATTACTTGATGTCATTAGACCACACCCCTTCTCATTACAGAGATGCACATCACCTAATATGCTTAATACGTAGTAGGCTTTTGAGCCTATACAGCTTGGAGTAAGACAACATGCATGAAGAGGATGATGTGGACAAAATACTCATTTGCCTAATAATTCTGCACTCCCTGTATAAAAATTGGTGTATCTCAAAAATAAAACTATGAAGACACTCAAAATAAATTTCCTGTTGTTATAAACTATTTTTTTTAAGTTTTTAAGATAAACCTCTTAAATTTCTCCAAGTAGAAATATATGTAAAAAAACAAAAAAGATTTTCTATTTTTTTGTAGTTTATTGCACTTTTTTGCAATTTATGTAGTTACTATGGACTTAATGCATACATATTATTAAAATATGGGCTATAACAGTTGTATTGATGTATAGCAACTTGAAATGCTCCCAAAAATGGCACTACAGCATGTAAAAATATAAAGTAAGCTCTGGCGGCCTTGGTTCTATGGTAGGTCTTGAAGGCACCTTTAACCTGAGTAAACTTGGTAGTTGGTTTGTCTGGGTTGCCAGAAATAAGAAAGAATGAGCATGAAATTTCTGTATTGGAGAGATATATTATTATCTGACTATACCATCCAGTTGACACATTTTACTTAAAATCACTGGTACACTGTACTCCATACAGTGACACACAATCCCAATAATTTGCACACAAGCAAAATGTTGAATTTATAAGGAAAACCAATTTCTTTTTAAAGCACCTTTTTAATTTTTTAAATGCTTTGTAGTATAAAACATAATAAGCTACTAGATGATAATCACAAGAATCTTAAGCTTTGATTCTGATGGAGAGTTGGTGTAGGAGTGAAGTGAAATGAAAACTGTTTAAAAAGTTTAGTAGAACTGTTGCTGTTTAAATTCAGTACAACAGAAATCACAATTACTGGCATAATTACTCAGTTGAAGTTATAAAAAGCACTTGAATTACACAGTCACTATCTGGTCAAAAATGACATAAAGATTAATGACTGAGGATTTAACGGAAATAGACCTGAAAAAACTCATCAGTTATCTAGATTTAATTACATTTAAAAAGTGTTCATTGCTTTTGAAATTTGTGTTATTTTTTGAAGCTTAAAACATGTGATGATATAAATGCACAGCAGTAGAAAAACTATACTTTCAATAATCATTGCATGTGAAAGGGGAAGATGTTACCGACAGCACCAGAAAAAGTCCCACAGCTAAGATTCCCACAAGGACACTGAACTTCACAGTTTAATATGCAAGAATGATATATAAATATGACAACATGAAGCATTTTCTTACATTATTAATGCACTTGTTTGTAACTTGAGTCAGTTTTTAGAGTACCATTTATGGAAATTCAATCAAAACTTTTGTTATTGTATTTATGTGTTTATTTAAAGACTGCTTTGCAAATTGGTTGAAAGGTGGCATGTTTAAAATAAGCATGCACAGAGATATCAAAAACTACAAATCACGAGAAGAACACAGGAACGGACAAAACCAATGACTTTGTTTTTAAAAAAGCAGAATGTTTGTCTGCATGCTTGATTTAATATATAACTGAGATGGGAGGCGATTCCTCAGAGTCATTAACCCTGAATTGAAGACGATGGGAGAAGACAAAGAAGATTACATTGGCTCTGATGTGCTTGATCCTATTCAGAAATGCATTATTTCTAAATGATAGTGAACTTGGAGTTGTATTCCATAGAGTGGAATTCATCAATTTAGGTAATTGTTAATAGTTTGTATGATAAAATCCACTTCGTGAAATAGAACAAGAATCTAGTAGTGAAATTTGCAGAAAACCTTTGAACCAGAAATGTGGTGTGGGATTAAGTACTAATTTAATGACTATAAAAAAACCCTATTTATTCATTTGTTTTTGCTTTTTTTTGACAGATGTTTTTTCTACTTCATACTTTAGAGCATTAGCATACAGTTTTTTTTAGCACTTAAATGTTAATTTCTTGTGCTTGAAAGCTCTGAAATAATAAATCCCATAACACGTTGTATGTAAAAAGTCTGTATAGTGCCAATCTTATCTATAGTTCACAGGGAGATGTCCTCCTTTATTTAAACTGACATAACATGTGGCGGAATACTTAATAACACACAGGCAACATCGGATCAGCTGTCTGCTACACAGCCAATGTACAGTGACTTACAGAGGAGTCGTCATTGACCAGTAAATCAGATCTGCACACTGACTCACTGCTGCAAAGACAATTGGCAGGTGCAGCTTTTAATACAATCTTAATCTGCAGTATCTTTGAAAAAAAAATGCTTGTTGATGTAAGTGACCGACTAGCTCATTTCCTGGCCATGAAGCACAGCTGTTTCTGTTAAAGCTGTGCCATGAGTTATTGCTGTGGTCGGTCCATCACGGGCACCAATGCCAATATATACACTGTATGTATCAGTCTGATGTTAGCACGTTGTAACAAAACAACAGTATTTGAATTCAAATGAATAAGAATGTGTTAGACTCATATCCTCAGTTTTGAAATCTGTTTTCTCATCACTTAACCCATAAGCTTTCATCCAATGACGCTAACAAATGAAAAGATGACTTTGCTTAGGTAAAATATACTTTAGACACATCTTACCACGTAGTGTGATTAAATGGTCAGAGTTTTGTACAGTCTTTAGGTGCCTTGAATGATCGACTGGTTGCTGGCAATGGTTGCTAGAAGCTGCTGGCTCTTGCTGGGTTGCTGCACCAAAAAGCTAGTAAGTGCTTTGGTTGCTGGCAGGTTCCCATAGTATTTCACGTTTGTCTGCAAATACTTACTAACTACAAGCCAAGCAGTAGTAAAACTGGGAAAAATGTGTTTCAAACTGGAAGTTGAGAAGTGTTTTTACCTCCTTCCCTACCTGGTGGTTTCTAGGAGGTTGCTGACTGATAGGCTTGCCTGGGTGATTGGGGCATCAGCAATCATCTTCAGCCTGTATGGTAGTACCCACTCACAACCACTTGGAGAATACTTATTTTTTCCCTTGCGACAGGTGTTTGACAGATGGTCGTTATTCACTTTATTCACCTGACCTTACATTTTTAGACATCCAAAATGGTAACCAAATGAATGTCACAGTGGTCATGTGTTTGCATAACCTTAATAGACTCCAGTCAAAACAGACACTACAGACAACAATAAGTCTTTCAAAACCATTACTTGTGAAGTGTTTTTCAGTTTAACTTTCTGTATTAACCTCTCCCTGGATTTAGTGATTTTATTCTTATTTTGCTGTTTTCAAGATGTTTTAGAAGAGCAGTGTTGTGTGGGTGGGTGTTTAACCCACTATTAATTAATGTGCAGGAAGGACAATGACAAGGGTACATTATTGACTCATCTCCACAACTTCCACTCTCTGTTTGTTACGAATGTTTAAAGAGCTCTAAGTGTGTGTCTGACTGAGGCCAGGGCTGGCTGAGCCACATCAATGACTGTATAAATATATGTTTTCTACAGTCAGTGAGCTACACACACATGCAGAGCAAAGAAGCCACACCAGACAGGATGAAGGAGGTCTGAAAATATTAATTTGTGCTTTTGAATGTAACGGTCCTGAAACATTTGGAAAATAATGTTGATTTTTCTGTTTCAGTGCTTTGGTCTTGCTAATGCTCTTGTCATTCACTCTTGTTCAACCATAGCTCCCTCTCTCGCTTTTATTTAGCCAGAAAGGAATGGTAGTGTTTAATATGTTTACCATCTGTCACTATAATTGCTGCATATCAAACATTTCTCTGAGAAAATACCTACACATGTATGCATATCTGAAAAATAAACCTTTCTATACCAAAAAAAAAAAAAAAAAATTAACAAGCGCTTCAGGCTGACCTAATTCACCTGACTAACATTTTAAAACACTTTCACATCCTTGGACGTAAAACAATGTCATTCTGTTGATAATGCTGCTCTTGGACAAGGTCTATATGCACAAGGTGTCCTTTGGCAATGGTGCACAGCCAATATTAGACACAAGATATTATTAGACATTAGGCAGAGATAACATCTTTTAAAGAGCAATAAAACCCTTATTAGAAGGTCAGAGGGGGTAGAGAGGAAGTAAGCTGGAACTTTCAGAGCCAGGAGACCACAGTTTGTGTCCCTTTTGGGAGTTCTGTGTTTTGCACTGTACCTGGTTAGTTTCAGATACTGAAAGCTGCTTTACAAAAAGATCATAGCTTAGGTTAAAATATGCCCCTTGACAACAGTAACTCTGCATGTTGTAAAAAGAAACCCACCCGTTTTATTTAAATGTGACGAGATGGGAGCAAGACACCTGTTTCCCTATTGCCATAAAGAGACCTTCTGTGTATCTGTGAGACACCAGCAGCTTTGATAAAATGGCAGAAACAGATGAAAACACGAATGAGTCGATTTATATGTAGCGGGATCATGACCACCCAAAGAAATCAAAAACAAAGGATGGAAAAAAAAACAGGCAGTAGAAACCTGCTAATTCTTTGAGGGATGCATTACATCTTGCTTGTTGGAAATTTTTAGGTAATAGTTATTTTGAATTAGACCACTGTAGATCTCTAACACAATGCAAATTAATTAATAAATAAATCATGGAATCATTGAATAAGGCACAAATAATCCCTCCAGGCTTTACTGAGCTTTACTGCCTGCTCAGGACTCGTCGCTGGCTACTGCACAAATTTATTTCTTCATGAGCCAGTGCACAACCTCTGATCCTCTAGCAGGGCTGTGTTTACTTATCTAAGACTTAAAATCAAAAGAAGGGGTAACTGGGATTTTTCCCATTAGGACCTTTGTATAAGATAGTGGACTCTGCCCAAGGACCTCAGGCAATGCCAGAATCAATATTATCTTAATGTTTTTTAAAAAAGTACACATTTTTATGTGATGGTGGCAGTGTTGCCTCAAACTGAAAATGAATTATTTGAGAATACTGTGCTTTTCACTGTGGAGTCTGTGTGTTATCCACTGTCCTGCTTGGGTTTCTTCCCACAGTCCAACGGCACGCAGGTAAGCTGAAGCAGATTTATTCATGGCCCCTTTTCTATATGATTTAGACCTGTGGCAAACCTGTCCAGATTGCAGCCTGCCTCACCCCAAATGTTTGCTGTCAATGATTTTTCTCTTTCAGAACCTGAAGTAGAATAGAAAATGGATGTAATTAGATTTTTTTTAATATCATTTTTTATACTCATGATGTCTTGTGTGTTTTATCTGACAAAGCTTTTAATTCATTTTAATTCTGAGCTTTGAATATGCTATACAAATAAATGGGAGCCTTGTTTTTGATTCAGATTTGTACTGAATGATTTCTTTGCAGACCCAGGTAAAGCGCTGTCACACAACCGTGAGAGAAAAGTCATGGTCATTATCTAATCTTTGAATGAAACGCTTCTCTGCCCATGGAAAAGGTGTCATTTTGTGAAGAAAAAGACATACAATTTTCTATCCGAGTCCAGTTTTTGTAAAGAGTGAGTGGCCATCTATCTATTGTACTCATCTCATTTTATTAATTCACCTTGTCAGAGTGCTGCATTTGTAGTCTGGTTTTCTTATGCAGTGTACTTGCACTGCATTTTAGCTAAATGAATTTGTTTTTACACTGCTGAAGGTGAAAGCTTTGTTTTTAATGCCTGAGAAAAAAAAACACGCAAAAAAAAAACTAATGCTATTCAGCTATTAGGCTATGTGTGATTGATATTTTCAGCAGCACACATTCATATTTCCCCAATGTTTAATCAATTGTCATTACCCAGCCAAGTACAAAGAGAAGAGGATATTTAATTTGCACACAGCTATCCCCCTGGAGAACTGTCAATCACCAGCCATCTATCTACATAACTAATGACTGGCCTCATGCTGCCCTTGGAGTTGGGGGGATATTCTGATTTATGGCAATGCATTCATATGTTCACATGTTCAGGTCATCACTGCATATTGACACTTTCCTAGACGGTGACGGAAGATGAATGAAAGGCTCATTTGCATTTTCATGGATGTACAGTTGCAATTGGAGGATCTCATTTCCCCTAAATATGGGCTTACTCTTCAACCTCAGCTTTTACAACATTAGTCACATGACCTCTTTGACTGCAGATTTTGGCCACCTAGACAAGATTGTGGTCTACATAGTTTGTTTAAAGGACATTTACATGCAACCCTTCCTTTATGATTGTGAGTAGGGAGCTCATGCTGACCTACATTTGTATAAATCCATCCAGCGTACGACATTTGCTTGTCAGTGAGCAAATGCTGTTAGGCTAAAAGCTATGATTAATAATGAATGGCCAACCACTCCTTGGCACAGATGCACAAGTAAATACAAACACTGATGCAGTATGGATCAATACAGTATAATAGAGTACAATGCATATTGATGAAGCCAGGGATGTAAAATGTGATTTAAATTGTGAAATCAATTTGAGTTTCTTCTTTAACATAACTTAATTACTGGTGCACAATTTTTAAAGACTATCCATCCATATGCTAATTACAGAATTTTTCTGTAGTTATTTTTTTGACTGAAATAACTACAGAAAAAAAAAGATTTGCAACTATTCTGCAACTGCAATAACGTGAAGTCAAGTTGTGCTGCTAATTGTGGCATCACTGCTATACTTGTAAAATAGTGTGGCAGCATATATTTTGTCATGCTGCTGTTACTTTAGTTTTGTAGAATAAAAGTCTAGCTATACCTTTTTTTTTGTCGAGCAGTGATGGATGAGTTATGTTTGAAACATAGTTCAATGTCACTTCTTAGCAAACTATGAGTGGATACAGTAGCGCTACTGAAAAAAAACTGACATTTCTTTGAAACCCAGTTATGAAAGGACTTGAATGTGAATCCAAGCCACTGTCTGAAGGGCCATTTTAGCAGCAGGTCAGAAAGATAAAAGCAACTTCATAAACCTCAGCATCCTCTGGTGACTACGACAATTACTGTAGTTTGGCAGAAGGCAGCCAGGAGGGATACACGCTGAGAGGAGAGTCTTTGTTTGTCTGTGGCCTGTCATATGGTCTGTTTGTTTCCATCTACAACTATTCTCTGAATCTACCCCTGGTGTAAACAAAACCTAGCTCCACAATTATTCATAATTCAGCAGACATCTTCAGCAAACAAGTGGCAAACAATAATTAGTAACAGAGATGCTCTATTTACTTTATCTCCGTGATCTCATTTACAAAGCAATTCACTGAGTAATTTAGTTTATTGCACCAAGGGAGATGTAGTTTTTACCAAAAAATCAAATATTTATTTAGCTTTTTTTTTCATTTTCCATACATTTGCAAGTTAAGGTCAACACTGAAAAGGCTGTGGATACCAGGTGGATGTGACCACTTCCTTAATCACATTATCCCATAAAACTCTTTCTTTAATTAGACATAACCGTTCTTCCCTTACCCCAAAGGAAATAAAATGTCAAAAGGAAAATTAAACATCTCAGGATATGAAATAAACTGAACATATTGTACACATTCACACACAAATCTGGAATAAAGATTGGCTCCCTGTAGGACAAGGCTGAGCATCAGCCAATTCCAGGAAAACAGTCATTTTGTTTCGTCTTAAATCACTGCTGCGGTTTGTGCCTTATTGCCTTAAAAATGGCTGTGGAAAGGATAAGAAATGATTAACACACATTTTTTTCTCAGTTTGTCACCATAAACTCCCCTCCTTTTTTTTTATAAATCACTAAAATACAGCAAAAGTGCATCAGTCTTTGCCATTCAGACTAAACTGGCAGCTGTTTTCTTCGGCAGTTCTATTATTCAGTGTGTTGCCTCTGTTCTAGTTTCCTTTGCTTTTCGTATATCTGTTTGAAGTTGGTTATTATTTTACAAAAGTGGTCATAGAAAATAAATAGAAATATTTTCCAGAATGTAATTTTATATGACCCAGATGTCATCTCTTCACTGGTATTGTGTGGACTCCCCTGCTAATGCAGTTCTTCTTTCTTCCATGTTGTGTCGTTTGATTCATGATGTCCTTTTCCCCTCACTTTTTCATTAACACTTTAGCAGAGTTCACTCTTGTAGTTACCATAGTGAGCATGGTATAAATAAATAAATAAATACATAAAAACAAATAAATACATAAATATTTCGGCATCAAATAAATACATGACACTTTACCTTGGCATGGTTTACCCCCACCCATGTAATGCTGACAGTCCGTCTTTTAACTTAAAATAAATGTTCTTCTTTCCTGAGAGAAACAAACTCTCCCTTTGCACACGGTTAAATAGCAGTTTTAGATATCGCTCATTCTCTTCCTTATTTCATATGATCACCAGAGCTTTTTAATTTAAATCTTAAAACTCTCACACACAAGAAAAAACAAACAAGCGTAAAAAAAAGAAAGCAAAAAAAAAAAAAACCTCTCAAAGTTTTCTCAAAGGAGTTCAAAGTCTGAGACTGGGAATTTTGCTAAAGAGATAAAGAGGTGGTACTCTGACTTTAATGAGTACATAGACTGGCTCTGATCTCAGTAGCCTGCCAGAGGGTGAGAAGGGGAGAGAGATAAGTAGGAGGAAGAAGAGGGTGTTTAAAAGTGTCTCTGCTGAGAAGAAGCTGTGCTAGGACCTTTCCTCCTCAGGGTTTCCTGGTGCGTAGTAGCCTGCCAGTTGCCTGAAGCGTGGTCCCCATTCGCTGAGATAGGAGAAATCCTGTTCTGAGGTGGTGGACAGTGTATGAATGGAACTTAGCGAAAGCGCCGGTGAACTGGTGCCCTCAAAGGCGTATGTCTGGAAGGAGTCATATGGTGGCACTGACAGGTCAGCATCAGCCTGCTCCACCTTCTTTCGAATGTAGCCTTTGAAAAGGGAAAAGTCTGTTGCTGCCGCAGCAGCTGCCTCTGCGCCACTGCCACCCACTCGTTTAGCTTGTATCCACTGTGGCAGTGAGCGGATGTCTGGGCCAGAGTCACAGCTCTTGGCCTCTGGAAAGTCATAGAGGTTCCTCAGAGCACTCATGTCATATGCCTGAGTGTCCTGCTCCCCTCCACCCTCATCGTTGTACTTGATGACGTTATCCCTCATGTCCTCCTCGTCCTCTGTCATCCTCTGGCCCTTCCTGTGGCGTTTCAGGGTTAGAATCAGCAAAACAAGAACTGATGGACAGAGAGAGAGAGAGAACAAGAAAGTGAAAAGAGACGATATTTGTAATTCTACATTAAAATAACATATTCAATTCAATTCAGTGAATAGATTTTAAGACAAACACAAAAACACATATATCCGCAAACGTTCCCACACATGAATTCTCGTGCTTTGGTAAAACACAGATAAAAAGGTTCTCATTTACAGGTTTCTCATCACACAGAGGCTTAAACATATTGCATGCAAAAAGTGAATCCCTTTGACATTTTGTGATGAAAAAACACATAAAATGCCTACAGGTTAAGGCCCTTTTTTTTTTTTTTAAAATGTCCTATCAGTCTGTTAATCTGACTGTCAAACTGTCTCTTTCGCATCTTCAACCCATCTGGATTGTCCACTTCATCTTAAACAGTCTTTTTCAGCCATCTGCTAACTCACCGCCGGTGGCTAGGGTCCTTGCAGTCTAGTCTACCTCGCCTTCATCTGGGGTTTCATTCTATGATGTTGCTTTTCATCTGAGTAAAATGCTTCTATTTTGCATGCTCAGGTTTCTGCAATAAATTCCGCTCGTTACGTGTTCTCTTTCTCCTTACTGAGCTAGATGTGTATGTCGAGCATACACTGCACATGATGGATTTGCAAGTGCTTTCCATAGGAAAGTTTCTAAATACACCCATAGTAACTTTGATTTCACCTCTCGGGGCAAAGGCACCGCAGGGGAAGATAATATATTATCAAGTTTTACATTTCAAATGCATGAGCATTGATTTTTCAACATCTTGATTGCCTCGCTCAGAAATATGATTCAAAAGGCTTAATGGAGACCAATCTGTATATCAATACTCATCCAAGTCAAGTGAAAGTAAGAGTTTTTGTTTCTTCAGCTAAGAAATTGAGGAGACCACTCAGAAAGAGAGATAAATGCTTAAAAGTCTTGATTAAAAAGAATTGTGATAGATCCTGTTATGGACTAATGAGATGAGAGGAAAACAAAGGCTGTATGCACAGATAAATCAATCTGGCTTCAATTTCAGCTTAGTTGTTTTAATTACTGCCTTCATTTGTGATTAGACAAGTCTCACTTAGCTCAGACACCCACCCTCTAACTTCGTCATCCCTCCTCAGGGCTGCACTTTTCCCTCTGAAACTTCCACCAGATTTGTCTCAGATTTGCAACAACATTAAATGTCATTTACAGTGATGGTAAAAACTTATTAGAGCCAGTTATTAATGAATGATGCACACTGGGGAGTGTGACAAAGATAATGAACAACTCAATTTTGAGTAGTGGGATAAACAGCAATCTAGCTGCTCTTTGATCAGGTTATTAGCAAAGAAGAATGTGCAAAGGGATTTTTCTACAGTGCATAGTAAATACTCTGAAAGACAAGGATAAAAGTACTTTATTCTGATGTGCCTGTCAATACGATTGTACTAACATTCATTTATTAAAATAAAAGGAGAAAAAATCTACTGTAGATCAAAAACTGAACTGTACAACAGCATCAAAACAGCTTCTGACTCACTTCCTTGGTATTTTGTTATCGTAATGCACATTCGTTGTTGTTGTTGTTTATTTTTGTTCATGAAAAACGATGGTCTTTCGCTTCTGAGGGCCATATTTCACAAAAACCAGATTATAAATGGCAGCACTGTCCTGATTCACAAAACACTGCCAATTGCAAATTGCTGACAAATTGGCAAGTACTACAACACTCTTGCAGGCTCAGAATTGTTTCTGTCTCTAAAATGGAAAGCTAATTATTCTACTCTCCCGTTTTACAATATAATCTCAATAAGGGAAAATAAGTTGCCTGGCATGTTCTCTAAAATGCTTTGTTGTACCTACAGTATTTTTTTTCCTTTTAGCAGGCACAATAAGCAACAGCTCCAAAGGGATGCCAGTGAAGGGACATTCAGATAGATCATTAAGCAGTACACATCATGCATCTTCTGGAACAGATAGCCTAAAACAGATGCCTACAAGCCCACAGAGATAAAAAGACTATCAATTATAATGGTGCCTGTGCTGTCCTGGATGGCACATATTGTTTGATGCCCTGAACCCAAAATACCCATTCATACATTGTGAAAATGAGCTATAGTGACGTTGTTTCCGAGTCAAAATAGATGGATGTTAGAAATAGGTGCTGTGTACAGGAAATCCATACATGTTAAAGCATGTATATAAATATGCATAAGGGCACGGAAAATGTGATGCTGAAGGTCATATGATTATATTAATAAATATTTCACCTTTCTTCCCATCTCATTTCTTTGTACACCCTACACAACATTAGAATATAATAGTGATGGGATCTATACAACGAGTTGTTGCTGTTCCTGGCAATTGTTTTTCAATTGCTATAAATGCCCTAAAATTCATTTGTAAAGTGAAACACCCAGGGGGTTCATTGCCTACAGAGCTGTGACACAGACTAAAAAGCTTTGCTGATCTTGAATTGGATTTTATTCATCATCTCTGACTGATATGTACAGTTGTTCTCTTCTTACATTGTTTGCTGGGCTCCACTGGGATACGGTGTCTGTAGCCATTGTGTTTATTCTTCTCCTGTATGAATTGGGTAAATTAATTGCCAGGCGGCTGAAGAAAGAGTCACGGTTTGTGGTAAACTGTGGCACACACAGCCATGCATACTAACCAAGCACTAAGACAATTACTCTAAATTCACACTAATGTGAAGTATAATAGGAGGTAGGAAACTATGAACTCCTAGGTGCAGAACAGCCTCCCTTCAGTAAACTGTGTTAAAGAGTATGTGCTATTATGTGGCATTCTGAAGCGAAGATGATCTGATAGCCTCACTTTTCAAAAACCCTCCTAATGGAATTTACCTTTTAGGTATACAGATGCTTGAATTGAAAGCCACTGAAAACATATTTAACTAGGAGATTAGCACGTCTAAATTTCAATTCAACACCATGTACAGAGTTTACTCTTGCAGGAAGCATATGTACCTGCGCATAGCTGTCTCTTATACATACAAAGCTGGTCCCTATGTGTACAGATGTTGCGATAAGCGTTCCTGACAAGACGGTTAATTTACCCTTGGGCTGCGCTGGTTGCCCCCATGCGGGAGTTCATCACAAGCAGATGGGAGGTAATTGGAATAGATGCATGCAGATGCTGCAACGCAGTGAAATGGATTCATCACATCAGGCCTATAAATGAACTGATGGAGGGATTGTTTGTTCGTAAGGTAATTAGGCAGAAATTTGTTTTCATTTTTCTCATCACCCAACAATTGATATAATAGAGGTTGCCCAGTCTCTGGAGAGAGTGCTAGCTTGTTGGTTAGGCAGTCAGAGTGTATATCTGCATATGTGGGAGAGAGAAGATGATGTGCACACAATAACGTTGAATAGAGAGAATGAATTACATTGCAGTTACTAGGAGTGGAGTTGTTAATCTAGGTTTGCAATTTGTATAGGTGTATAGCATGTTATGTGGTGTAGTATGAAAAAGGAAAAGAGGAAAGTGTGCAGCTGAAGTGATACGATTCCTGTCACATGTCCCACTCTAGTGTTGTTATTCACACTACATGATAGTTGTGAAAACAGTGTTTATCCCCCTGATCCTAACCCCTGCAGTCCTGAGATTTGACTGTCCACATGATGACTAGCAGAATGTAGGCGCTTTAACCTAGCATGTCCTTCAGCTTTTTATATGAGGCACATTTACAGGCAAGAGAATGGCACGGATTACTTACACCATCGGAATAAAGAAAAAAACTGCATACTGCTTGTTTTTGTTCACTAAGCCACCCATTAAATAAAATATTTTGTACAGTCTATTTTCATGCACAGAATCGAGGTTTTTAGTAGTTTAAAGGCCATACCCAGGTTTTTCAGGGGGATGCAATGTTGCTCAGAGTACCATAACCACAATACCAGAGAAACCTTTTTATAGCCAGCAGAGGTTGCCTTAGATTTGTACACAACATTTTGTTGAGGCTTTTAAAGCCATGATGAATAAATGATGCTCTGCCTTTGAAGTTCACTGCAGTAGATGTCTCAGTTAATGGAGACAGAGTTTTAACAACTCTCATTAGAAAAGCTCTTAAAAGAAATAGTTAGCGATGTTATTCACAGTTGAGTCTGCATAGTGTCACATCATCCATCACTCAATTCCTGTGCAATGTAAAGTGTGTCGAGGAACGAGCGAGGGAAACAAAACACTGTGACAGCGCTGTGGTCTCATGCTGTCACTGTGGAGTGGAGCACCAACATGTACAGAAGGGGAAAGTGGGAAGGAAACTCATGAAAATTTAAAAAATGGCAATATCAAACATCTCTTAGGGGGTTAGCATATGCATTTATGTGTGCTAGGAGGTGCACATGTGTATGTGTCTCTCTATAAAAATCCAATAATTTCTGGAAAGCCCATTTAAAGCCTCTATTCCAAGTGCTGAGACTGCTCTTTTACATGTTTGCTTTCTCAAGACGACTTTCACTTCACTCCCATTCATTCCATCACAGTCTGTTCCAGGGATCAAAGTAGCTTGATATTGTTTACAAAACTAGATGTCATCTGTGCCTCTTTCTTCTAGTGAAAGCAGCAACAAAATGTGTTTTTAATCTGTTTTAATGTCTCTCATTTAAGTTTTTAACAAATATGCATTTTCAGTTTAATTATATATGGATTAAATATAAAACTGACCAGTCCAATAAAAGGTAACATGACTGTAGGAATTAATGACAAAAAGGCACTGAGCTTGAATTGATGTCATTAGGCCCAGCTGTCAACTAGTTGATCCCACTGTGAGTCCACTGAATCTCAAAGTAAACATCCCAAACTAAGCATTACAGCAAAAAAGCAAACGAATGAATCCATACAACAATTCAACATACAGCAATACATTCATCTTCCATGCATTTATAAGAACATTCATTTGCTTACCTATTAGTATAAGCATGCACACCAGTAATGCTATAAGTGCCCCAGGACTGAGAGCTGCACTCATTACATAGGCTGTGGCATTGCAGGACTGGATGGCTCCATCTGCATTATAAAACATAAAAGGAGCATTTACTTTGCAAATTCAACACAAGCAGTTTGTCAAAGCCTCATCTTGTAAAGAAAATGTCTTTTATCATGTATATATTATGATTTTAAGAGTGTGAAATCTCTGTAGAGGACCATTTTGATGCAAATTTATGCCCTTGTGTTATTTTGTTGTTTGGCATGTAGATGACCTTTTAGCACTCCCGCTTCTGCAGAAGGTGACAGTGATGATAATGTTAGTAATGGTGCAGCTCATACAGCAGCACTCACCTGTGTCACAGCCGCAAACACGAATGGTCAGGGTGCCTGTGGAGCTGAGGGAGGGAGGTCCACTGTCAACCACTAGAATAGGCAGGAAGTACACGTTCTGCTCATGGCGGTTAAAGCCTGACCGCTGAGTCCGGATGCCAGCTGTGTTGTCTGGGTCAGATATGGGTTGGGATCAGAGAGAAGGTAAAGCAGAGAAACACATATTAGTGTCTTTATGATAAATAATACCATCTATGTCTCCTTGATAGTGTCTAGCTTTTACTAGCCTTCAGTACATTTCATGGAACTCAAATCAGTAAGTTTATTATCACTGTTGTGGTTTTTTGTCTACTTTGTACTTACATCTGCACCGAGAAAAGCAGTAAAAAAAACTACTTGTAGAAGTGTTGTTCACTCAAACTTAAATAAATAATTATAGTTTTCAAGACTTGAAAGTTGACAATAATTCCAAGTAGAAGTAGAAGTAACTGAAGTAGAATAAATAATTTTAGTCGGTGCACAGTCCAAGGTTTCCAGATAAAGAATGTCAAGTTTAACCTGAGGTTAAACTTTTATGGTAAAATAAACTGCTTTTATGCCATTAACATTTAACATGTATCTTCTTTTTCAAAAGCAAACAACAAGAGGAGAGGAAATCACTGTGAAAGCCACTGTGTGAAATTAAACTTTACTTGTGTATGTACGAGCTCTCTGCCAGAGACAAAGATAAATGTAACTCAGAATACAGGATGAGGCTTTGACAAATAGAGTCAGAGTGGCTTCGAGGGTATACTTGCATAGAGGATAGCAAGTAATTCATCTCTTCAAACGTATATCACTGTTATTCGTGTTGTCTCGGAGCTCCTCTGACACATGTAGAACAATTTTCATATTACCGTTTAAGTACGGGAAGCCTACACCTCAGTTTGTCCTTTTGACTTTAACACAGCATTCCATTCCACTGCTACACGGAAAAGATTCTCCCTACATCTGCTACAGTCTGTATCCAACAGTAACAATGTAATTGATCACTTAATTTGTCAGTCCAAATGAACACAACAGTCTGAGACTGTATGCCTCTGAAAACTTTAAAACACCCCCACACCACGTATCGTTTAATTTCTGTATCCGGAAGGATAATTAGATTAGGATTCAGTTTTCAATTCTTTTTTATAACAAAATGTGTATTTTTATTTTCCTTTTAAATTTGTCTTATGTATCTTTTTAGCATGCCACGGGGCATTTCACCCATAACATGAAGGCAGTTTGTCATGTAGCAGCAAATTATATTTGTTGAGATAAGGTTTTGCTTTACAGACGACCAGCAACAACTTCAAAGAGTTTACCAACATGAAAAAAATGCCTTTTCATCATTGTGTGTCAAGACTTGGAGACAGAACGCAATGTGAGGCCATGATAAGGAAGAGAAGTGACAGATTGAAAGTGACAAGCTGACAAATGTGTCCATGAAAAAAAGGCAGTGTAAAAAAGAGGGGTAGAAGAATCAAAAGTCTGAGTGGTATTTTGTTTGCCTTACATCTAAACATATACATGTTCTGAGGTGTTGTTTGTGGGCTTGTAGGCTACATATATATATTTATATATGAAAGTTGTGTATTTTTTCCAGGGAAATAGGGTGACATTACATCTAAGAATATATGTATTGTGATTATTTACCAGTTTCCATAATCACCTACATAGAAGGCAGATATTGTAAGCAGACACTGATAACCTTTATGATTCTCCAATGTGTGTGTAAGTGTGCATTTTTTTGTGAAAAGGCAGAAAAACACTTGTGGTATACTTTTGCTGTCCCCAGTGTCTGTATCTTTATTATTGTGTTATATTTGTTGGATTCACATGTAAGCGAGCGGAACTGCAGCAGACCTTGCTGCCTCCTTTACAGTGACATTTCTGTGGCTCCGGCTGCTCCCCTGACATTTTCCTGGTGTCAGATCAATCTTGATTTAGCCAGTTGTCACATTCACTTAGGTACACATATCTAAACGACGGATCTGCAAGTGCATTTGCAAAAACACAGACAGGCATGGAGAAGCTCATCTTCCTGACAAAGCAAAGTCATCACTGGGGAACACTGATTTTAATGTTTCCTTACATTTTGCAGGTAGGTATAAATTTTATGTTCAACACAATATTTGAAAAAAAAAAAGTCATCATTTGAGGAATAGAGAAAAAATCCACTGTTAAAGTGTTCAAATGTGAAAGATATTCCAAAGCTTAAACATTTATATAAAAGGCTTTGAAAAAAATATAGTCACGGTACAACTCTGCAGTTTATGAGATATACCATAAAACCATAAAAATACTTTTTTTAAAATGCAGAGAATCATCCACATACTGGCATGCAATATTTTCTAATGATATTTTTCCCAACTAGCAGGAGCGTAACAGCTGGTGTTTATCCAAAAAATAATAATAGAAATATTTCCCTTTTATGAGACAAAGGTCTAATCACACAAAAAATACACAATTTTCCCTACACCGTAAAAAACATCTCAAACAACTTGTCTTCTGGCAGTTAACTTTATCGGTTATTTTATGTTAAAAACATCAACCATCTGGCACTGGATTAAAATAACGCAGAAACTGTAATTATGGATTTAAATTTATATTTTCACAAAGTTTTTTGAGCAACAGTCTTTTAAGTAAACATTGTCTTAAGGTGTATTTTTAAAAATGGATTTCACCAAATTTCTATATAGTGGTACGGTCCTTGCAGGGGGTATGTATACGAGTGTCCTGCTGCCTGTCCCCCTTAGGTGCCAGACTACTTAAAGCCAGAACTCGAGTGCCAGAGAGCCTTTTTGGTTTGTAGCTAGAGAGCTGTGTGTGGTGGTTGCTTAGTCCTGCTCTGTGAAGAGGAGTGTCTGTTTTGGTGATTCAGCCTTTTTGATTTACTTTATAATTCAGTGACAAAACTCGGGTTTAGTTGTTTCTTGTCTTTAAAAGGCGATAGTGGCTTGTCCGTCTCTTTCAATTTATTTAGTAAAAAAAATTAATACAAACTTTTAAGTTAGCAATTGTGCCTCCTTGTCTCCTTTTTTTCAACCTGGATACTTTTTGTTACTTTTCCTCATCACTTGGACCTTATAAGGGTCAATTATTAATAATAAAATATTATTAATTATATCACTTCATTATAGTGATAAGTATCAGTTCATTATAGATATGTCACACATGTGCACATCCAAATCCTTAAACTCACTCATAACAAATATAACACCTGGTCATAGACAGGACTCCTACTTTTACTGTCATTACCTAAAAATTCAATAATGCTGATAATCTTATCAGCATAGCTGCACAAATACTGAATGCTTATTCACACATAACTTTAATTTAGGATCTTTGCCCTCTTACCTTTTAAATCCAACAGGGAGAAGTACCGATTGCTGGAGGCTTCAGGGGCAAGATTGAAGTAGAAACGATGTCCAGACTGTGGCTCGTCCCTATCCACCACACTGATGGTGTGAATTAACTTAGGAAAGGAAAGAAGAAAAAGTGAAATAAAGTAACAAGAAAGGCACAGACGTTAAGACTTTTCTACGCATTTCAAATAAATGTATATATAAAAACACTTTGCATTTCAAATATTTCTTTTATAAACGAGAAACTGATGTGGAACGAGTGTACTTGGATGCAACAGACTAAGAAAGCGTCCGATATAACAGAGTAGTTTAAAGGGACTACAGTTGCAAAGAGACTTTAAAAAATCCTTTCTAGAAAGTTGACACAGCAAAATAATAAAAAAAAAAAGTCTTATGGTAGAAATGCAAAACTGCCATAAAATATCTCACTAAAAAGAGAAAAGAACTAAGAACAGAAAAAAAGAGCCAGAGTCAGAGACACTCTCTGATGTTGCCATATTTGTGCTAAGAAGGAGTAAAGTCAAAATGGAAATGTGTAGGAGAACAGAAAGAAAGACAGACTAGGTGGGGGTGTAGTTCTCGTATCTAATGCAATAATAATGATCCACATTCAAAGATAAAAATCAACTGTGATCCAATTTTGAGAACTCTGTGTGGATACAATAAGGTGAGATAGGATTCACTGTGAGCTGAACAGACATCAAACAGCCCCTGGAGATCCTTTCACCTTAACATGGGGCCCTCAGTGACAATTCATCTTCCTCTCATCCTATTACTCCACAGCCAGCATGAAACCACGAGCTGATAAATGATATTTTCACATCACATCCATCGGCTCTGTTTCTATGTTTCCTCTGCCAGTACACAACCTCTAAGACCATGTCATTACTATTTTGATTATCTTCATCTTTGTTTATTGCAAAACAATCACTGGGTTTAGGTAAATAAAATAAACCAAAAAAGCTGCAGACAAAACAGTACCTCTTCAAATTTGTTTGTTCAAAATAAATGTCAAAATGATCTACATGACATGGATGTTACGATGGCACTAGATGAAAAATATTTGTGATGCATGTGTGATATAACTTAAGTTATTTATTCACCCTTCTTTTTATATTAATGCATGTTATCTTAGCCATGTCTTCCAGCTGCCATTAACTAAATGATGTAAATATTTTCATAATAACTGATTTCATACAACCCACACTTAGTCAGATGAGTCACAGTTTGAACCACACTTATCTTAAAAAGTTTTTTTTAATCTCTTGAATCTCTCCCTTCTCTATTATGCCCATCCATGTGATTTCTGCACTTTAATATTAAATGAATATTAAAATTAATTGCACCTTCCTCGGTCTCTTGTTGGGACTGCTATCCCTCCAGCAGTTCTCAATGGCCACTAAACTTTATCCAACAAGGTGCATGAGCGTACAGGAAAGGTAGTGGAGGGGCCGGTCAAGTTAAGAGATTTTATGGGGCAAGCCAGTGTCAGTAATGAAAATTAACCAATGGGCAGGTGTCAGTGCTTGTAGTGCCAGCCCTTCAAGCCGACCTGTAGACTGTTTAATTATGTCAACAAAGAGAAAAATAAATTATAGTGATCCATTGGAAGATGCAAAGTATGCCTGATTACCAGTCCAGCCCTATCACTACATCACAACAAAGGTTGCTTGAAGTTAAAGATCACACAATAATACAGAGAAATCCACAACAACCAGATGAGACCCTGTGAGAAAGCACTTGGTGACAGGGGGAAGAAAAAACTCCCTTTTAACAGGAAGAAGAAGGAAAAAAATGAACATTTAACATACGTGAGTATGTGGATGATTATTTTAAGCCTCATCACATCTTAATTGTTTGATTTGTCAAAGTCAAAAGTCAAAGTCAAAGTCAACTTTATTTGTCAATTCTGCCACATGTACAGGACATACAGAGAATAGAAATTCCGTTACTCTCAAACCCTAGATGAAATAGCAAATGAACATTTAAATATAAGAGAGTGATTAAAAAATGCAAATAAAAAATAAAAAGTAAAAATTTAAATAAATACAATACAATTTAACAAGAAAGCTATGCAATATACAATATACAATATTCAGGTAAGGGTAAATGACATTGAGTGTAAACCAGGCAGAGTAGTGCAAATAGGCAAATAGTGCAAATGGAGATCTAGTAATATACGGTAAGAGATTTGCAATCAACTTCAGTGGTTCTGATAAAATTACAAAAACAAACAAACAAACAAAAAACAGTCGTCATCAGCAGCATCATTCTGATTGCAAACACAGCTTCCCTCTGACCTAATCTACATTCTTTAAAGATTTAGGACTTATGCTCGACACTCTGCACTTAGTTGCAAAACACCGCATTATATGACAGAGATAAAGTGTCTAGGCAGAAAATCATTGCATAAAACAAATTATTAAAAATATACATATAAAATGTAAATGGTTGAGAAAGGAATGTGGAACAGGCAATATCTCCTGAAGTCCACCACTGTTATAATTTTTGTAGAACCTTGTAAAAAGACCAGCAAATTTATTTTAGCCTTTATAGTGGGGTTATTTTTTGTAATATTGTTTTTGGTGTTGAGGCAGACAAGTTTTATCTTGTACTAGGTGACGGGTACATGTACACACACACACACACACACACACACACACACACACACACAGAGTTCAAAATCAGTAGAGACACACACAACAAACAACCTCCAGAACTCTTAAGTGAGGCATTTTTCAGAATGATTAAAGCAGGTGTTCGACAGTTGTAATTCCTTTGTCTGGTTTCAGAAAAGCACGCAGGATCAGATAAGATCAAGAGAAATGAATCAAGCCATTACTCAGCTGTTAGTCTCTTCTTTTAGATGCAGGATACAGGTGCAGAAAAATGTTAAAGAGTTTTTTTTTTTATTGAACTAAACCCTTCTGTCTTTTCTCTTCACCCGTATGCCTCTTTGGCCTGTTCTCACTGTTTGTCACGGTGATTACCTTTTTCTCTAATTGCTCGTCCTTTACATTTATCTTTTACAAAGTGTCTCCCTTTCATCCTTTTACAAAAATGCGTCCTTCATTCATCATCTGTAAATTGATTATTCAAACAATATTATTTTAGATGTAATCCATGTGGTTCACATATAAAGTCATCTGCTTCATTGTGTGATTTTAAGCTCAATTTGCCCGTCTGTGAGACAGCCTCATTTATGGCACTGCACAGAACTCTTTGAGCCTGAGTGATGGCTATGCATTACTGTGACTAAGCTACTGCTGAGCACACTTCCGGGCCACAATTGTGCCTTCACAATAAACAGCGTCTCAGGATTGACGTTGCATCACAAACACAGAACAGGCTTAGTCATACTAACAGCTCAGGGAGGCTGTTTTGGAAAATATGCCTTACTTTGTAATTACAAAATGCTACAGCATGATTTCAGACTAAATCACTGCTTCTTCCTCAGTGTGGTGCAAAATCTCCACTCACAAATTATAGAAACGCATGGACTATGAAATAGTGGCTGTACTCATAAAATGTGATTAAAAAAATGAAAGCATATTATGAGACGACTCAAATCCCACATTTTATATTCAACATTTTTTACACATGAGCCAGTGTCAAGAGAATCATATCAGGATATCGTCTGCAGTTCGCCTTTCTCACGTCCGCCACACACCGTGAGCCTCTCCATATCAGATACGGGCACACTCCTCGAAATACAGTTTGGTTGAGCAATGTGAGTGCTTGGTTACGGTCTGCAGTGCCCAGATAAAACTCCCAGAACAATTTACCTTTACTGTTTTTAACTCAGACACAATCAGACATAACACAGACTTTCTAGGGCACTGGCAAGTCTGTTTAATGTGAGATCATACTGAGTCACATGCAGCTTTGCAAGTTAATGTCAAGAAGCATTAAGAGCGGCATTACATGTGTGTGGTAGCTTAGACATGTAGAATGAGGTTCTATGCCCACAGGGCATGCTTTTTTCCTCAGTGTTATTGTATTGTCTTTTTGTTACAATATAAAGCACCTTGAGCCGACTTAGCGCTTTATAAACAAAATTGAATTGAAAATTGAAAAGTTTTTTTGCACAGTATCAGAGGATACAAATCTTCTGTAGCTGTCTTTGGTGAAAAAACACCAAAGTACACAGTGTTTTGTATTGTCAGTTTGAAAATAGGACAATTTTGGATATAGTTCAGCATGACAGCACTAATCAGTGTCACTTCTTTCTCCCTAACCAATCAAAACCAAGAAGAGGTGGGACCTACAATATCAATACTGTCCAGAGTGCCAGAAGAAGAAACTGATTCTAGCTGTCACTGACAAACTAGTAATTTACAATCTAACATCGAAGAAGACGGTTTTGTAACCTAGCAACAATAAGTGCTTCAGAGAAGTGTTCTAAAAATGGGGTCATTCGTGGATCTAGAGTTAAGAAAAAAAGAAACAAACAAAAAAACCCTTCAGCTATAATGCCAGGATCCAACCTTATACATACTCTAAATGTAAATGATGTTTAATGTAACCCCAAGATATTTTTGATATCTTCTTTTCCACAATGATGTGGAAAAATGAGCAATGCCATCTCATTTGCTTTCTTGATTGGAGCACCGTGACTAAAGTTTCCTACACACTTTGAATATGTCACACATTGCCAGTGTTGGTACAAACATCCATGCCACAGTCGGCATGTTGTCTCCATCAGAGTTATATGACTGCTTTAATCGTGAATTGCAAATTATTTCATGAAAATACTGTAAACCATGGCTCAAATGTTTGCACTACTGTTTTATATCTTTGATTTCTTCTATAATCACACTTCAATTCATTTAATATGAGAATTTAAAGAAGAGCAAAGGCCAAGCAAAATTCAAAAAGGGACAAACATACCCTCTAAAGACATTTGTATTTCCCAGAGTATTTTGACCGGCAATAAACATCTTTACGTGTGTGTGTCTTCTCACACAATAACATAGACACAGTGACATAGGGCATAAACTACCACATATACACAGTGATCTATGAAAAATACAGTTCAGTGTTGTATGCCAAAACGGGATGATAGTTTCTTCTCATCGTTCTCTGAAGCACTGTCAACTTTATTTCTCTCTGAAGGTAAAAGAATAATGAGCAAAGAGAAGACACAAGCAATAACTTTATAATCAACCGGGGGATGAATCTACTCCTCTATTTGAAGAATATGAACAACAGTGACGATGTAGTAAATGAGCCATGATCTGCTTTCTGTGACTGTGCCCTCAGTGGGGGGGACTCTCTTGCAGCATCGCAGGGTGAGTGGAAACTAAGTGCCAAGGGAGAGAGTGTAAAGTGAGGGAGAGAAATGAGAGAGGAGTGTGTGGGAGTTTATCGAGCAGCTAGTGAAGCTCCCTCAAGCACAATCACCTAATTAGATTTCTATCTAGCAGTCCCCTTTCCTGACCCCCTTAAATCTCTTGCATCTCTGGAAAACTACAGGGGGAGACTTCCCAAAAGTACACCCCATCTACACTATAGGTGTCTGAAAGGTGAAGGTTGTGAGGCAGAGGAGGCTTTCTCATTCACAGTAGAAATCAGCCATTTCATGATGGCAGTGGGGAGGGTAATGAAAAAAATAAATAAATAAACATTGAACTACTTAAAATGTGTAGTGCTGGGTTCATCTCTGAAGCCTGGAATTCACCGCAAGCATCAGCGGTGCGTTTTCAAATGCATCCATTATTCTGAGTGGTGAAAAGCATTCTCCTGTTGCCCAGCGTAGAATTAAACTGACTCAATGCATTGTGCAAAACTTGAGTCACATTGCATGGCCAGACTAGACTGTCAAAAGATACATGCGAAAAATAAAAAGTAATATTAACTGGCACCATAGAAAAATCGTGAACTGGTTCTTGTAGAAAACCGGTACCCAGCATCCAATTTTTTGAAATTGCTAGTCTGCTTGTTTATCCATCCGATTTCAGGTTGTGTGCCAGAGGAGGGAAATGGCATTGCAGTATATAGTGTGGATATTGACATAACTTTTATTTTTATTGCACAACACCGCGATGGTAAAGTGGAGGAATTAATTTTTCTTGGTGTAATTAACATACTGCATTACTTTTAGGGAAACGCATTCAGTGTAATGTGTGTAATAATTACTTTTTCTGAGTAGAGATCCGAACACTGATCACAACAAACATGCAACAACATTGTATCAATGTAATGTCTTTCGTATGCAGCTTAGCAATGGTGGTCATTGTCAAAGTGAATCAATGAGGAATCGAATCAGTAAGTGATATCAATAATAGAATCAGAATTACTAAATTCTTATCCATTCCCATTCCTTGTTCACAGTACTCAAATGGACTCCACAGTCACCAGATCTCAATCCAGTAGAGCACCTTAGATGGGAAATGTGCATCATGGATATTCGCTGACAAATCTACTGCAACTGGGTAATGCTATCATGTCAAAGTCTAAGGAATGTTTCCAGCATCTTGCTGAAAATTAAGGCAGTTCTGAAGGCACAAAGCCCGATCTGTTACTAGCAAGGTGTGCCCTAACATAGTGTTGTTAAAATATATTCACTTACCAGGTTTTGAGGTAAAAATCTGAATTGCCCTCAAAAGAAAAACTATAGTACTGACTGTCTGCCTTTTTTGAGTGTCTGATTTAAATGGTTTAACTCAATCATTATGACATTATGCTGACAAGTGTCCTCATGTGTTCCTGCAAATAAAAGCTAAGCTCTCCAGAAAAATTACAGAAATTAAGTATATTCATTTTATTCGTTTAGTTACAAAAAAAGCTCATTTAACATTTTAGATGCAGTGACAAATATCATTTGACATCCAGACTTTCTGCCTGAAGAAAAGAAAGTTGTACTGAATGCACAAAGACCTTGATGCTGTAAACACTGACAAGGTTAATTTGGGGAAAAAAAGGGAAACTGTGAATATTCAGTCTGTCAAGTCTGCTGGTTCATCTGATTCAACATTCACATTTGAAAGACAAAAGGAAGAGGCATTTGGTAAGTAGAATAGATGATTCATTCAGTCTCCTACTCGTGAAGCACTGGCAAAACTATGAGTCTGTCTGTATTTTCATGTGGTTTTTTTCCTCATCTCTGCTGGTTTACGCCTTGTTTTACCAATTCCTCCTTTATATCTGATGTGTGCTTGTCTTAGTCCTTTATGCATATCCATAAGGTGAGTGAACAATGTGCTCATATGTGTGCTATGTGAGTGCAGGATTAGCATTTAGCTATTTCAAACTCAGTCCTCGAGGGTTAGAGGTTGGCAATATTTTGGCCAAACTGAGGTGATCTGTCGCATTGACCCACTCAGCCAACTGTAAGACAGCATGGCAGAGCTGACAGGGCTCTGTTACCCCAGGCCACACTTAGTATTTGGCTTTCCAACCAGCCTTTTTTCTGCACACATTGCACTATATGATATCTGTCTCTTTGCATTTAATCAGATAAATACCACGAGGTGGGTGAGGGATGGCGCATGAACACAGTCATGTGCCATTTAGAGAGGTGCTGAACACTGGGGAAAATTGCCAAATCAGGGCACGGACCAGGAATATCAAATGTTAAATGTAAATTAAATCCTGTAAAATCTTAATAAAATTAAGTTACGTATGTATTATTTTGTGTGATTCATGGCCCGAATGGCAATTGTAGTTAAAATGGATCACATCATAAGACCATTAAGACTCATTCATAATTTGGGTGTTGAATAGTGATCTGTACGCTACTAAATTGGCTTTGTTTATTTGCTATGATAATTTAACCTTTATATTTTATAGATTTGCATGGCTCTGTTATGCAAGTCTGTTTAACTCAGACTTTGAAAGCCTGTGACAGTTAAAAACAGCTTTACAATTTTTTTAATGTTTTCATTTGAATTCTGTAGACATTGTGCTTGCGCTGTAACTATGTAAAGACAATCTTTTGTCACATATTTTAGAGGGCAAACAGTACTCCTTTTTTAAACTTGCTTGCTGTGAACAATATTAAGTGTTGTTTTTCTCAGGGTTAGGAAATATATTACCTCAAAAAAAAAATCTAATTTTTGTGTCTACATACAGTATGTGTGTCTCTGGTGAACAGCAGCAGTCTGAGAGAGTTTGGGGATGTACGCAGAAAATTGCCAGCACTTCCTTCGTTAAATTTCTCTTAAGAGTCATTCTGAGACATGAACTCACTTTCAGTTAAATCCTAAATGCAAAGATGTGGGAACAAAATCATAATTGGAGGGTTTCATTAATCAACACTATAATTTAAAGAGAAAGGCAGTTTTTAAATCTCTAAATGACATCAGGATCTTTTACTATAGGAAATTCATTGAATTTCGCAATGTTTAACAAATAGTCACTGAGGGCTCATCAGTGTCCTGCATTGTTGGCATTTTATTGTATTATGTTTCCTCTGTCTACACTCATTGTAGTACTCTCGTGGTTTAAATCATACCTAACTGAGAGGTCTTTCTCTGTCTCTATGGGAAATCACTCTTCCTCCTCTGCACCTCTCCGTTGTGGTGTGCCCCAGGGGTCTGTGTTAAGTCCCACGCTGTTCTCTCTCTATCTGCTACCCCTGGGAAAAATTTTCAGGAACCACAATATCTCTTTCCACTGCTATGCGGATGATATCCAAATCTATTCCCTCTGATGATCTCCAATCCCCGCTATTGCCGTTGCTTAACTGCCTGTGTGACGTCAAAGACTGGCTACTGCATAATTCGCTCACCCTCAACGAAAATAAAACAGAAATGATCGTCTTTGGTAGCCACATGCCGTTGAAACAGCTATCGGGGACCTTAGGTTCTTATGCCAGTCACCTATCGTCTACTGTAAGAAATCTTGGAGTAGTGCTGGACAGTTCCCTCAAATTAGATAAGCAAGTGGCTGCAGTAGTAAAAACCAGCTTCTTCCAACTACGCCAAATTTCGAAGGCAATGCCTTACCTACAACACAAGGACCTTGAAAGGCTCATTCATGCTTTTATAACCTCTAGGCTGGACTATTGTAATTCTCTTTACCTAGGCCTGCAACTGTCCCTCATCCAACGCCTACAATTAGTCCAGAATGCCGCTGCACGCCTTTTAAGCGGCACTAGAAGACAGGATCATATCACTCCTATTCTAGCTAACCTTCATTGGCTTCCTGTCAAATACCGTATTGTTTTTAAAATCCTTCTATACACTTTTAAAATTTTAAATAACCTGGCACCTAGCTATCTGATTGACCTTCTTAATTTATATATCCCCACAAGGGCACTCAGATCCTCTAATCAGGGGCTCCTAATGCAACCAATGTCTCGACTAAAGACGAAAGGGGATCGTGCCTTTGCTTTTGCTGCACCAAAACTTGGAACAGCTTGCCGGTTGATGTCCGTGCGTCGGAAACTACTCAATCTTTCAAATCACGGTTAAAAACTCATTTGTTTAAGCTCGCCTTTCAAACCACTTAGTATAATTTCCTCCCGGTTCGTGCTTGTTGTAATATTACCATTCTATAACTGTATTTTTTGTTGTTGACTGTTCTCTTTTGTTGTAAATCTGCAAATATGGCTCGTCTGTGAAGCACTTTGTTGTACCTGTGACTTTTAAATGTGCTATAGAAATAAAATTGAAATTGAAATTGAAATTGTGATTGTGGACTTTAATTCCTTATTTTGTCTTTTAGATGCATTCATATTTGAATAAACAATAAAATAGTGAAGGACACCTTAACAGCGCCACTGAATTTATGTCAAACTAAGTACAATGTGTTTTGAAGTAACATTACGTGCTTATTTCTTTCTTACATCTTATTGTACATTACTGATAGCAGTGTGCCGACTTTTCCTCGTCAGGCAACATTTTCCCTTTGTTGTTTCATATTCTATCCAGGTCGTTTTTAAAAATGTACACTCCACTAAAAAAGACTCTACACAACTATATTTACTGTGGAGATGTACCTGGAACTGATCCTCTGGAAATGGATTAAGGATGCATTTCTTTTTGGCAAGGTTGTGCACATGTGTTCTACATGATAGAACCGTAAATCCAACCTGTATTTTGTATGTGGTTGTTTTCACTGTATTTCTCTTTAATTCAGGCTTATGGAAAGTTTTTTTTCTCTCTTTTAATCTCTGAACATCAACCTGCATAAGAAGGATGCAAAGGAAGGCTCTGTAAATGAAAGGTGAGAAGCTATTTAACAATTTTTGTGTCACGGCCCTGGTGTGAACTGTCTCCAAGCAAAAGCTGCTTTGCCACTTTCACCCATTTTTTATTCCCTTCAAGCACACCGCACCGCACTCCACACACACACACACACACACACACACACACACACACACACACACACACACACACACAAATATGTTGTATTGCCAACTCTTAAATAGGATCAAACCCAACCGCAGTTAAAAGGCTTAGGTAAATCTGATTTTCTCTGTGGTTCCACCAAAAGCTAGACCTGAGCCAAGGAGCTGACACTCTGTGAACGAGACTGGGTGATAACAGAGCACACAACAGGAGACAATGAAACGCTCTTCATTAGCGCAGTAAACCGGGGGTTGATCTGACACATTAAGAGTGTGACAGTGCAGCCTGTGTACAGCATGTGTGTGGGTGTGTGTATGCATGCCTCTATTTTTCTTAGCATGTGTCTGTGCAGGGACAGGCAACCATAGTGGTATAATTCAAGGTAAACAGAGCAAATACTGTACATTTCATTGATAATAGGATTGATTGATGGCAAGGTGTATGCCTAAATGATTTAGGTATTAAATAAATTACTTTAATTATGAATACTCAAGACCTGCTATCAATCACTCGATATAAAGTTTGCCACGCATGTGGGTTTAGCTGATTTGAAAAGACAACTTGAAACTGATAGAAAACTCCTCTGTGAAAAGTTTCAAATCTTGAGCCAAACTATTTGATGTCGATTTAGTTTCACGACAACAGGTGTTATGTGGGCTCTAATGAATTCTCCCTGTGAAGTGATGCTTTAAAAAACACAAACAAACAGTGTAGACACTGAACAAAACAACAGTAACCTGATCTAACCTCAGATTACCACTAAAAGACTCCAGATGAAGTGGATGAAGTGCACATTATCTGAATCTAGACGTTTATACATTAGGCAAAAGATGACACCACGACTGTGTTTGACATCTCTGTTTTCCATGAGAAAGTAATAAATGTTTAATTACTTCTCTTTCTGAAAGCTGCTGGCCTGTCCAAGTTTCTAAATTGATTAACAACATTCTCGGGAGCTGGAACAAAATCGAATTGCATTTTACACATCTGTCAAGTCATGCTTATACCTCTAGGCTCCTCTTTTGGCAGCTTATTTTGCTGAATAAATAAGTGCATCTTGGGAAGCAGCAGACATCAAAGTATTTCAAGCACATTAGGCAACAACACTTTGCTTCAATAGAACCCTACAATTTGGATTTTGTTTATTTATTTATTTATTTTTTTGTCAAAAAAAGTTACAGCAACTGTCGCTTTGGGGTTCTAGGGTTTAGTTGTGTTCCCTCTGTTTGGTGTCTTCCCTGCTTGTGTATCCCCTTAGTGTAGTAGGTCTCTGTGTTTAGTCCGCGTCTCTGAGCCTGTGTTAAGTTTGTGTGTTGTGTCATTACTTGTATGTTTTATTGTGAAGGTCTGCGTCTTATGTGAGTGTTTTCAGTTTGCCTCCCTGCTCTCGTCATGTTAATCACTCCCAGCTGTGTCCCCCACCTGTGTGTAATCTCCCTGTGTTTCTCTGAGTGTATTTAAGTCGTGTCTTCTGTCTTAGTAGTTGCTGGTTCGTCTGTGTTGTTCCCCTCCATCTTCCTGCGTATCTCCCTCCGTTGTCTCTCCGTGTCTCCCTACATCTCTGGGTTTGGTTTTAGGTTTGTTTTGTTAGTTGTTCCAGTTTCTCGCCTCGCCGTTTCTGCTTGTTTATCATCCTCCTTACTAAATAAAGTTCACTCTCATCACAAGCTGCATCTTCGGTCCTAATCTACAACTCCACACGTAACATAAGTAATTTAATGACACTTTGCAAAGCCATCCAGCAGCTGAACTGGACACGTTAACAGGTTGGTTGTGGACCAACTGTCTGTGTCTCCTTGACACTTCTGATCTAAAATGTGAAATGTCTGCACCCAACTTAATAATAAAAAACAATAACAAATAAACAAATTAAAAGCACTCATCTGTGAAAAAATACTTTAAATTTGAACTCGTATCATAAAACATCCAAAAACAAAATTGGTTTTTAGACCACTTGCTCTATGTTTTAATATGTAGGGACTCACAGTGTCTACAGGAAACCATTTTTATATTATCCATGGAAATTACAAAAGGTCAAATTGTTTCCTGCATGTCTCCCATTGGTTACCCTTGAGCATGAATGTGAGGCTGAAAATGCTTTAAACAATTAATTTCAATCCTTACAGCCTACTCAACTTCCCATAACAAAATTTAAAGAGACTCTGTAGAGAAAATACAAAAAATGAAAACGGAAGAAAAGGAACAGATGTTCCTGCCATTTGCCAACCTCACAGGATGATAGTAAAAATAAATAAATAAAATGAAATAAGAGATGGATGGATAGACAGCACAGTCTTGTGCATGCACTTTTAGTTTGTAATTACAATGTGAAATATTTCACTGCCTTTCTCTCTAATGAGAACATTAAAAAACCTTTTCTTTTACAATGCTGGGAGCCAGCAATGATCTTTTTAGCTGGAAGACTAATCATCTCTATGTGATTAGGAGCTGAAGGTTAATGTGGGCTCTCACAGATGGGAGACAGAGTGAGGTGGGAGTGAGGGAGATCAGACCAGACAACGTTCTAGAAAGGCACAGACTGGTGGTACTGCAGAGGCACAGGGGGGCTATAAGTGGTTAAGAGTCTGTGGATCAAGGGGAGGAGAGGCCTGAGCCTCATTACACATGTAAATGCAGCTTCCAGCATGGAGGCCCCACTTTAAAGCCTTGCTGTTTTAATTATTCCTTTGCTCTGCACACGATAATTGGCTCTAACTCAGCTCAGGGCCTGTTGGCTATGTAAGGTGAATATAACACCCTAATGACTTTGTCCATTTTTAATGGTGATCAGTGGAAAGACCTGGCCTTCTATTGGATTGGAAATAGCCACATCAGTGCCTTTGTCTTGATTTTCGCACAGACTCCCACTGTTTGATTGTTGGGTATTAATGTTTTATCGCAGGGCTTATATGTTTTCCATTTAGAAAATTAATTAATGAATGAATGGTTGAACTGACTGAAATTCTTTGAATTAAATTTTATTTAAACGGTGCACTATTTGCCGTTTTAGCCCTGATTGGATTATAAGATGCTATTAAATCAAATATCAGAAACCACTTTCTTTCCCACAATGAAACAACTTTCAACAGACAGATCACGTCTTAATTAAAAAAGAAAAAAAGAAACACCTGAAAAAGGCATAAGTGAAGCATATCAGAATTAGGGGCAAACATTAAAGGTAGAATTAAAATTCTATCAAGGTCATGAAGGAAAGACGTCTCTCTCATGAAGAGCCTGTTAAGTGACATTTTAAAGAAAAGACTTCTTGACAGGCAGAACAATATGACTGAATCAATCCAATCAAATACATTTCTGGGATAGATATCCAGTATCAAAATCTGTAATTATTTTATAATAATGTTTTAATTTATAGCAAATGAATAAATAAATACTTTGGAAAGCAATTAACTTTCTGACACAGGACTCGTGGGGGAATTTGTGCCTTTGCCCTAGAGCTGAGTCTAAAGTTGCCTTTGGTGTTAAGTGTCAAACAGATCATAGAGTGGAGCTGTGCAAAAATATGGAAATAATCAGGAATTACAAGACAATAAATAGAATAAATAGGCTGGTTTGTAATCTAGGTACAAAAACATTTTATTGCACACACACACACACACACACACACACACACACACACACACACACACACACACACACACACACAGAGCAGGAATGCATCTCACATAGACTTTGAGATGCATTCCTGCTAAGACCACGAGGGCTGTTCCACTTTCAAGTGCACGAGGGCAGTTTTTTTTAAACAATTTAATCACACTTTTGATAAGTCCAGTTTCTTTAGACTTTACCTCAGAGACTTACTCCCTGTTCTTCATATTGCCCACTGCACCACAGGGCTATCAGTAGAAAAGTGAAAGGAATAATACTAAGCAAAAACAATACTAAACAAAAAAATACAGAAGTCTCTACCAAACGATACATTACATGGAATCAGAGGAATGCAAAAACCTTGTTCATTTATCAAACATTTGTTTGAATATTTGTGTAATGTTTCCATTTTGGTGACCATATTTCATTCTAACTGCCGCTTCCAAAGACACTGTATACTCTTCATACATAATATTCAATATTGTGAATCATTACAATATATCCAAAATGGATGTTTCACATCCATGATCCTTTATGCTGCATTTGTCCCCCGACATCATTTATGATGTAAACTAACCAAAATATGAAATAGAAAAAGCTTCTAATTTACAAATATGCCAGGAAGCAAGCTGATATTTGTAACTAAGTAATTTAGTCTAAATCAAACAAAACCACAGAATTAAATATGCTGGTATCATAATCAAATCTTCATAGATTTTGAGCCAAACACTTCCTCTGCCTAAAAATACTTTGTCTTTGGTTACTTAGTGGAGTGAATGAGGACTAATAACTAAACACAACCCCCTCTAAAAGTAAAATAAATTAAAAACAGAAATCTCATGTATTTTTGGGTGTAACAACGGACCTAATTTCTCATTCAGTATTGTGGTCATTCATGTCAAAAATGACTGTCAAAAGTGCCTTAAGTAGGTTGTGTGCTGTTTTGCAGTAATATTGATGTTTCAGATTAAAGAAACACAGATAATATTACATTGTGGCAATTTTGTTTCTATTCGGATGTTAATAAAATATGTGTGTGCTGTGGCACAGTGTTTTGGTACAGAGTTTTCAAAGGTCCTCACCTTTAACTTGTTATAGTGAAATCTACTTGACTGGCACTCTTTAGCTTCTTGCTCAACAAAGAGCAATAGTATTTTTTAAAGGATTTTTTTACATCAAAAATACAAAGATTACATTTCTGAGATCACAGTCTAAATGAAATTATTTGAGTCTGTGTTTTATGAAGAAAACATACCTGACCTGGCTTGGCATCTTCGCATATTGAGGCTTCATATGGTGTGGCCAGTTCAGGTGGATTGTCATTCACATCAAGTATCCGAATGCTCACTGACGTTTGGGATGCCATTGTGTGGTTATCTACAAAAGAATGATACAGAAAATAAAAGTTGTGTAAAGAGCTGTGGCAGAAATGTGCATTTGCATTTGCATTATATTATCTCACTATAACTATAGTGTTTGGGGGAAGCCGACAACTGGCAGTGAAACAACAGGTTCTTAGACTGCTCCGACTGTATGTGTCTTTTTTTCCACAGGCATTTTTCTTTGCTTTATTTACCACATGAAAGAGATGAGGTAAAGTTTTAGTTTAACCAGAATATTCATAACGGCCTGGGTTTTCACACATGTAACTGAAACCTAAAATTCAGGCTTATGTGTAACTACAGGGAATTTGTGTTGTGCCAATATGCTGCTAAACACATAGCAGTGTGTAGTATTCGGTGCTCCCTTCTGGATATTGACAGAGGACTGCAGCTGCTGCTAAAAATCCTGCCAATGTGCTGATTTTTCTATAAGAGAGTGGTGTTGATTTCCAAGAATCCATAGACAAAACACTTAATGCACCCTTGTTAGCCTTTAGCAGACAAGACAAAGACACATCTCCCAGTAGGAACCAGAAAGTAGTTTAGTAGCTATGTGCTGAAGGGTTTTGTTAACTTAAAATACATCCACTACCTGAAAAAACACTTTTGTATGCCAGTGAGTGACATAAAAATGGCACCAAAGATGCTAGTTTTGTCTCTAGGTACTCACTATCTGATAACGAAGTGAAAGAGACACACCTCAGCAAATGAGAACTACATGCTTGTGACAAAATTGCAAATGTAGTACTATCATTTTCTTTCTTAAGCCAGTGTCAGCTAGATACATCCAGATATATAACACCACAACACACTCTCAAGACATTTTTCTTAATGGGCAAAAATATAAATGTGGGAGTTGAGAAGATTATATAATTAGTACAATCAAAACCCACTTCAAATTAGCTTGACTTCTCCTTGAATCTTAATTCCCATTCTTAATCATATGATAATGTCTGATGGAGTTTCCATTTTCTCATAAAACACTGTTTGCAGTACAGTAGGGAGCCTTAGGCCTCCTGTGTGCGTGTGTGTGTGCGTGTGTGTGTGTATGAGAGCTTGAGTTAGTGGAAAAAAGAAAGAAAAGGAAAGGAAGAATGGTGTGTGTGTGTGTGTGTGTGTGTGTGTGTGTGTGTGTGTGTGTGTGTGTGTGCATTTTGGGAGAATGGGTGGGGCGGGGGGTGCCCGGTTGCTGCAATTGTTAGTCTGGATATGGTAGGTTAATTGTAGTGCACACTTGATGAATAAATCAGTATACACAGCTGTCACCACCTAGTTTATGCATCTGAGTGGCACCCTACAGAAAATGTAACAACATGCAGCTACTGACAATTACCCAGTGGTTGAATATACACATAAATCAGTTCCAAGTGTTCCACTGAATGAATTTAAATTGTTGTAATTATGTAAATCTGGAAGATAGTTAAGCACAATAAAGTGAACTCACTCATACAAATAAGTGCCTAGTAATTATTAATCCTTATACATAGTACGTAACAACCAAATTAACACAGTCAAGTGATCAAGATGAGAGCTTGCAGTTTTTTAATTGAATATTAGTGCTACTAACTATTTCTATACAGAAGTTAAACTCTGTGGGTTTTTTTTGCTGCTCTTAATTTACTAAATCTAATTAATGTTGCACTTTCTATTAAAAAAACGGTAGTTTTAGTGCAACAAATGATAAATATTTTTGAAAACCAAAATGGACCTGGAAACTGGACTGTAGTCCTTGAAAAGATGCCTACCTTCCTTAACATCCACGGTTTTATAGACTGTCATTATCTTCTCTTTTTTTAGGATGTGGTTTCATTGCAAGACATTAAGTCCTCAACACTGGCATGTCTGTAAATGTGTGTGGTTAAAATAAAAACTCTCCACCACTCTGTGGGAATTGGTTGTCCCACCACAACTTCACACTTGTTTTTTTAATTTTTTTTTTTTGCCTCAAGGTTATTATAGGGATAAACTGACACTTGAGGTTAAACTATGGGTAAACTTAAAGCTGTGTTTTTTTCTTCATGTCTGTGAGCAACCAGATGATGGAAAATTCCAGAGCTTACAAACACAATTATTGGGCCACACTCCAAGTAAAAGAAAAATGACAAGACAGATTTACTAAAGACAGCAAAGCAAACTAATGGTCATCAGACTATAGCAGATAAATTCTCCTGCTCTCTCTCACCACATAGTTCTGTCTAACAGTTGCACAGCAGCTAATGAGAATGCTGGTCTCAACTAATAGCATAATCCTCACATCAATGCAGGGTTTTAATTGACTGCTTTTTGCCAGAGCAGCAAGAGCATAAATGCAAAAAGAGCTCCACCAGTCCTAGATATCTCTTTTTCCTCTTCTAATTTCATCTTCACATTATTCTGTTGTCCCCGCTGTGCCAGAATGAAAACCAGCAATCACCAGATGTTACACATTTTACATTTCAATTCCCAGAACTGAAAAGAGATGAAATAATGTGAGAAAGCGCCTACCACCACAGACTCTCTTCATCGGGACAAAAAAATAAATAAAAAATAAAAAAACAAAAAAAGCGTATTCAGTGAGACAGGTTCATTCATGTGGACCAAGTGGTGCTGTTCTAAATCTGTCTTCAGCTAGTGTAGAAGAATAAAAAAGGATCTCAACAGATTATTGGCATGCTCTGCATCTGTGCTGCACATACCAGCTGTCGAGAATCTTACAGAAAGACTGTCTCTAAGGTGCTGAATTATACTGACATAACTTCAGGGAAGACAGATACAGTATGTGAGTGCTTGCTTGTCTCCTCACACATGTGGATGGCTGCATGTGTGTAGGTGTGTGTCAGGACTGTTACAATGCTCGGGACCAAATGGTTTATTGTCTATGCTGGAGGAGACAGTTTGGTTTAAAATGTCACTTTTGTCAGGAGAGATAAATAAGGATACAAATGTACTCGGGAGCGTGTGCTTTTCGTCTCATTTCTGAGCCGGAGGCCTGTCCATACTGCCTGCAAAGATTTACAGTATTACAGTTTTTTTCTTTTCTCTTGTTGAATAGCTCCAATTTTACACTGACAACCCAGGCTATCAGAAATCTCTTCAGTATATCTTGATTTTGTGTGACTGAGAATTGCTAGTTATGAACAATCGCTTTTAAGCAAAAAAATTGAATGGGTCCTGAACATTGTCAATTACTTAAAACTTGTTACATTTTATCGGGGATGCTTATTAACCTTTTAGATCTTTTCAAGTAGAACATTTTAAGAAGTCTCAAAGATGTGCTGGTTTTATATGCTTCTCCATTATTGTCCCGAAAGAACTGAAGAGGGTAAAAAATACAGGGAAAGTCTGTGGGAAAAAGTTTTTTGTCTTGATCTGTAAACACTTTCCCGTTGAGCTTATGGGCTCCTGTCTATCTTTTAATAGAAGATTACCTGTTATATTAAAGTCCACGCTCATTGGCTAATGACACGTCAATCACAAGTCACTAGCCAATGAGTTTTTGAATTCACAGTCAGACCTGCTTCCTCATCATGCCCATTTTTTGGAACCATGATAACAATGGCACAACAGTTCTTCTCAAGGTTTCAAAGCAGGACATTAGAAACCAGTGGATGACATCACAGTAGCTAAGTCCATCTTCCATGAGGTGGTGAGCTGTACCAAGCTTAGCACAATCCAAAACATCAGAAGATGCTTATTCGTGAATATTTAAAGCATCCTATTTACAGTTGTTTTCCTTATGGAATACTGTTGCAGTGTAATAATGTGATTACATTTATTGTCAGTGCTGAAAGGTGTGAACACTTTACATAGAAAGTTGACAATCCTTTCATACTTTGCTCTTTAGATTCATCTTACCTTCGCATTTTCTAACTTTGACTAAAAAGAGATACTGATCTCTCTTCAGCATCTTCCAACAAATGTGTGATTCATTTGGATTTGCAGAGAATAATGTTCTAACACCATAAAAAAATCAAAGAGTGTGTGTTTTGTTTGCCAGACAGCAAGTGAGAAAAGTTATGCTGTAGAAAATGTTTCTTCTCTGCAACGGTGCAAGAGATAAAGACTTTCAGTTACTTCAGTATCTTTTTGCCCTCAGGGTGATGTTCTTTTTTCCCACCTACCTGTCTGGGGAAAAAAGCAGTTTTGCAAGGTGATATCATACTTGCTATCAGTTCTCGAAAATTATATGTCACTCTAACTTAACCTGATACGTTTCTGCGGAGAAGATTGTCAGGAAGTACGAGTACTGTGGCTAGTGACAGTACATTAAATGTTGTTCCTGTACTCGGGAGGTTCTGCGTTTTCTGGAGGGGAGACAAGCAGTGCATAGATGAGAGGCTTTTTTTGCCAGTGATAGTGTCTGCAGGAGATGTTGCACCTTTTAATTGGGTGATTTCAAAGACATACTATGTGTGCATGTTTGTATTTGAAACTAAAACATCTTTACTCAGGCACATATGGAGTAATTGACATTTAGGTGTTTTTCAGTTTTGCAACAGAGGTTAATCCTGGGGCATTTACACCAAGCATTGTCAGGAAGCAGTTGTCACTTGTCCGATACTGATACACGGGCAGTACAACAGTTCAAAGGTCAGTAATGAACTGGGATAATTAAGGGTTGTGCCACAAAATTTCCAGTTTTAACAATGTCCTCAGACACACTGACCTTGTGGCTGTCTAGCTTTAATGAGCAGAAGGGCCGAAATAAAAAAGCGAACAAAATCATTATGGAGAAAATGAAGTCCCTTCTTAAAATACTTTAGCTCATAGCTTCACAAGTATATGCCTCTCTCCCCCCCCGCTCTATTTCCATCTCTCTTGTGGCCTTTCTGTGTCTACTTATTCTATCTCTTTCTGTCTGCTTTCTGTATGTGTACAGCTCTCAGGACTCCATGAACGGGTGATAAAGAAACATAGTGGATGGGAATTTTGATGGCATTGACCACTGACTCTGTCTGTGTGGATGTTTCCACCAATGGCAATGAGAGAGGCTTTATCTTTCAAGTGCAGGCATGTGTTTATGTCTGATATTGAAAGGTGTATGGTTGCTTTAAATGTTCAATTAACACTAAAACGTGTTTACGAGATAATGCCAAGCACAAAGAGGCAGACCACAAAAGGCTCCAAATTGCTCTGGGAGGACTCAGAAAGGCTAATTTTGTCTTAATGTTTGTGGTGGAAGAGACTGCTTACTATTCAGATTGGGCAGTATTGATTATTGGGGTAATCACAGTCTGGGGCAGACCTTCCAAAAGTGTGGGGCCGCCCCCTGGGGGGGCGCAGAGCCATTGCAGGGGGGCGCAGTATGAAAAGGGGGGACAAAACGCTTGGACACTGCTAGCACGGGGCGCCCACAGAAACGCAAAGCAGGAGATGAAGCATAGCTGAATATGTTTCCAAACCAACTTCATTCTAAGCCAAAGACTAGAAAATATGGTGAAGCATATCTTCCCTTTGGTTTCACCTGCACAAGTGCCAAGGTAGGTCTCCCCTGCAGAATTGGTTTTCCCTGTGTCGGGAGCACGCTGGGCTCTTCAAATCACGGACTAACAGTGTCCCACAGTTTTGCACAGAGAGGCATTTTTTGAAAAATGCATTGATAGCAATGTTGAATATTATTACACGTGAAAAAAAAAAACAACTACAGTAAAATAATTACACCGTGATGCCTCTGCCTTTCTAAATGGAGGGACAGTAACTGCGTGTGTATATGTAAGCATGTAAAACCTGAGGATAGTAAGATTAACAGTAACAGTATATATGCATTCGTCTCTATCTGCCATTCTGCATTTCATGTCATGTAAACGTGGCGCACAGCGTGACGTGAAAAAAGGCACATACCTTTGACGTTGCGTGAGGAACTCTGTATTCCTCGTCCACACGTAAACTGAAAAAAAATGAGTTTTAAAAAATCTCCGTCTTCGGTGATAGGAAACACCGTTTACGTGTGGACGAAACAGCTGCGTTTTCAAAAATACCCGTGTAGGTGTGGACGTAGCCTAAAAGAGTTAGTAGTTTATTTTATTACTGCCTGTCATTTATTGCAGATTACTTGTATTTGCTCAATTGTTTACTAAGTGTTTGAGGTGTGAAAGAAACCGCAATGGAGCAAAATATGGGTGTGTGTGGATGGAGGATGTGTGCGTGCATGTGTGCGAGAAGGGGGGGGTGGACATTTTTCTTGTAAAACAAAGGGGGGCCGAGCAAAAAAAGATTGGGAACCACTGGTCTAGGGGAATATGATTGAGGAACAAATATGAAGACATTTTAAATTCAGCTTTGTTTATGGTATTATTTTTTTTCCGCTTCTATGTGTAGTGCTGGATACCAGTTAGATGCAGAATGCAATCTCCCCTGCTTTCACTGCAACCCTCAAATCACTTCATCTGTAAAAGATTGAAAAAGTGAGGAACACCAGGCTTCCTCCTTTTTCAAGTTTGCTCCTAATGGTATAGTAATAACTTCCCCAGCTTCCTCAAGTTATTACATTCTTCATTTTCTTTGCTGTGACAAAAGAACTCAATGAGATGAAAAAAATGTAAGCTCTTCATTCATTTTCAGCAATGTATTCATCAACTCATCGACAAGCAAGAAAGCGATGACTATATTTTTCTCCTGGAAGAAAAACGAGAGTAGTGCATAGCTGCCTTTGATCTGCGACCAACAGTTTTTCTTGTTATGGTCAATGAAAATAAACGATATACTCTGTCACTGTGTTCAAATGTAAAAAAGTAGAAGAAAGTGTGTGTCAAAACAGTGAAGTCTAGAAAGAAACGATTGAAAATAGTATTACTCTCAAAGAGAAAGTCTTTAAAGCTTATGAGATCTATCGCAAATTGTAAAATCTGTACAAATAAACCAAATCTTAAAAAGATGCCATAAAAGTTCTGCTCATATTACTGCTGTTTCTAGGTTAAACCTCGAGTTATACTCATATTAAAAGACATAAAAGCCATTCAGTCATATACCAAAGAAATAGTAATGATGACATTGGTTTGAGGTTGTCTGTCACCCCTTATAACCCCTGCTGGGAGTCAGCAAATGCTAGAAAGCCAATTTAACTTGTACAATCATTGGCAGGCACTGGGTGTAAACAAAGCTAGCCAATCATTTTGCTTTTTTGTTTTAAAAATCCGGCTGTAAATTGCTCAAACACATGTACATTTTGTTAATTTTAGTTGAAATGTCAGGCAAATTACATCTTTAATCTTTAAACAGTACAATCCAGTTTAAGGACACAACTTTTTCTTTCTTTGTTTTTTGGTAACTCGTTTGTAATCTGACTTCACCATTAGCTGATACTTTTCTAAAACTGAATTTTTGCTTCATTAGAACGCACACAGTTGCTTTCACAAGTAACTTTGAAATATTCAAACATTAGGTCTTCTAATGTCACACTTTAGGATAAACAAGTCAAAATGAATCAGTAAAATAACTCAGTTTGTTTCCAATTGAAACTATAGTGTTCTAATAAACTGTCAGAAAAGTTGGCAAATTAGAATAGTTGATGATAAATAATATTACACTAGTATTAGGTTGTACAGAGTGTTAAACTCAGAGTTTGAAATGGCTAGCAATGTACCTGCTTCTACAGCCTTCACAGTGATATTGTGCCAGCCTGCAGTCTCTCTGTCCAAAATCTTTCCCAGCGTGATGGCACCAGAGTCAGGATCAATATGAAAGATCATCTCCTGGTCTGTAGTCCGATCGATGGAGAACCTATTACAACAAACAATAAAATTAGGATGTAAATGTTAAAGTCGATACAAAAATGGATGAATAATTACAATGAATGATTTATTTATTCATTTCATTTTTTAAGTAACTTAATTATGTTGTGTCTTTAAGATTGTCTTAAAGGCTAAAAAAAGACACCTGTAGATAACATTTTGCAGTAGTTATACATGGTTATGACAAGCGTTGAAACATTTTTTGAAAGCATTTACAGGAGACTTGCCACAAGCTCTGTGACCCTAATAGAGCTATGCCCCTTCACTATATTTCCTTATATACTGACTCGTTCTTTTCTTATGCAGAGAAAAAAAAATGCATTAAATTTTCATTGTGCACTCTAGAAAAAAACACAAATTCATCTTTCCTTCTTTGGGGTATGCGCTGCTCTCAAAAGACTGGTGAGTCAACAAAAATCTGCTGAAATATTTTGTTATTCTCAATTCTTTTCTGCACACACACACCATTCTTAATCAAGTCTACATAAACCACCTCATGATAGCCTATTTGTCAAGGAAACCAGCCAGCAATACCTAGTAACATGGTTACATGTTACAGAAAGCATAGAAATTCATAGCAGGTTTTGATTTTACATGTTTTAGAAAAACAAACAAACAAACAAACAATGATAAATATTAGCATGTTCTGTTTATATTTCACTCATGCCATGTAATGTCATTAAAAAAACTAATTGTGATCATTCAGTCTTAGAGCATTAACATATTTTTACTGTATAAAAAGCTAAGTTTTTAAAATACTGTGCTAACATGATATACTATTACACAAATAAACATAATACCTACAATATAGGTTCTGTATATATAGGTGTCATCATGTGCATAGCTCTGTTAAATCTTAGTGTAACATCCCATTTAGGGCACATATTTGGCTGTATTAGATTTACAACGGAGAGTCTCCCAGTGCAGTCTCTCCCACCATGACAATCAAACCTCCTTTGTTTGGAACACAATGCAACTGCAATTTACAACAATCCAATCACTCCTGCTTCCCACACAGTTTTGAATAGTATTGGCCGTTATTACTTAATGTTGTAATTTGTCACTGTGTCACAAAATTTAGGTGCTTTTCACACTTCTAAGTAGTTTCACACAAAACCACAGTAGGGCTGTTCGATATAACGATATATATCGGATGACGATATAAAAACGTCTATCGTTTCATTTTATCATTTCATGGTGGCGCAAAATAAACTGTTTACGGCAATATTTTATCATCGTTTTGATGGTCACTGTAGTGGCTATATTAATTTCTTAAAGTTCTCTCTTTCTCTTATATTTAATATAACCACACTATGGACGCCAAGCACCTGTTTTTATGCGTTGTGGTTAGCAACAACGACGGTAACACCATCGCGTGTCCACTTGTATATGTTCCATGTAAACCTTTCACAATAAAGCTCAAGATCCTGTTGAGACTTTTCAAAATAAAATGAATCACATGAAAGAGCAGATTATTTACGGATGAGAAGTAAAAAAGAGCCGCCAGGTGCTAAAAAAATAAACCTTAGACTCATTTTTGTGATTTATATCGTAATCGGGAGGATAGAATTCTTATATCGGGATATGAGATTTTGGTCATATCGCACAGCCCTAAACTACAGTGTGAATTTTATGGATATGGTTTTTATACAGATATGTTGTAGAATATATGTATGCATATAGTGCAGTGAAAGCATAAAGTACTATAAATTCCTTTTAAATTATACATAAGCACATGAACATATCTGCTGTCCACTGCCAGCTGCCACTTGTTTTCACCAAGTCAACATAAATGTCTGTTCTATAAAAGCTTTCTTGCCAATCAGTTCCACAGAGCGTGCATTTGATCATTTCCTGTGTATAATTATACAGTTGATAGATAACTATCAATATATAGTTGATAGAGAATATGCTATCAGAGATCATGAGCTTGGTAACTCTATTCAGCAGGTAATTCCTCGCTAACATCTCCCATCTCCCTTTGTCTCAATAACTTACTCGCTTAGTGAAGACACATGCATAAACACAAAGCCTACTTTTATGTTCATAGACACACATATAATTCTGACTGCCGGCTGCCAAGACATTGGTGAATGACAGCGCTGCCATTGTGTTTTACTTTATTACACCTAGAACTCTGAGCCTCATGCATTTTTAATCAAGGTAATTTGCACAGGCCCTGTGTGTGTCGCCGTATACTCTGCCAGTGAGACTATCTTAGACCTTATCTACATTCCCTTCTCACATTGCAATTGCTCCTCCGAGGATATATAAACCAAAGACCTTCAAACACAAGATTACTAGATTATATTGTTTTATCACACATGTTGATCTGAGAGAAAAATGTTCTGTACACTGTCATCAATTGTTAACGTAACAATGCTGTTTGGATTTTCATCTTCAAGAGAAATTGTTAAGGAAATTGTCTTTAAGCCCACCAGCTACATGTGTATCACCTAGTGAACTAAAGTTCTTTAAAAGTCATTTTTTCTTTGAAGAAATTTTTCAACTTCAAAAGTGTCTTCAGTGGTAAAAACGGTTGATGCAGAATGCTGTGATTAAGTGTGTTTTAGGTCTACAATAATATAGCACTACCTTTATTGATCTTGCCATACCTGACAGGTTTATTCTTCACATCTGGATCCCTTGCAGTAACAATTCCAACTAGGGCTCCTACTTTGGCGTCCTCCTGGACTTCCATGATAGTGCCATCGGCTGGGTAAAAGATGGGTGGCTCATCTGTGTCCGACACGCTCACCAGGACAATGGTCTGGTCACGGAAAGAGCCCAGGTCCACAAAACGAGGGTCCACATGCTTATTAACCGCCTCCACAACAACATTGTGTGTGCGTTTGTTCTCAAAGTCCAGCGGCTAGCATAAAAAGGAGAAATACAAAGAAAGATTACAAAAGTACAGGTTTGTACAGACTGTTGATGTGCACAGATCCAGTGCTGTTTGAGAATATATCTTTGAAAAGGCTTAGTGAATTCCAGAGCAGTAATATAGCCATAGCACAGGCTAACTGTTAAGTTATATTGTCACTTCATATTAACATATTACATTATCATGTTATTGAGATTCCAGCGAACCAATGTATTGTTGCTAGCTGGATGTCTTCTTGTTGAGTTTACCATTATGCACATGTTACAAAAGGATTCTTTCATTTATGAGAAACACTTTTATTATTTATTTCAAAGGAAAAAATAAATGTAGCAAATGTGGGAAATATACTCACTTTTTCCTTGACATAAAAGCATTTTCTTTAATTTTTTAATAGGACTGTATTTAAAAGTCTGTTTGTATGAACAATTGTATCACAAGAAATGTATTCTTAGCATTTAAATCTACCTTCTTGATGGAGACAACAGCTTCCTGTGTCTCCATATCTGTCGTGACTTTGAAGAGCTCCCCTCCATCTGTGATCAGATAGCTCATGTCTGTGTTCTCTCCCATGTCTGCATCTGTGGCAATGACGCGTCCAACTGGTGTCCCGACAGCAGCCCCCTCTGACACGGAAAACTGGTACATTTCTGGTAAATAAAGTATGTGGCCCAAGGGTAGAAAATATAGAGGCATTTAAACCAAGATCCAGATTTTTGGTGTACAAAACAACACAAAAGAAAGATGAGATCCAAAAGTAACACAGAAATGAGAAAAACACTAGTGGAGGAAAGATAGGGAAAGATAGATGGACAGCCATAGGTAGAAAAGGGCTGAGGGAAGAAAATCGCTGAAGAGATGGATAGGAAATAGACAGAGAAAAGTGGGAAGAGGAAGTAGATGAGATATCATTAAAGATAAAGTAAAGCACTGTTAAAGAAGGGAAGAAATGGCTAACAGGGGTTAGAGTGCCAATGAAAAGTTATATAGGAAAGGACTGAAAAAGGTAGACTTCATGCAGTTATTAGTGAGCATTCACATACATTAACATTATTATTCTCACATTTGCTATGAAAGCATAGCGCTATATTAACAGTTCCACTAGCCCTAGCCCTCTACCTATTAGAATTAACCCTAGTGTTACATCATATCATTTGACCAATATCATATAATCTGCAATTTAAACCATCTTTAACTAAGAATAAAAACTTGTCGCCATACTCACATTGTCAGCTGTGACTCTAAAGACTAGACCAAAATGAATGAGATCTATCACAGATTATTGTAAAATACTGCAAGAATAAAATAAACAAAAAATAAACGAAAAAGTTATTCGCCAAAATATATGTGTCATATATCTCATATACACATCATATCTCATCCTCCTTATTTATGAAGCTGCATTCAGATTCTATTTCTTCACTATATTGTAGAGTCGAGGAACTTTAATCCTACAGGGTTTATCCCTCTGACTGGGTAAATATGATTTACTGAGATGAAAAAAAAGAGGAATAAGAAAAAGGTGTGTGGAGACATATCAAATACAATCAAACAGACTGTCAGATACTGCATCTGTAGCTTTTACAAAAGTAATACTGTTGTGGGTTACAGCATTAGTTTAACTCCAAAGAAGCAGAATGAAGAAAGAGCTAAAAAAAAAAAAAAGACAAGAAGGGAATGCACTACTTTACTCAGACATGCAATCATACGTCAGTTAGGACTGTTACAATATACCAATTATTTGCACATTGGTACATTTATTTTAAAGACCAATGTATGCTGTATGGACATTTTGGTTTGCTCTAAAGAAGACTATTACTCAACTGAATTAAGTGTGTTTTTGTGTTTAAGAGAGAGAAAATATTTTTAGCCACATTAAACTTTACTTTTTAAATATATTTTGTTGAGTAAATTGAGCATCAAAGACATTCAGCTGAAAAAGAACCCGTCCATAACATTACAATGTACAGTCTATCAATATATAGAGCTATTTTTAATGTATGGCAGGATGCAGGCCGTCTATTCTACTGCATATTTTTAGTGGCTTTTAGGTTGTATACAATTTTCTTGTATGTTGTTGTAATTTGTGCCTTGGCTTTCATTTTCTTCACCCACATTGCCAGTCATTAGCTTCTCTCTATCTCTGTCTCATTATCTTTTTTTTTCTAAAGTGGGAGAATGCACAGGATACACTCACTCTGTGGAAAGCGTGGTGGGTTGTCATTAACGTCCGTGATCACTATGGTCACTGTGGTGGAGCCAGAAAGACCACCCATTTGTCCTGCCATGTCTGTTGCCTTGACGACCAACTCGTAACGATCCTGTGTCTCACGATCCAAATCTGCCACTGCTGTCATGATGATTCCTAATGATTGAGAGATAGAAGTGAGTTTAAGGGAGAGTGGCAGAAAGAGGAAGAGTAGTTAGCAAGTGACACCACTGGAAGCGTTGCATTAGTGGTTAGCTCTTGTGCATTAAACCAATTATATTTCCTCTCAGTCTGAGGATCAACTTGTGATAAGTACTGCATTATGGAGGCAAAAGTACAATGCGTTCCATTTCTCTTCTACCAACAGAATGGATGGGAGAGACCATGTTGTACTGGTGACTCTTCATATACACCATTTTATGGCTTAGCTGTATTAAGATGAATAATATATGGAGGGACAATGAAGGCATGACACAGCTTTCCTGAACTGCACAGTTTCCACTGCTTGGGAAACCATGTTTTGTAGCAGTAACAGCAGAAGTATTACATAAGTTAAAATCGCAAATTCTGGCTTACACCAGAAGAAAAACAACAAAGAAGTGACAAATATTTGTTTATAATTCATCACAAAAAAATCCTAACCAGTGTTTATTAAATGGCTATTTTAGACAACAGTTAATAGTGACTGTGTGAATTTAATAGCACTGTAATATATCTATATATATATATATATATATCTATATATATCATATGTATCTATATATATATATATATATATATATATATATATATATATATATATATATATATATATATATATATATATAATAAATTATATATAATATAGTATATATAATATATATATATATATAGATATATATGTAACAAACACATGGTCTGTTTAAAAAGAGACACTCTCCTTATTGGCCCAGCATTAGCTATATCAGTAGCTCTCTGCTTTACTCTGCAGCAGTAATATAATTTCACGTTACCCCTTGGGATTTTTCGCATCAGAATCTATAGATATACTTCTCGGTCTTGGTGTGCTGTCTCACTCCCAAAGGGTTGCATTGTGTTGGGTATACAACTCACAGATTCCAGTCACATTTAGCCTTGGGACCTGTTCTATGAGTAACCAGAATACAGTACATGCAGCAATAGAGTTAGGGCTGGAGACAGATGACATGCTCCTCTTTTATCCAACAAAGCCAGAGGGGATGCATCTAAATTAGGGCTGTCGAAAGTAAAGCCACAATCTCTAACAAGTATACAGCAGTGGTGCTCCAACTTCATGGTATAGAAACTATATATGCAGATGAATCTACATGGTCTTTATTTATCAAAGAAGTAAAAAAAAAAACTCTATGCACTTCATACTCCAGAGCGTATCACCCCCCCTTAAGATTAAACACTGTAACTGGATGACCGGAATGTGTACACCAACTGTGAAATGGAGCTTCAGTGATTCATTGCATTAACATAATAAATAAATAAATAAATAATATAATCAAGTCTCCCCACTTCATGGATTCTAAAAAAAGATGACTTATACCTGTCACCTCTTCATTCCTTCTGCTACTTTGTGGCTTTAAAAACTGGTGATGCACACATAGTGCTGTTTTCACATTTTTACCACAGGTGCCATTGCACTCTACTTATTCACTTTTGGCAGTTGCATTCATAGACAGCACCTGTGTTGCTTTTATTTCCTTTTTATTTTGAGCCTTGAAAATAAAGAAGCCCCGTTTGAGAGAGTACAGATATAAGCTTGAATGACATCTAGAAGCACAAAGGCATACTCAGTGCCCTATGGCAGTCTACACTTCACTTCATGTTGTGCTTAATTGATAGTTATGAACCATATGCATAATTAAGTAAAAACAGTTTTTTTTCAGTATTGTTACAATTTAGTTAGCAGAAAATCTTATTTCATCATTTTCATAACTTATTGGGATTTATATTGCAGTTTTGGCTGATGTATACCATCGCAAGTTTACTGTTGTTATTGATGCTTCTTGGTAAAATTTAATAGCATATAAAGAATTCTTAATGGGTGAGAAAATCTAGATATTTATTTTTTATAATATAATGATCCACTGTGCTTGTAAAGGGGAGATTAAATAGTATGGTTTAAATATTTTAAAACAGCTAAAAGGACAGTACTTGGATAATCAAAAAACATCTTCAGGCAATTTCAGCTTTGCCAAAGCAACAGAAAAAAAACAGTGACTTGTTATTGAGTTTGTTGTCAAGGTGAGTGAGAGTGATATTAATGAGGTAGATTTCACAGCTGTTTTGTCTCCGCTTTATTTTGACCTTCTTGACTCACACCTATTAGGTTAGCCTGTTTGTCTACAAGATAGGGAGAGAGGTAGGTGGAATAGAGGTCATGAGGCAGAAGCTGGAATGAACCACCTAGTCTCCTGACTAGTCCCACCAAGGCAGAGCCATTTATCATCCAGGTGCTTGGGCTGACCGAATCAAATTGGTGGAGACCAAAAAGGAATCATTAAAACCTTAGTGCTTTTCCCTGGAGAGGAAATCCCTCCCAACAGGCTTTTTCCTGCAGTCCTGAAAGATTGTGGGGTAGGCCATACTGTTTCTATAGGCTCTACACCAGTAAGATCCTCCTTTTACTTAAATCTATATCCTATACACACACGCACTTGTATGTATGTATATATATATATATATATATATAAAGAAAGAAAGAAAGAAAGAAAGGGAAAAAATAAGGTTAATTGAGTGTTGTATGTGTCCTCTTACCTTTGTTTTTATCAACAGTGAAAAACTTTTCTCCATCCAGTACACTGTACACCACTCTGGCACTGCTGCCATATGTTGGGTCATCAGCATCAGATGCAGTAACCTTCATGACAGACGTTCCTTTTGAAAAGAAAAAGCAGTTAAAGGAAAGAAATCAAACTTTTAAGGTTATACTACAATCCTAAAATGCAAATTTGAGCCTGATTCAAGGATGTCAGTGTTTTTTTTTATGAAACTGCTGCCTGTTCTGTCTTTGTGAGGACAAAATTAACAGACTGAAATGATAATTAATGTAAGGGGTTTGGCCAGTATGTTGTAGAACCACAGTAAAAAATACAAAATTTAGAACTGACAGACAAAGCAATCTGACAGCAATCTATGCTCTCAAAAGACAACACCAAACATTCATTAAGGAATGAGGAATAATAAATATATTTTTTATTTATCATTAGGAATATACATTCAGAGGTATGTCAGTATTCTTATAATCGTCTTTGTCTTCAGGTCTCAAATATGCCAACAGTACCACAAAATGTAACACATAAATATTTTCTAAAATTAAAAATAACAATGTAAGTAGGCTTAGTTTATGTGTGTTTGGGTGTCTTTTGATTAATGTATACCCTGAGTGTGCCTGCTGGCAAACTCTTCTGAAAACTACACACCTTCAAGGGCTTTTTTCTATTTGCATTTGAGCTACCAATATACATGCTAATTGATGAAATAGTCATGTGGAGCTTAGGACACACAACTGCAACCACCACAACAATATTGATGATATTGTAATCAGAGCTGTTTGTTTGGTTTTAATCTGGGGGTTTAATGATTTTTTTTTTCCAGGAGCCCAGCATGAGTAGAGGTCTCTTTTTTTTCCTCTTGTACTTTCCCATTGTAGTGTATATTTCAGTGTTTTTTCTGTAACGCTACTGATCTCCGACCTGTATCCCCATGTGTTGTCTGTGTTGTGTGTGTAAGGTCGGGGGGGGTCCCATTTCACTGCAGGGCAACCTGCACGTGGCGAATACAGCCTTGATTGATTGATTGATTGATTGATTGATTGATTGATTGATTGAAATAATACTGGGGGCTCCAAAAGTGGGAGAAGGCAACTGCAATTTAATGTCTAAATTGCACTTTAATGATATTATACGATGTGTCGCACAGAAAGAGCAGTGGAGCAATTTCATTGTAGCTCTTCACACACATAGTATCTGGTTTTTGCAGTCTTGCAATCTTGTTTCAGCTTCTTCATTTCTCACAATATGACTTTTTTTCTATGTTGATGCCTAGGGTAATACGTTGAGAGGAAATGTAAAGAAAATTCCACTTTGATGAGTCAACATTGTATTTTATTGCCACTATTTCGTGGATGTAATAAAGCCTAAGTTGCGCTCCATGTTTTGTTACATTTTTAGAACTAACTACTGAATTACTACCTCTACACTGGAGTTATTTCTAATTCCAGTAACACTGGGGGTATAGTAGCTTGTTTGATTTTTTTAAGGACCTTGTTATGAAAAAGTTAGGAACATATTTAAGGTTATCCTACCATTTTCTTAATCACTTGGGTCCTAGTCACAAAAGCCTATAGACATCTGAGGCTGGTTTACATTGCACTTTTTCAAGTTTGAGTACCACTTAGTAAGTAGGTAGTGAGTGTTTGTAGACATGCCAGTTATCTTTTGTGAAAACTATGGGAAACCATTTGAATTTGCTAGCAATCAAAGAAATCACAAGCAGGCTTTTAATGAAGTAGCCTTTTTGTGACTGCCAGTAACCACTCACCAACCAGATGGGGAATACACACTTTTCTCTAGCAACCAGATGTTATCAACCAGTCTGTGTGGCTGATGCTGAAGCAGTTAAGAAAATGGATGGGAAACCTTAACTGTGTTCCCAACTGTTAATGCCTGAGCTTCTATCCAATTTGGTGTAACAGGGTGCTGGGGGTGCCAGGTGCCATAGAGTGTTTGAAGGGCTAACTCAGACAAAAAAACTAAACATTCATACCTATAGCCAGTTTAGAGCGTGTACGTCATTGGATTGTGCTGAGAAGCCAGGGAATGTGGAGGGAAGCCCACGGAGGCACAGGGGGAACATGCAAATTCCACAACGAAAGGCCCCAGCTGGATTTGAGCCCAGAACTTTCTTGCTGTGATTTGACAGTGCACCAGACTGCACCAGCGTTAATGTAGTTAAGGTTGTGAGCACAGCAATTCATCAGTGTGGGAGACTTAAAAGCATGTGTGTGTGAGTACCTGCAAACACCTGTGTCTGTGTTCATGCATACTTGTCTGCGATTATTTTTGGAAGAGTTGAATTAATGCATTCAGATATTACAGCACCCACTAGCTGTTTCACCTCCATGCCCATAATTTTCCAAACAAATTTTTTGATGTTTCAAATTATCTTTTCACAACACCAAGGCTCAAAGTTGTTATTCATACAGAGGTTGCACACACAGATGAAAGGGAACATGAAGCTGTAGAATCAACATTGTATCATCAAAGCCTGTTAGAAGCTAAAGTAATCTACAACAAACAATTACATATGATTATGAGGCACTTAGACAGAGAATACAAAGAATAAAGTCATTTCCACATGAAATGTTAAATTTGGAATTTGTGGAGCAATGGTGTTTAAGTCATTATTTTCCACTGGGTGTAGTATACTTGTCAACAGTGTGCACAAACAAGCCTCTGGCAGCACAAACGCAGACGTAGCTCCACATTTAGTAGCACATTTTAGTTAAAACTCCACCTAAAGCCTACACAACTTTAGGCTTCCTAATTTTTAGGTTAGGAAACAGCTGCATACTTGTCTCTAGGATGTGAGTACATTTTTTTCGCTGTCTAAAAATATATTCACTTCCAGGCAAATGGAAGATAAAAAGAGATTCCTAGGCACCACAGGTCCTCATGAACAAGGAGTCAGTCTTTGTCTCCATCCCTCTGGAGAATGCTTTAGGTAATTACTGACAGCTGGTGTTGTCCACTAAAGGTCACCACTGTAGCCTTTCTGAGAGCCCTGTCATGCTACTGTCCAGCTACATAATGACCGTATGCTAATGATGCTAATGAGCGGGAAGTGTCAGAGCACTGTTTGTTTCCTGTCATCCAATAGAACTCCTAAGGGGAGAAGCAGGAGGGAGAGGCCAGATTACCATTAAAGCCACCCAGCCATTAAATCAGATGGCTCGGATCACTATTCTATCACTGTCACCTATGGTACTCCTGCCAGCTTGCATGCAAAACTACACCTATCATATGAGGCATCACCCTCTCCTCTGCAAATGTAGTGAAACAAAGCTATTGCATAGCCACTATGAAATATTTTAGGAAACAACTGGTGTAAGATGGGAATGAACAAGGACATTCAAATATGTGCAATGCCACAGAATCATGAATTCTGGTACTGTCAACATCCTTGTGAGGATATTAGTGAAATCCTGATATATTGCAGCTTCCAGTGAATTCAGTGTACTGCATATCAACTAGATTTGAATGAATTTTTAAATTCGTATTCTGAGTTGTATCATCCAGTTATTACCTGTCCCATATATGCAAAATAAGCACCAGTCTCAAAAGATCAAGATATGCTCTGTTCCAGTTGGGGGATGAGTGAGATACCATTCTTATCACATTAAAACATAAGACTTCACAGAGGCTAGGCATTTTCATTACTGGCAACAGGCAGGGGTTTGTTAATTTTTCCTACCTGGTTGGCTCCACTGCTGAAACTCCAACAAAACCATGTTTTGTCCATAGGATTACTCTCTTATCTTAATATTCCCCAGGTAACAATCAGTTTGATGCTCAGCTGTTTCTGGATACTGCCTGGCAGCAACATCAGATGGTTTGGAAGAACTATATAAATGCAAATGCTTCTTTACTGTGTTTATATTAAAAAGAGAAGTGAAGCAGCAAGTTTGGCACTTGAGTTCTTGTTAAAGTTCTGACTTGCTTCAGTGTTTTCAGCGGGATGTCATTACCTACAGTATGTTGTCGTCATTGGTGACACTTAAGCAGATCTGAATGTTGATATACTTGTATGGAGTCAATAAAAATAATGAAATGTAATGCACATAACAGTAACGGGAGAAGTATAGTATGTCTAATGGAGAAAGGTCACAATATTCAATGTCTAACGCCTTCTTCTGCCAATAAAGACATTATTAAATAAACTGCCAAAATATACAGGTCCATATATTTTTTGCAAAAAATTGTTTTTGTTTTTGCTGTGTTCAAAAAAATCTACCTCAAATTTTTAATCTCTCTATACAATGTTACTAATGGTGATTCCAACTGGTTGAATGAAATGAAGTATTTTTCCCAGTTTAAATAGCATCTTAGCATTTAAATACAAAACATTTAACTAGCACTGTTAAATTATGCTATATTCTTATACCATGGTATAGAAAATTTGGCTTTTACCCATTTCACCCTCATCACTGTCTGGTGTTATTATAAATAAAACAGCACTAACAGAGTTGATCAAGATTTCAGTGCCTACACTAAATAAATATGTAGGGCTACTTTTTTTCCTCCCCTGCCTCCGAGTGATGCTGAAAAACCACTTCACACATTCATTACTTCTCACCTGGATGATTGAAATTCATTATTGTCAGGTTGTTCTAAAAGTTCCTGAAAAGGCCACCCATTTAATCTAAAAGGCTGCAATGAGGCTACTAACGGGGACAAGAAAGAGAGATCATATGTTTTGAAATCCATCTTAAAAATCAGGCCACATCATGTCTTAAAGACATCATAGTACCATATTAAGCTAATAGAGCACTTCTCTCTCAGGCTGCAGGATTACACCAGTCAGCAATAAAATTATGACCAGCAGCCTAATATTGTATTGATTCCCCTTTTGCTTTCAAAACAGACCTGACCCATCAAGACATGGACTCTACTAGACCCCTGACCCATGCTGTGGTATGTGGTATGTACCAAGATGTTAGCAACAGATCCTTTAATCCTATAGGTTGCCAGGTGAAGCCTCACTGGCAACACCTCAAACTCATTGTTGTTATCCTCAAACCAATCCTCAACCTGAACCACTTTTCCTTTGTGGCAAAGTGCATTATCGTGCTGAAAGAGACCACAGCCATCAAGGAATACTGTTTCCATGAGAAGGTTTACATGTTCTGTAAAGCTTAGGTAGATAGTACATATCGAAGTAAAATCCACATGGATGGCAGGACTCCAGGCTTCCTAGCAGAACATTGCCCAAAGTATCACAGTGCCTCTGCTGAGGGCCTGCCTTCTTCCAATAATGTATGTTGATGCCAGGTGTTGTACAGATAAGCTACACAGACAGACCCAGATATGCATGTAATGTAAATAAACAAAAAATATTCATTAGACTAGGCTACCTTCTTCCACCATAGAAGAAACTGCTGGTGTGAATGGGTGAATGAGGGAAGTTGTGTAAAGCACTTTGAGTGCTCAGATAGAGTAGAAAAGTGATATATACAGTGGGGCAAAAAAGTATTTAGTCAGCCACCGATTGTGCAAGTTCCCCCACTTAAAATGATGACAGAGGTCAGTAATTTGCACCA
>NW_024582486.1:158746-236379 GCF_018398535.1 Haplochromis burtoni
GCAAATTACTGACCTCTGTCATCATTTTAGGTGGGGGAACTTGCACAATCGGTGGCTGACTAAATACTTTTTTGCCCCACTGTAACAACCTGTCCATTTACCATCTTATGGTCCAGTTCTGATGCTCACGTGACCATTGTTGGTGTTTTCAGCAGCAGACAGGGATCATGATGTCCACCCTAACTGGTCTGCGGACATGCAGCCCATCCACTGAACTACTTTTTGATACATACTGACCCTGCAGTTCCCCCACAAGACCTGCATTTTTGAAGATTCTCTGGCCCAGTCGTCTATCCATCACATTGCTTGCCTATTTTTCCTGCTTGTACCACATCAACTTTGAGGACAAAATGTCCACTTGCTCCCTAATATATCTCACCCACTAACAGTACCATAATGAAGAGATAATTAGTCTTGTTCACTTCTCCTGCCAGTGGTCATAACGTTCTGTCTGATTGGTGTACTTGTGGTTCCTAGAGGTTCTAAAAGTAGAATTGGAGCCAGAGGCTTCAGCTATCAGGCCTCTCTTCTGTGGAACTAGGTCCCAGTCTGGATTCGGGAGAGAGACACCCTCACTTTCTCTTTCCCCCAGTCTGTATTTTGTGTTGTCTCGAGGGTTCTGTCCTTTTCATTTCTTGTCTCTTTTCCCTCAACCCCAGTAGGTTTCTTCCTATGGAAAAATTCTGACCATTGAAAAATTATTCCTCGCAGGGAGTCTCTTGATTGTTGGGGTTTTCTCCTGAGTACTGTAGATGAGATCACTATTTTTGTGATTTGCTGCTATATAAATAAACCAGAATTCAACTAAAAAATAAGCTAAAATAACTGAAGTAACCTGAATTTGATTCAGCTGAAACGAACTGTAAGGACTAATTTGGTTATGGCTTAGCAAATTGTAAAATTGCTGTTTAATGTCCACATTCAACAATGTTTAACTATGATTTGCACTGTGACTTGCCTGACCATGGAGAATTAGACAGGGCTACAACATTTCACTGCTGAGCAGCTAATGAGGATATAGCTTTGTTATTCATTTAAGCCTCTAGCAGAATGGGTAAGCAATTAGAGTTGGATGGCAGCCATTTATTACACATTATTTCCCATCTTTATTCAAAAGTTAATAAATCTCTAATTCTATTGTTGTCTTTTTTAAAGTGCTTAATGCCCTACAGGGTAGGAGGGATTAATAGCTAAGTCTATTAAGTTAACTGTTACAATATTTACTGTAACTAGTATTTTAGGAATGCATCCTCTCTATTTAAAAGGCCTTGAAAGACTTCTGATGAAAAAAAAAAGATTCAATCTGTATTGCAAATATTACTTTAGCGGTGAAAATTATTCATCATATATAATGTAAATAATATTCAGAGGAAAACTAACCCCCGACCGTGTGTTAGTATCGAGGAGGATTGTGGCACAGAGAATACAGTGGAGGGTGGGTGACGATAGCTATATTGTTAGATTTATGCATTAGTTTGGTTTAATGGTATCAACACAGCCTGTCGGAATTGCTTCCCACACCATTTCAGCACTCTGGGAGAGATGGTTCAATTACTGTGAGGGAAGTTGGCGAAGTGAGCCACGTGTGAGACACCAGACTGACAGCTATTTAAGAAGGGGCCTCATAAAAGAGATTTGTGCCTATCTCAGCTGGTGCTGTACTGGTGCGAGCTTCGGCGGAGTGGTCTAACGGCTGCAGCACTGAGCCTCTTTTCCACTCCTACCCACCTTAATCTGCAGGACTGAGTGCTCCCTGCCCGCATTATGGATCATTTAGTAAAGCCATAAAAGCTGAGGTGTTTTCACATGAAAAGTTATTTCTTCACTACTTCTACTGTGATTCATTCCTCTCTCATCCACATAAATGCCCTAGGAGAGAGGTGGGGAGAGAGTGAGGCAGAGAATGAAGTATAAGGGGAAGAAAAATCTGCCATGTCATAAAAACCAATGACCTGCTTACATTGATCCTCTTCAAGATCTCAACAAGGATTTAGGGATATTTTTCATCTCTTATGACAGAGATTGTAAATCTAGTCTTTGTTAGACCTTGAACTTGTCTTTCATATTTTACGGGATCATATAATTATTTGTTTCTTGGACAAAACTGTAAGCCATTCAATAGTTTCCAGCTTTTGTACTGAATTTTAAACAAACAAATAAATAAATATTAAAAAAACAAAACAAAATAAACAATCAAACACAAAATGGCAACTTTGGATCTTACATTAAAAAAATACAAAAATACAGTGCTGACTAGCCTTCCCATTAAAAGTGGAAAAAGAAAAAAAAATCCTTCAAAGGTATCAAACTGAAGTTAGGGATAATTCAGATACTTCCTGTATCCAAACCGAGTGGTGGGGTACATCCTAGTTAAGCAAATGGATGGACAGGTGTATCGGCATTAACACTTTGCTTGCACAAAGTCAGTTCATTTAGGGAAACTAAAGACAGTTTTCAAGTAACTTTGCTTGATTTTATTTCTAATGAAAAAGTAACACGCTAGTCAATTTCACACTATGATGCCTCATAACATACTGAAACACACACTGTTGCCCTCCTCCCCCCACTCCCCCACTCCTGGCTTTACGCATTGCTTTATACAAATAATCACTCACACACACAACCACACACACACACACACACACTTAGATCAGCCAAAATCAATTGTTTCAAACACTGTGGTTAAGTGCATAATGTTGGATGTTACGAGTCATATACATAAAGGTGGCTGACAGACCATATTGATTGTAAGTTGCTCCTGCCTTATCTCATTGCTCTTGTGAAACTGGTGCTCTAAATGTCTCATCTACTGTTAGCATGACAGGCTCGGGAGTCCCTAATGGTAACTGCAGTAATTTGCAGCCTTCTGCACAGCCACTAGGGTGATTATTACTCTAATCCTCTTGTGTACTTGCATTACATACAAAGGGAGCAAAAGGATGGGGAAATGTATCTCTAACACCCACTTTGCTGGTATTAAATTGAAACAGAGAGACTAAGGTCAAAAGATGAAGAAGAGAAAGAAAAAAAGAAAGACGAGAGGCAGAAGCTGTTGTCGTCCTCACAGAGATACTCCTACCTGCTTTATTTTGTTGCGTCATTTTGTTGCTTCATCACTTTTTTATATTATACCATAATCTTTATAAATCGTTTTACTAAAACAACACTCAGTGTCACAGAAGAGTTTAAAAATGTATGTCAACCGAAATATAGAACTTTATTAACAAGTTTTTTCAGTTTTACTGTTTTATTATCTCCAGTGCTATTCTTTCCTTTATCCACTACAAATACTCTTTAAATGTCAGTCGCTCTGTTCATTGTGTACAGTCTAGAATAAGTGATCTATTTTTTGAAGTTGAGGTAGACAGCTTCAAGAAAGGGCCCAAAAAGTACATCTCAAAATGCTTTTTCTTCTTTCTCTACTTCTGACTTTAAATCAGTGTCAGTTTCTATATCTAAATTCAGGCATCTATTAAACACACAGTGTCTGACAGTAACAAAAATGCCAATACAGATATATCACAGCATATTCTTTACCATGTAACAGTGATAATATCCTCTACCTTTGCATGTTTTCATACTTGAAATCAAAACAGCTTCTTTTAAAGTAAAAACAAGTCACAAGAATAAAATATTCCAACAACAGCAACTGTTATATCAAAAAGATATAAACATAAAATGCAAAGGCCTTTAATAATTACACAGACAACATACTGTGAAGTGTCGAAATATTTACCAAAGCCTCAGATGATCTCAGTTTAAACTGCATAGCAGTGTCTTAAAGAAAATCTATGTTGGCTAATGGAGTTTGTAGTTTGTCCATTTGTCCATATAAAGGCCCTTCCTTTATATTTTATCTTTAAAAGATACGATCAATTGGGGGTTAAGCAATTGATATGCTAATTTAAACTGAGGCTACGGTTGTTTGTATTTGGCACTGCATCAGTTTGGGTAATTAGAGGAAAAGATGAGGGCAGTGGTCACTATCTCTGCTATTAGACTGTTATTTGCCTGCATGTTGTTCTTTTGACACTGCAACATGTCAGTCAGGGCTAGAAGGTTAGAAGCTACAACGATGATGTCATGTTGTGCCACATCTATGCCACTCAGAGATACTGAGTTCCTCTCTAATGGAACCACATCAATCACAGGATTAGCTCTGTGGTAACTTTTCACCCTGTAGTGATTTCACTACTAAGATCTGACCCTCCTCGCCACGTTTCCAACTGACCTTTGTGTGGAAGGGAAAGATGACTATCTCAGTGAGTAAATGGTTTCGCCCCAAACAAACGGTGCTTCTTTGTTAGTCAGTTCACATAAAGACAGAAAGAAAAGGATGTCTTAGTATGCATGTTGTAACACGATGTAATACTGATTTCAAATTGGAAAAGGCCTGTCTTTATTACTTCAATATTAGCTGGGCGTGTGAAGCATAAGTATTAGCTTGGGGTGCCACAGCTAATAATGTCTCCACAGTATATGTACTAGATCTAAAAGCTCAATCTATCAACTGCATAAGTGTAGAAGATACAAAACTATACAGCTATGTAGTATTGTCAAAGAGTTGCACCATATTAGTTTAACACTACTTAAGCCTCCATGTCTGTAAAACTTTTCAGTCTTAGCTCAAAGCTATGTACATAAATATTTAAACACTCTCAATGGCTGGGGAATGCAAAGAAAAAAGAGATGGATCCAATCCGGCTATTGATGATGAGGCTTCACAAAACACAAACATTAGCCGATCACACCATCATATGTAAACCACCTTCATAAGCATCATATTAAACTTGATGTATAAAGGTAAATTCCCAGTCCAAAATCCTATTATAACATTGATTACCAGAAGACAAACAATGCCTAAAGCAACACAGGTATTTTCCCACTTCTAACTTTCCAGACTGACACTGAACCTCACTATGTGGGTTTTGCAATATTAATAACACCATTTCCGAGGTAGTTCTCACCTGTCTCAATAAGTTCTTATGTTTTTGTCTCGCTAGCTAGGATTGAAATTAAAATGCAGAATTTAAAAAACAAAAGAAAAGAAAAAAAAAAACAAAAAAAAACAATAGATAGATTTAACTGGCACCAAATAAAGAATAAAATAAAATAAAATAAATGAAAAATGGAAAAAAATATTATCATTACAAAAGTAGGTAATTATTTTCAAAAGACTATTGCTATGACAACAACATTACAAACATTACAATGCTATATATTCTTTAGGCCAGAGTTCCCCAAAGTGGGGGGCGCAGAGCCATTACAGGGGGGTGGGGGGGTGGCACGGTATGAATAAAAAAAAAGAAAAAATAAAGAGCGCTTGGACACTGCTAGCATAATGGACAGGTTTTTGACGGGGCTCCCACACAAACGCAAAGCAGAAGATGAAGCATCACCAAATATGTTTCCAAACCAACTTCATTCCAAGCCAAATACTAGAAAATATAATGAAGCATATCTTGCCTTTGGCTTCACCTGCACAAGTGACAAGGTAGGACTCTGCGACAGAATTAGTTTCCCCTGCATTGGGAGCATGCGTTGGGCTGTCCAAATCACGGACAAACAGTATCCCACAGTTGTTTATGTTTCTGTACCCATTTTGTACAGAGAGACACTATTTGAAAAATGTATTGATAGCAGTGTTGAATATTATTACACAGGAAAAAAACAATAACACGTAAAATAATTACACCGTGATGCTTTTGCCTTTCTAAATGGAGGGACAGTAACTGCGTGTGTATATGTAAGTGTGTAAAACCTGCAGATAGTAAGATTAGCAGTATTTTGTCTATATCCGCCATTGTGGAAATTCATCTCATGTAAACAATAACGTGGCCAACAGCGTCACGTGAAAAGAGGTACATACCCTTGACGTTTCGTGACGAACTCAGTATTCCTCGTCCACACGTAAACGCAAAAACTGAGTTTTCACAAAATCTCACAAAAAAACGCCATTTGCGTGTGGATTATTAATATTATTGCACGCAGTCAGGCTAGCTAGTTCTAACCAATGCTAGGCTGAGGAACTTGACAAATAGCTCTAGTTTAACTCTGATCTTTCCTTAAAGCCATGCTAGAGTGTCTTTCTAGCCAGATGCGACAGCTATAGGTCCAACCAACTTCTTTTGCAAAACCAAGTCCTAACCAACAGCGCATGAGAGTGGGGCCTCAGCAGAAAGTTACAGACAGTTTCTTTTCTGCTCTTCAACAGTTGTTTGTATATTGCAGGTCTGCACTTTGGTGGCTAAGGGCAAGAGCACTTGTAAACTAGATGGACAGTACTCACCTCCAATCAAAGGTGACATCACCTGACAGCTGATGTTTATTGGGCCCTGTTTCCATGTTCTCCACATTCCTGTTTCCAAGATGTCTGTCTCCATCTCTGCCTCCCAAAGTGTATGAAGATTCACTTAGCATCCTTTGTATCAAGAGCCAAGGCTACTGAAGTCAGTGCATTGGTTCCCTCCTCCAGAATCAAAAAGGGGGCTGCCAGTGTCTGGAACTAGCCCTGAGGAACCACTCAGTAAAATTATGGACGTCTTTCTCATCTAAGACTTTAATTGATGTTATTGTTACAGCATGTAATAGTTATGCCATAACATGTTCTAAGAGTCCTCAAAAAACAAATTCAAATGGAATCAACAAAGAGTTTTGTGAAAAAGAATCAACTCAAATCTCACATTTTTAGTAAGACGACAAGATTTCACATCTTAAGTCTTGAGCAGGATCAGTGTCATTTATTTTTGGTATTTTTGTAATATTTGTATCATTTTTCTTCAACCTTTATGATATTCTTTAGAAAACAACAAATCATAATACAAAATGATTTAAGGTTATATTTACCTCTTGATTAGTATCTTAACCTACTATTTTATTTTAAGTACATTCACTAAAAGTTGCTGGTACTTTTAGGAAGGCGCAGGGCTTTTTGCCAAAGATATAATGCATATAATTTTATAATGGAAGGATAGGTACTTAAAATGGACAGACCCATACCTCCAATATTACCTTGCAAATGGACGTGAGGCAACATTAGCTTTTAACATTGCAGTTGATTTACATTTATTATAGCTCCACTTTGATTCAGAAAATACAGTGGAGGGTGAGCTATAAAGAGAATGATGGCCTGTAAGTTTGTAAGTGAGAAGCCATTAATCAAACTGACCTATAATGTTTAGTTTTAATTTCAAAATACAATAAGTTCTTTGTCTGCTTTGGACTTAAAGAACTTAGAAAAAAGAAAAAAAGTTATTTTTATGTGCACTGTGAATATTACAGGTCTGGATTACTGTAGGTGTGACAGTACGTAAATTTTCTACAAAACTGAGCTCAGATGAATGCAGCCCCAAACCAACTCTGCCACATATTCTACGGTTAGACAGAGTTAATGGTGGTGAACAATCACTGCTAAATGATTTGAGAAATGCAGAATTTTAATATTATTTAACGTGACTCATTCTTGCGCATTTGTAAGGTAGAAAACAAAAAACAAAAAGACAGATGGAAGTTTGACTGTCCTCAACTTGCTAGTAATGCATGCAGCATGAAAAAACAAGACAGGTGGGATGCGACTAGTCGAACAAGCAACTACTCGAACACGTAACTACTCGAACACGGAGACTAGATTTGTAGTTGCAGCCAGGGTCTTCTTGCTGTGTGGTACTGTTCCATTATTGTGGCAAAAATAATGGAATCAGTAAACATATAAATAGAAAATGCATCGATATTATGGCAGTTAATATAATTACGAACCAAGAAGCATAGTTAGCTCAAGTACTTTTACTGGTTGTGCTGATTCAAATTGATCTTTCACAGTTTATCATGATGAATTGGAGCACACCTGTAGGTTTCCATGCTCCCTTTTCTGTTCCATCATAAACGTATGCATGATTCTATGAACAACATTCAATTGTCCGTACGCAACAAATCTGATTTAAGACAGCAATTTCATTAGACACACATTTTCCACAGGACAACGTAGAGCTCAGACCTTCATGCTTCATCATCAGCTTCAGTACTTCTAATTATTGCAGTTCTCCTTAACAAACACTGCTCACTGGGTGAAAAAGGGTTATTTTTAAGAAAGAAAATGCTGAGCATACTAAGTATACTAAGGATAGACAGATAGGCAACCAAATAGGATGCCCTAACAAAAGGGGCGAGGGGAGCATAGAGAGGCTTTAAGACTATGACAAAGACGAGTGCCGGGAGACACGACAGGGGTAAAGATGAATATGCCTCTGGCAGTTGAGTCCTGATTACTTTCTTACTGTTATGGCCTCACGTGTTCCAAGGCAATTTGGCTATATGGCTGAGCATAAAACAGCACAGTGAGCATATCACTGGTGTGGTTAATGCTTGCAACCTGCTTCCATCACAGCATATCAGAAGAGCTGTGTCCAAATTATTTGAAAGTGATGATTCTACTGAGGTTTTGTGCATGCACAATGGTTTTTTTTTCCACAAAGAAAAAGACAAATCAAACTTACAGTAGATGTCAGCACATGTTGAACATGCTCATAGGGCATGACGACAAAATTCCACTGGGAATTCATTAAACAACAGTAACAGAGCAGCAACAAAATAAGAGGATACCTATAAATTCTGAATGATTTTGAGACACATTAACAAACAAAATAAAAACTCGGCGTTTATAAGACAGGTCTTGTTTTTTTTTCCTGGAAAGGCTAAAAAGTCAATATTTTGTACATCCCACAATGTTAGTACCTTCTCAAATTTCTATATTGCTCTGCCCCACTGTCTTTTGCTCCCAAAACAAAAACAGGCCACAAAAAGCAATAAAAATAGCAGAAAACCAGTTTGTGTCATAAAGAAACATTTTCCTAAAACAGCTGGACACTGTAGGTTTTACCAGATTCTACTCAAACCGATGTAAGATGTTGTTAGGAACTATTTTAAAATGCGGATTAGTAAATTTGTTGATCCAGTGGAAAGTAGGGTTCTACAGAATTATCCAAAATAAAAAGCACTGAAACTATTATAAGATATATCAATATAGCAAATGTTATACTTTTACATTTATAAAAGTATACGTCCAAACTAAGTGACATTACTGTTGTTAAAACATGGAAATGTCAGTAAAGGTGATGAGCTGGGAAATGGTGAGTGCCAGTCAAACAGGTCAAAAGAAAAGACACATGGATGAACCATGAGAATGCCTGATTTAGTGGTGAATGTTATGTCATTAGTGGTAGCACACCATGAGAATATGAATTGTCTATTTATTTCTTATATAATCTAAGTGAGACGTGGCAGGGTCAAATAAGGGACAGAGGTAGAAGAGTTATGATCATTAAGATTACATAAACTATTATTAACCAAGCATGGCTTTTAAGGCTGCATCTCACTCTTTCTTGAGGACAGCTCCCCTGTGCTCCCCAGGGTTTTGCATCATTTTCTGAAATTGTGTTTATTCCTTTTCTCTTTATCATGCTCCTGTTTTTGCTAACTTTCACTTTCCTTTCTCTCACCGACTCACACACGCATGCATACACACGCCATTCAGTTTTAGAGAGCAATGTAGGCAGAAATGCCCATGCTTTGGATCATGCTGAGGAAGCAGGAATTAATTCCAATCAGGCTTGAACAGGAAAGAGCCATTCCATTTTGCACCACTCCTGGAGTCACTCAAACAAGAAGCACCCCTGCCTCTACTGCATATGCATGATCACACACACACAAACACACGGACGCATATACCCGTATCGCACAAACCCTTTGGAGTAAATATGGTGATATTGCTTAGCAGCTAAACAAAATTTTGTCTATTGAATATCAGCTGTCTTTGACATTAATACCACGCTAATGAAGCCCTTGACACCCTCATTCACCTGTCTTTTCCATTTTGCAAATAGTTTGAAGCAGCCATGGATTGCTGCTAATATACTCGGTCACAATAAAAACACGTTAGGATTTAAAGTATTGTAGTGTCATTTTTACTGACAGTGTACTCTCTCCATAAACCGCACTCCTGGAGCACCGTTCCTATGTTGCTCTTTCCCTCTTGTTCTTCCTTTTATCATTTGCCTCAAAACAGTGTTAGAACACAGCTTATCTGGGAGTAATGCAATTTGTTTGCCTCTACTTTCTTTATATGCCTGCACTGTTTCTTTCATTTTCTACTTCCTACTATCGAGAGTAAATTCAGTGACTCCAAATCCATTTTCATTTAACATAGCTATCTTACATGTCTGCTTTTTCATATATCCATCTCTCTTGTGGAGGAGAATTTTAACATATTGCTCTTTCTGGCACTTTACGCCTTCCATTGAGCCCATAAAAAAAGCTCACACACCCTACTTATGTATCATGAAAATAGCTGCAGTAAAACTTGCAATTCCATACATTACAGGCACCCTTGGGCTTTGCTATGTACAGAGCCTCAAACAGTTATCCAAATGGTTCTTGTCTGACTGCGCTAGACATTTTCCAGCTTACCTATGGGTGACAACTCTGCCACGCTGCCAATATAGGGTCCTTCCAAGAACTTGGGTTCACTGTCATTGATGTCCTGGACCTTGATGACAAACTCTGACTCTGGCTCAAGGGGATCATTAGAGAGTCGGTCCCGGGCCTGAGCCCTAAGAGTGTAAAAAGCCTTTTCCTCTCGGTCTAGTCTCTCTGTGGCATGTATGTCTCCTGTAAGCTCATCAATGATGAAGATGGATCCAGCTCCTTCTCCAGAGATAGTATATTTGATGTTGCCCTCACCATCATCAGAGTCTGTATGGATCTGTAAAAAAAAACAGAGCAGTTTTGAGAATGATGACTTCAATAAAACACACACATGCATTCCATCTTTTACGACTATGCAATGTGGTACGTACCGTAAAATTTCAAAAAAATGTTTTGTTAGTGTCATGATCAAGTTGCATATTGATGATGGTAAATGGTAAATGGCCTGTATTTGTATAGCGCTTTTCTAGTCCCTAAGGACCCCAAAGCGCTTTACACATTCAGTCATCCACCCATTCACACACTGGTGATGGCAAGCTACATTGTAGCCACAGCCACCCTGGGGCGGACTGACAGAGGCGAGGCTGCCGGACACTGGCGCCACCGGGCCCTCTAACCACCACCAGTAGGCAAAGGGTGAAGTGTCTTGCCCAAGGACACACCGACCAAGACTGTCCAAGCCGGGGCTCGAACCGGCAACCTTCCGATTACAAGGCGAACTCCCAACTCTTGAGCCACGATCGACAATAATTCATTGAATCAATGTTTATTATCAAAAGTATAGTTTTCTATTAAGGTTCTATTAAGGTTTGGGCACTAGTAGTCATTGTTAGTACCCAAACCTGAATGATTTGGGTACCATTCAATGTTGGCTGAATGCTTATAAAAGTCATAATTTGTTTAAAACACAAGAACTGATTAACTTTTTAATATGTAAATATTACATTTATTTATATATTAAAAACTCTGAGTTGAAAAGAAATCCACTTTAATGTAATGAACTTGCTACTGCTGTTGTTTTCCTTTTATTAGCTATTACTTTACGAGTGTTGTATTAATTTATTCAGATTGCAATCAAGTACTGTTTTGTTGGAGTGCATTTGAACGCAGGCTAATTCAAACCTTTCTACTTTAACTGAACATTTTGATACAGACAACAAAGCTATCTGTGAATCTCAGGCAAAATCTGCTCACCCCGTCCTAGCAGTCTGACGATCGGGGCCAACCAAATCAAACTGCAAAACTGTGCTTGAACCACGACAGGGATTACAGTCCTGTTTAAGCACTTGTTATCACATGGCTGACACACCACACTCGATGACACCTCAAAGTATTAGAAACTGTTGAAAATTTAGAAAAAATATCTGAAGTGATCCTTGTCCAAGTTGAGATTATTCTGTCACATATTTGCCAGGTATCTTATTTTTATGATTTTGTTTTAACTGCTGAGAAAAGGGTTAAAAATGGACAACCCCCAAATGATATTTGGTCATCAACCATGACCATAAGAAATATGTGTATTTTATTCATCCATTGACTTTTCTTCTCTTAGGGTGGTAAATCCAATTCAAGTCCTTCTAACTACTCCCTGCAGACTAGCCATCATCAGTGTGGTGAAAAAAAAGACACCAGAGTTCCTGTGATGATTTACACCTTTTCTGCACATTGTGCCCTTCACAGGATGTGACGCCCAAATTAGGAGATCAAAGTCATTCAAAGACTCTTAAATGTAGAGACATGGAGGTGCTGTGGCTGAAAAGTGAACTTAAAAGAGCCCTTATAAATCAGAGCTATAGTTTCCCCTAATGTGATTAGAAGACATTCCAGGGGTAGCAATAGGAGATGCATTGGTCCCCCATCCTAAACTCCCCTTTGGCTCTTTAGTGAGCATTAGACCTGCTTGCTACTGCTCCCTCTCCCTCTCACTCACCTTCTATCTAAAATTATAATTCAGAGCTGTCTATGCAGTGTAACTGTGGTTCAATCTACTCAACAGACCAGAGGAGAGGGGAAATCGCCCTGGCCTCCCTGGTTAATTTTTTATAAAGGCTTAATTAAATACAGGCCTCTATCACCCTTGCAGGGATTTTCATTAAGTATTTGTCGTAAAACCGAGGAATAATGCAAGCCTGTGCCTTGATATTGCTTCCATCATCCATTTTCTCCTTCTTTTTTATCTGTCTGTTTTTGCCTATTCTCCCCATTCTGAATCTTCCTGAAGACAAATACACGAACAGTCAGTGGAAATATACTGCTGGATACTTTGGCGGTATCAATATTTCAGTTATAATAAAAAAGAAAAAAAAGGAAAATAAAAGTTTCATTGGTCCAGACTGTGAAAGTTATCCAATAAAAGTGAGCACACGCTTCCACCACTTGATATGTTTCCTCCAGACTAAACCTCCTCCTGAATTTCTAAATTAGAATCTCAGGAGAGAAATGCATGTGTGAAGTGTTGCCATCTTGTGTTCATTCAGTTCCACAAATGTTGGCACAACAAGTCCTGCAATTAAATCTAAAAAGCAAACAAACCATGAAAGCATTTTTATAATGACCTATGTCAGAATTCCTGAAACCACAGTGTTTACTCTTTATAAAATGTGACAAATAGGGGAAAAATAGTAAGAAGGTAACATGGCAAAATCACACTCTCCATCTCTTGACTAAATGGATCTCTCTTAGCTCCCTTAACTCTTAACCCCTTTCTTGGCTGTCACTTGGGAACTCAAAGCTTCAGCTCCCTCCACAGATTTTGTATAGGATTGAGTTCTGGAGACTGGCCAGGCCACTCCATGACCTTAAAACTTCTTCGTTGCACTTCTTCTTTTACCTCTCTTTCGTTGCCTGGCAGTATGCTTTGGGTCATTCTATTCTAGAAGACCAACTTTCATTGTTTTGTCTTAGGGAAGGAGATTCTCCTCCAAGATTTTACATTGCCCCATCCCCTAACCCCTCAATGCAGTGAAGTTGTCCGGTAGGCTCATCTTGAAATGTTTCCACCTTGGTGGTTGAATGTGGTGATGATCTTCTGTGGGTCATACTTAGCGTTTTTCTTTCTTTAAATACACAAGGTCAAACTGATGGCAAAGAGCTTGATTGTGGCTTCATCTGACCACAACACTTTCTCCAAAATATATTCTGAATCATTTAGATGCTCACTGGCAAACTTAAGACCAGCCTCTATATGTGCCTTCTTGAGCAGGGAGGAACTTGTGGGCGCTGCAAGATTTCAATCCGTCACCGATGGTGGTCTACTGATTGCTAAAAAGCTGTTTGTGTAGGCGATAACACAAGCCTACACAGTCCCTGCATGTTTTGTCCCTGACTGGGACAAAACATGCAGGGACAGTTTTGTCCCTGATGTCCTTTGACAGCTCTCTGGTCCATAGTATTGCAGAAGTTGGAATGAAAAACAAACAAACAAAAAAAACACGATTTATTTATTTATTGACTTTAACCCGTGTGGTGCATGGTTGATATTTTGTCTTTTTATACTAAAATTAAACTATCATAAATTTCATTTCTTTCCAAGTGAGGGAACTTACAAATTCCGCAGATGATCAAATAATTATTTCCCTCACTGTACCTGGGATTGTTACGTACATTAGCTTAGAATGTTTCTTACAACAGGACTTTGAAATGTCTAAAAGTGGCTAATATCAGAGTACATTATTTTACATGTGGACACGCTCTCAGAGTCTAGAATTAAAATCCAGTTTAAAATCAAACTTAGGCTTTACATTCTCTCAGTGTTCACTTCAGTCTAAATTCTCTGTCTGGTTAAGTTTAGGTAAAAATATTGCTTGGTTTGGTTTAGGTTTACTATGTCAAAAAGATTTTTAAAAGCATAATTTTTCTACATCAATTAGGTGCAGAGACTTATTTACATCAACAAGGTTGCTTAACCTCCTAAGACCCGAACTCTTCCACGGCATGCATTTTTAATTTCTCTTTGATATTTGGGCTGATTGGGGCCAGATGAATGTAAAAACAAAGAATTACTGGATTTTTATTTATACCTGATTTTTGTTTCTAAGAAAAATAAGAGCCACATATGAGGACATTTGTTTAAAATTTCGATAGATCATAGGCAGTATAATGTCCTCGTAAGTGGATATCAGGCCCTTGTAGAGCAAAATTGAGTATTTTGGTCTAAATAACCCAAAATGAGATGTCCACATATGTGGATGCCAGGTCCTAGGAGGGGGAACCCTAGATGATTATAAGATGTTATAAAGAAGTCCTATGAGCTTTTTTTTCCTTTTTTCTTGCACACATAGACACAAACAAACATACATGTGTGTGTGTGTGTGTGGGCACACACACACACACACACACACACACACACACACACACACACACATGGATCATCATTCTGGAGGAATGATGCAATTTCTCTCCCCTCAGGCTGGCTATACCCATCCTTCTGTCAGTCTATCCTCACTGGAGTGATTCAAGTTGGCAGCTTGAAAAACACACACACAGACACACACACATGCACTACGCTTAGCTAAGTTGTTCTCTGCAAACTAAAGGTCAGAGTCAGGATGTCACTCACAAAAAATAACCGGGGGTGCAAAAGTGCACAACAAATTTCCAAGAAGAAGATGGGAAAGACGCACATCCTGTACACCTGCTGAGCATGACATTATAGATGTTTTTTCCTAAAATCTTTAAACGATATTCCTGACACTTTTGGGGGGAAATAGATTCTCCACATTTGGACAAGGTGTGCTATTTCTTTTATTGGCTAGGTCACTGGTATAGACATTATCAAAAAATACTAATACACACCAAGAAAAACAACATATATTTCAAATCAGTACTAAAGGAACTCTACTCTTTGATGTCATTGCTTCACTGTAGAAAGCTAATTATAAAACTGTGTAGCTTCCTTGTAGATTTTCACTAGTCCATACTAGCATATGGAAATCACACCGGCAGTCTAATTCCCTTCAATTAGTTAATATAAAGCTGATGAAGCTATGAGCATTTTGGACATACTGAGGACATAGCACAACAGAGAAGACTTTTATGCTGTGGAAAATGTAGGGTTTGTATTTCTCCCCCCCCATGGGCAGTGCACTTCTTTTCCACATTTCAATTCAATTGAATTCAGTTTTATTTAAATAGCACCAAATCACAACAACTGTTGCCTCAAGCTACTTTATATTGTAAGGAAAAGACTGTGCAATAATCAGACATCTCTATAAACTAGCATTTGGGGACAGTGAGAAGAAAAAACACAATTTTAACAGAAAGAAACCTCCATCAAAACCATGCTCAGGGAGGGACAGCCATCTGCCATGACCAGTTGGGGTGAGGGGAGGATGACAGGACAAAAGACATACTGTGGAAGAGAGCAAAAAATTAATAATAACTAATGATTAAATTAATGATTGGTGCATAAACATGAGTGAATGAAAAAACTTGAGCGAAGAAGAGACTCATCATCGGAAGCTCCCATAACTAAGTGGGGACTCAGGATCACCTGATACAGCCATAACAATATGGTTTTTCAAAAAGGAATTAAGCTAATCTTAAAAGTAGTAAAGGTTACTCTCTCCTGAATCCAACCTGGGAGCTCGTTCCACAAAAGAGAGGCGCCTCTAAGCTAAACACTCTCCCATTCTACTGGAAGAATGGAACCACAAGTAAGCCTGCAGTGTAGAGCAAAGTGCTCTATTGGGGCAATATGAGGTCTTCAAGACATGATCGGTCTGATTATTCAATTAATCAGGAAATTTACAGCCGTTAAAAGTGGGATTGGAGTTTGTTTGTTTTTTATTAATAACACTTTATTCATGTCAAAATATTAGGTTCCTTTAAAAAATGTAAAAGAAGGATTATTGGTCATTACACGATGACCACATTTCCAAAGTAAATATAATGTAGGGATATAAACTACAATACCAATTATCTGAACCCTTTCTATAAACTTACTAAAAAATATATCATCCTATCACTGCAGCTAAACAGTATTAATTTGGTTTCTGGCTTTATGCTAAACTTGATGCTAGCAAGAGTCAGCCATGCTTTAGGATTTACAGTGGAGGCCTGTGGGTTGACTAAGAGGACAGTGAGGTTGTTGATGTCTTGTCAGACTCACCTTTAGGTCATAACAAAGTGTCTAGCTGTCACTATAGGCTAACCTACTGAAGGGGATGACATATGACTCACATGCAGTGACTGAAAGTTTCCTTCACATTTAGTCAGCTATTTTAAGTTTTTATGAGGTTGGAGGGGCATCTGGTGTACAAATCTACCAGATCAAACATGTGAAGCTGGGGACTTCCGGATGGTGGGGAAGCTGGTTGCAGCATAATCTTTCAGCTCCCGGGCGGTTACCCCTTGAAAACTGACATGTTATAACACAACTAAGAATATTCATAGTAGTATGCCAGGGGGTAACAAGAGAAAGACAAGAGGAATTCGGCAAGAAAGTGCGGAGGAAGGAGTTTTTTCACCGAAAGAAGTTGACGGTGCTAGCAAGCTACAGCTACTCGGAGCTATGGAGGCAATTGAAGCTAGCATTCTTGCTGAGCTTAAAAAAGTCCAGGATAATTTAAAAAGTGAAATAGCGGAAAAGACTGGACTTGTGAAAACAGAAATGTCGGAGTTTAGGAAAGAAGTGGGGCAACAGTTCAACGAAATTGTCACGGACATGAAAGAGGTAAGAAGCAGGATTGAGGAGGTCTAACAGAGAGTAACCGAGGTGGAGGAGGTCACAGTCGACCTTAAAGATGGGCTCGGCCATACTCTCCAGTTACAGGAAGACCTCCAGACACGTCTGTCCGACCTGGAAGCCCGGTCTCGCAGGAATAACATACGTGTTCACGGGATACCAGAGGATGAAGAAGGGGACAACATGCTCGAATTCATGGAGAATTTTATAAAGAATGAACTGTCCCTCCCCGACATCAATCTGGGCATACAGCGGTGCCACCGCTCACTCGGCCCCAAGCCACCTCCGGGCTCCAACCCCAGGTCCGTCGTGATTAATTTTTTGGAATACAACACCAAGGACTTGGTGCTCCGGTCTGCGTGGACCAAAAAAGAAATACTGCTGAAGGGCAGATGTGTGTATTTCGACCAAGACTATCCTAGTGACATTTTAGCAAAACGCAAAGCATACAACACGATCAGGAGGATTTTAAAAGAGAAGGGGCTCCGCTTCCAAACACTGTATCCGTCGAGACTGCGTGTGTTTTATGAAAACGGGCCCGTGATTTACAACAACGCGCAAGACGCAGCCGACGACCTGGAGAAGAGAAAGTTGATGGGAAAGCGCAAGCGGGGCGCTGCGGCGGACCCGGGAGGAACGGATGAAATAATAATAATAATAATGGATTGCATTTATATAGCGCTTTTCGGACCCCTCAAAGCGCTTTACAATTCCACTATTCATTCACTCTCACACACTGGTGGAGGTAGCTACAGTTGTAGCCACAGCTGCCCTGGGGCAGACTGACAGAGGCGAGGCTGCCATATTGCGCCATCGGCCCCTCTGGCCATCACCAGTAGGTGAAGTGTCGTGCCCAAGGACACAATGACCAAGACTGTCCGAGCCAGGGCTCGAAACGGCAACCTTCCAATTACAAGACAAACACCTAACTCTTGAGCCACGATCGCCCTGAAATACATCCAGGAAAAGCTCCAGAGATTCAAGTACATGGATAGTAAAACCTAAAAAAAATTTTTCCGCACTTAAGACTGCAGTTTTCCTGTGTAAAATAAGAGTGATAGGTTTGCCTGCTGTTTTGGATGCTAACAGCTTTCTCCAAGAGCGCTGCTATGATGAGTGGAGATCACCAAGCAGCACTACGAGGGGCTCTCTGGGACTTTAGGGACTCTCCTCTTTGTTTTGAAGTTGGACGTACACTTCATAATTGGAAGTCATATATGTTATTTGTTCAGGTACGTTGTTCCTTTGTTCTGTAGACCCCCTTTTCTTTTCAGAGCACCTAGAGATTTACAGGTATTGTGTATTTTCCTTTTGTTGATGGAGATCAGACAACAATATAAGGTAATTACAGTTAATGTTAATGGTTTACATAACCCCATTAAAAGAAACAAAGCTCTTGCTAAAATGAAGCGAGAAAAACAAGATATAATTTATTGGCAAGAAACACATCTTTTTGCCATCGAGCACAAAAAATTGTGTAAAATGGGGTTTAAAAATGTGTATTATTCCTCGCATATAAAAAAACCATTCTAGAGGAGTGGCCATCTTATTGTCTGACAAAGTACATTTCCAACTTTCCTCACAAATCAGAGATAAGGAGGGGCGTTATATACTGGTTAAAGGGTACATAGATCACAAGGAAGTTACATTGTTTAACGTGTACAGACCACCAGGGACTGATAAACATGTAATCAGGACCCTTTCTGAATTAATTGCAACAGACACTTCAGGCATATTAATATGCGGTGGAGATTGGAATATTCACTTGAATCCGTTTCTGGACACGTCCAGCAAAACTAAATTGTTACAACCAGAAGCAGTATATGTTAAAAGAATGCTTAAGGAATTGGGGTTGGTTGACGTGTGGAGGGATACACACTCACTGGAAAAGAAATATACTTTTTTTTTTTACATTCCCACCATATGTATTCAAGACTGGACAATTTTTTTTATGTCACACTTTGATAAGCATAGAATTATAAATTGTGATATAAGGGTGAGAGATATTTTGGACCATGCAGGGGTGTACCTGACACTCCATTTGGATTCAGATCGCAAAGAGACTTTATGGAGGCTTAATACTAGTCTACTAAATGATGTAGAATTCGAAAAGTTTGTAAAATAAGAATTTAAGGAATACATGGACTACAATAACAATGGTGATGTTTCTCCTAGTATTTTATGGGATGCAGCGAAGGCAGTTCTTAGAGGGAAGCTAATTTTGTGGTCCTCATACAAAAAAAGGAAAAACAGAAGTATCTAAAAGACCTTACTACTGAAACACCTAGAATCAGAACATATGAAAAGTAACAATGATGACACGTTATCACAAATTAAAGAAATACAACAGATATTAAATAGGTTATATGATGACCAAATAGAGAAAAGGGCTAAATTCATTAAGCAGAATTATTATGAAAATGGTCCCAAATCTAAGAGACTCCTTGTTTGGAGGATACGGAAACAGCAGGCTGACAGATTTATTCAAAAAATTAAAAACCCAGCAAATGATAAGATATGTCATGACATGAAAAGCATAAAAGAATCTTTTCTGACCTATTATACCTGACTGTACGCAGAACCACACAGGATAGATGTGCCCTCTGTTAATGTATTTCTTTCTTCACTTGATTTACCGTCGATAGGAACAGAACAAAATAAAAGATTAACACAAACAATAACTGCGGAGGAGATTAACAAGGCCATTTCAAAATTGAAAGGTAATAAGATGGCCGGTGAGGATGGCTACCCGGCAGAGTGGTATAAACATTTCAGAGATCTAGTAACCCCTCTGCTGAGGGATTGCTTTAACCATGTGCTTACAGGGGGTGAGATACCACCATCCTGGAAACGAGCAGTTATTTCAGCAATATCCAAACCGGGTAAAAATAGAACAGAATGTGGTTCCTATAGACCCGTATCAGTCTTGAATATCGACTGTAGGATATTTGCAACAATATTAGCTAAACAGTTGGAATTTATAACTTCAGAACTAACGGATACAGATCAAACAGGTTTTGTTCAAAATAGGCAAACTCATGATAATGTGAGGCGGGCTCTCCATCTAATAAATAAAATGAAAAATATCGAATCAGTAGCTGTTAGTCTTGATGCTGAAAAGGCGTTTGACTCTGTCTGCTGGAATTATCTTTATTTGGCCTTAGAGAGATTCAGTTTTAACAGCCAAATTTACAGAAAACTCAGATTCTCTTATATAATTACCGCCCATCACAAGACATTCAAAAGATAGCCAAGTTTAACTTGAGTAACACCTCTATTAAATATCTAGGAATCCATATACCCACGGATCTATCCGACCCGTGGTAATCGGAGCACTAGGTGCGGTGACTCCCAAGCTAGGCGAGTGGCTCCAGCAGATCCCGGGAACAACATCAGAGATCTCTGTCCAGAAGAGCGCAATCCTGGGAACAGCTAAGATACTGCGCAGGAACCTCAAGCTCCCAGGCCTCTGGTAGAGGACCCGAGCTTGAAGGATAAACTGCCCGCAGGAGCGTGCTGGGTGTTTTTTTTTTTTTTATATATATAATGTTCTTCCTCTACCCCCCCCCCCCCCCCCCCATTTTTGCACATGTCAAGGAGCGTGTCAGGCTACATTTCACTGTGTGTTATACTTGTTTAACTATGCATGTGACAAATAAAGAACCTTGAACCTTGAAACATAAAATTCCTAGAAGAGGAGGACACGGGCTTGGTTAAAATCTTCCTTGACTCTTGTAAGGGGAATGCACCAAAGAAACAGATATCCAGATTATACAAATGTTTACACACATGTAGGAATAATGACACAACGTATATCAAAGCTAGATGGGAAAAAGAGGCTGAAATAATAATACATGACGACAACTGGTTCAATATATGTAAGGCTGTGCGTTTTTTTGTCACGCCTAATGCTAAGAGTAAACAAAGTAAATACCCCGACAAGACTCAGTGTTGGAGGAACTGTGGAGGTGTATCTGCAGGACATTTTCATATTTTTTGGGAATGTGCTAAGATTGTCCCCTATTGGCTAGTAGTGATCAAAGAAGTCAATACCATGATGGGCTTGAACTTGGCCCCTGATTTCACTGTGTTTTATCTATGTGATTTGCCACAAGGACTGAGGAATTCAGACAAATATCTTTTATTGATATTATTGGCTGGTGCAAAGAAAGGCATAACTTGCAAATGGCTAAACGTTGATCCACCGTCATTCTTGGACTGGATAGGCATTATCAAGGAAATTTACACAATGGAGAGACTGACTTTTTCACTAAGACTGGCCGCCGATAAATTTGAGAAATACTGGAAAAAATGGGACCTTTACTTAAATGGAAAAATATTATAATTTCTGGTACCATGTTTCATTGCTGTAATTCACCTATTTGATCTGATTGTACCACAAAGGGATATGTCTTTTTTTTTGTTTGCTAGCCTGTGCTAGCCTGCTCTGTGCTTGTTGGGGGTCTGAATGTTTTGTAAAAAATATACAGGACTGTCAATAAAAATAAAGTCTAAAAAAAAAAAAACTACACGCTGTGGCGACCCCTTTTATTTCTTCTTCTTTTGGTCGGCCCCTTTAAGAGTCACAGCAGATCATCTGCTTCAATCTCCTATCCCTAACATCTTCATCTGTCAAGCCAACCTTTTGCATGTCCTCCTTCACTACATCCATAAATCTTCTGTGTGGTCTTCTTCTTTTCTTTCTGAGTGACAGCTGTGTACTCAAGATCCTTTGTCTACTATCCCTCCCCCGTACCTCCAAACCATCTCAGCCTTGTTTCTCTAATTTCATCTCCAAAATGGTCAACCTATAGCTGTTCCTGGCTGTAGCTCAGGAGGTAGAGCACATCATCTAACAATAGGAAGGTTAAAGGTCTGGCTGTACCAGTCTGCATGCCAAATATCCTTGGGGAAGATACTAACCCTAATCTCTCTGATGCATCCATCGAAGTATAAATGTATGTGAATGTTCGATAGAAAGCACTTCAGCATAGAAAAAAGTGTTTGTATGAGTGGGTGAATGTGGCATGTTAAAATGTGCCTTGAGTGCTCGAGGAGAGTAGAAAAGCGCTATATAAGAATCAGTCAATTTACCATTTCCTCTGATATATACGTTCCTAATCTTGTCTCTCCTGGTCACTCCCAATGAAAATCTTCAGCTCTTCCAACTTCAACTTGGTCTTCTGTCTTTTTTTTAGTGTCACTGTCTCCAAACCATATTTTAAGCACAAGCTAACACTAAACAAATGTGTTCAGTAGCAAAATAGAATAGAATAGAATAGAATAGACATGGAGTAGCATTTTCATTACAGTGAAGATAGAAAAATGTGAGCTGCACTGAAGCTTTAGTTTATTGAAGATTTCAAAGACGAAGCAAATTGTCTTATATTTAAGTCTGTGTAATCTGGACTAGGCATGCCACATTTCACTACAGCTTGTAAAGCTTCTGATCTTAAAAGCTTCAAAGTGTTAAGAAGGTGACAAGGTATCAGAGACAGTCTAGGTGGGGATAGCTATGGTGAAGGAAGGAAGGATACATACCAAGGACAGAACCTGCGATGAGAATGGATAGAAAATAGTAGCACAGTGGACTAGGAAAAAGGAAGAAAAAAGTCGCAGAATGAAGTGATGTTCTGAATTACAGTTACGGAGGCAAACCTGCAGAAGCTTAGACAGAAACAGAGAATGAATATCTAGACATCAAAGAGAAAACATTGTCATGATGTGTTAATATAATTTAGGACCTTTCGATCAATGTTCACGTTTTGGATGGAGAAGACAGATGGTTTGAAAGAGATGTGAAAGAAGCCATCTTTGTCCATTGTGAATGACCATCTATGAACAGAAGGGGTGGCTAACAACACCAACTGTCTACCACCTATAATCTAGTTTTGAGATCCCTTCTCAGGCGCCTTAACGCCAACTTACATCTTGCATGATTTGATCTCAATAGTCACATGCTAGAGTGTGGCAAGGTTTTACCCGAAACCTCTCCTGATAATGACCCACACCCTTTTTCACACCTTAGCTCATGTGATGTGGCACATGGTCAATAGTGCGGCAACGGTCCTTTTAAGGGGCAACTCCCATAGGGCTTAAATACCTGGGACTCTCCACCAATTGCTCTTAGAAGTGAAGAAGCTTCTTGGATGAGAGGTGAAACATCTTCTAGAAACTTAAGGAAGTCCAGACATTTTTCTTTTCAAGTGCCTTAGATTACCGTTACCTGGATGACTGAGAACCTACACAGACAATTTAGGACCTTATTTAAAAATAAACAAATAAACCAGATAAGTGACATAAACCTGGTATGTATATATGCATGTGTCCAAGAGAAAGGTTACAGCAAAAGAGAAGAAATATAATCAGCTGTCTCTCCAATGACTTTCTTATCTTATAGATGGATTTCAAAGACCATTGAGTTGTAATCTCTCTAAATGCAAGCTAAGGCAGTGGTAAAGCAGACACTAGTGAGGGGATTGTTCAGTAGTAAAAGAAAATCATCTACTTAAATAAAATAAACAAATAAATGAATTAAAATGATTTTTTTTTATCGTTCAAGAATGTTTTGATAACACGTAAAGCTTAAACAAACTCACTTAAAAAACTCAGTGTTTTATTCAAACACATTTCTGATTATTACAAAATATCAGAAAACAGATAAATCAAAAAAAAGCAAAAGCCTCTTTTGATTTTTACCATTTAAATGGATTTTACTTTATGTCCAACAAACCTACTGCAACCAAAATCAGACACAGAATTTGATACACCATAAATCAAATTAATAATTTTCAGAAAGACGAATGATGTATGAGAAAAATATTTATTTTAAAAAAGCTAATTTGTTTAATTGGGTTAAGAATTAAAACGGGATAAGAAGCACCTTGAAGTGTGACATGGACTGTAACAACTTTATCACTTTTGCTGAGACAGTATGCAAAAACTCATCTCAGATATAGACACAAAGTTCAGAGAAAATTGAAAGGACATAAAGACAACACTGAAACTGTACACGTTACTATCGTGAGCATAGAATGTGTGCACACGCTGCAGAAATTGTCCACCTCGTACACATTCACCCTCACAATGGATTTACTTCTGACAGCATTTGTCAATATAGAAGAGAAAAAAAACTACCAAGAAAAACCCAGAGTAGATGAAGAATGTATCATTTCCCCTGTCAACTTCCTTTAACAACAGCCATTTAGGATTATCTGTGCTCTACAGCAATTCTCTTTCCCCAAGTTCCCTTCCTTTTATCACCGCACAATAGCTTTGAAAAAGAGCTAGGAAAATGCATGCATTTTAGATCATTAAAGTACACAACTGGTATTTATCTAAATACACAGATAAAATCTTCCAGATCAAATGCATGTAAGTGACCATCTTACTAGAAAAGTGACTTCACTGGCAGTAACCACAGTGTGGAAAAAAAGCAAATTTGTCAACTTTGCTGTGTCAGGGCAAAGCAAGATGCACAATTATACAATGCAGAGGGCCAATGCTTGGCTCTAATCCTTCATAGCTTAAATTATAGTTTCGATACCAAAAATCCAGCAGGGGTACTTTGTGTTTGAGCATGTATTAACACCCAGACAATCACATCCACACTTACGCACGCCATAAATAGCACTGGCCGCTGCCCTTGTGACATGAAATGCAATAACTTGATAATTTTATTAATAAAATCATCTCTTTTCTCCCCCCTGCTGCATCATTCCCTCAAGCTCTTCCCTTAAGCTCCTTTATATCAGCTCACTGTCTTCCCTGGCACCCTGTCCTTTTAATGAATCACCAGTCAGTGTATGAAGGCTCTTGTTTTCCAGTCTCCCTTTGAAGCCTTCCTCTCGCTTCCTTCCTTTTCTCATATGTCACTCAGCTTTATTCTGTCTCTTGCTCTACCAGCAGACAGACAGTGCTGCCTGTTGCATTGTTTGGATTGCATTGGTTTTGCCAGCAGGAATTCGTCACATTCACAATTGCAGAAAAATACTGATCAAAGGATAATTATTCTGTAAGACCAGGCTCTGGTACAAAGAACATCTCCATTCATTTGTAAGAAAAGAGAGATCAATATATGCAGATGCAATATTAGCTGGTCAATTGCCATGTCTAACTGATTAGAAACAAGGGGATTTCATGATTGATGCATGTGACTCATCACCGTGTCTCATTCTGTCTGCTTTAATGTTCTGTCTTTTCATATCACGTCCTACGTAAAGCAATCGAATCATACACGGTGTCCACTCTCATCAAGTCACTGAGGATCATATGAGCAACAGCTGATGAATGGGATGTGAATGAGACGAAATGGAAAAAAAAAAGTGAAAATATTAATAAATGCACACTTGCTACTGACATGATAACAAACTGATTTCATTTGACATATACCCATTAACTATGATTACATTACAAAATGACATTCACTGATCACATTTCTGGTGTGAAGACATTGTCCTCAACATCAAAAGGAAGGGCATTGCTGAGGCTGTCATCACTAAGTACAGAGGCTTTGTTAACAAACACCAAAGACAGAAAAAAAACACAGAATTTTTATGGCTTCATTTATGATTTAACAAATTGGCTAAAAATGTATTAAGGAGTATTAAAGAACAATATTAAAGTGTCTTTAAAGGTGTCTTTAACTACACTGTACTTGCAAAGCATTTATTGTTAGTTATTTTTGGTATAGTTGCTCATTACAATTAAATATAAAAAGACTTTTTAATATACTTTTTTGCATAACGTGAGAATTTGTACATGTTGTAGGCAAACTGTAGCAGACAGGCTAGTGTTTGACAAGTGAGTGTCTTTGTGCATTTTCCCAAGGTGATCAGACAGTACTAGCCCCGGAGCAGGAACTTTTTAGTGAACAGAAAATAAGACAAAAACATCAGATTTAGATGTCTTGAAGACAGGTGGGTAAGATAGTTCCTTGCTTTTTTTTTATTTATTTATTTTTAGTTTAATAAGGACTTTAGTCAGCTTTAAAAAAAATGATATAAATTAGTAATTCAGTATCAACTAAATCATTTGTAATTGTTTTGACTTATAACTAAGTAAGTGTAATTGAGTAATCTATGACTTTTTTTCCATTCACTTGGTACACTGTGAGAAAAAGAAAAATATTGTAGTTCGAGACCTTCTGAGCAAAATTGGCTTTGAAGACTAATCTCTGAAAGCTTTTTATGTGGAGCATGAGATCGAAGTACTCAATTTTAAGCCAGTGGGCTACGGTTTTCAGAGAGACTGGCTCAAGAACTGAAAGAAGTCTGGAAGCCACAGTGACTCTTACATTGCACAGGAGCCAAAAAGCTCCTGACAGCTCAAAGTATTCATGTTCTTTAAAAATGGTGCCTTCCTTTCAGTAGCATGAGTCATGTGGGAGGTATATGCCTACCTTAAGTCAACATTCCTACATTATATTGGAAAATCCATACGCGTCTGTCCAGCACTTTTGTTTTGAATAGCCACAGTGTTTGCATTACAGAAAAGCTGAAATTATTGTTTAGAGTTTGTTCAGAGGTAGTTCTTAGCAGCAAACCACTTGGATTTAATTTCTTGCTCTTCATTCAAAATGTCAGGGTCTTGATCTCAAGAACTCGGTAATTTTATGCAGGTTAAAAAGAAGACAAGTAAATGCAACTACAATGAAATTGCTGTTGATTGGAAGCAAGGTTTTAGTGCTAGTGTCGGTTTAGTAATTCAGCGGCTTCAAGTGATGCATTTTGGCAACAATTCTGGCCACTTTGCATCTTTGTCTTACAAAGCAAATGCCAAAGAGCAGAGGGAAGCATTTGTGGTTACTGATTAGAAGAGGTGCATAATTAGACCGTTCAAAAATGCTTTTAATGTAGTTGAGCTTTGACTTTGACCAAATCACACTTTTATCCTGAACTAAAATCATTTTCTCTTTTATGTAAATTGAATAAATATGCAGATTTTTATCAGGAGTTGACAGTTAATGCAAACACATAGATGCCTAAACAGTATATTTAGTTTAAATCTACAAATGTCATTTGTGTGTACTTTTTTCTGTATGTACAATTGTGTGTAAAGGTTCGGGCAGGATAGGGATGCTTGCAGGAACTGTCAGCTGATTTCCGAGCCCAATGAAAATGCTTCTCTTGAATTCTTATGGTAACACTCAACGATCATGGTCTACTTAAAGTAACTGAGTATGGATCTGACAGTGATTCCAGCTACTGCCTTTCTGATGGCTGTGTGAGCTGAAGGGGTTACATTTGATTATTTTGTTTTCACAAATATTACAGCAAAATAGTCTACAGTATACTCTAGATTGAACATGTATTATTCTATAAAATATGTATACCTTTTAACGGCTTTAGTAGAGTATAGTATTTTAAAGGAGATATGCTGGTGTCACATAAATTATCATGTAAAATAACGTAGGTGAGTAACTATGTGTTAAGCTCCTCAAACAGCAAATTCATATATAAGTGCATGTCTGCCCTTGAAAGCCTGTTTGTTTTGCTGTATATCTATGTTTGGCCACATTATTTACCCTGTTTCACAAGGACAACAAAAGCATTTGGTTAAAGGAACTGATCTGAATTGCTCATTAAAAAGTCTTATGTGATTGAGAGAGGTTCTTAGAAATAATGCTTTCATCCTGATAACATAAGGCATCTGGAGTATTTTAACAACAAATTGGGAATTTGTCCCTCAAAAAGTGTATACTGCAAAGGAAGTTGGCAAGTTTTTTTTTTTTTTTGTCTTGACAAAATCTTGAAACCTTACTTAGAGAAACAGGTGTCAGAGGTTATCGACTTTCTTTGTTAAGTCAGACTTTCGGCATCACTTTCTATGCACACTCACAAAAGGGGGGATTTGATGCCTCATTTGACTCTTCTTCAGCACTAAAAGTTTGTCACCAACTCCAGACACTCGTAACATTATCATAAGAATTGGTGATAAAGTTCACTAAAGAGTATAAAAAGGATAACAGTAAAATGCAGCACTGGTGATCCAAAGATAAGAGAATATTCTTGCAGAAGATCTTTAATTTTTTCCTAACATATCAGCTGCTGCATGTTCATCTCTATAGTTTAAATATTTAAATTATTTAAATGTTAATCAGTGTGTTCAGGTCTGACATTCTCTCACAGCCTAATAAAGGAGATAAGAAGATCAGTTTAGTTTGGGAAAAGTTCAATACATAATACATTTTATTTGTTCTTAGAAATAGAACTTATCTGTTTTTTTATGTTTCTGAGTTCTATTAGCTGCAATTCCAGCGAGACAGTAGTTTAGGCCCTTTACAAAGTTTCTTACTGCTGTAACTTTACAGCTGTAACTTTCATTCAGTTAGGTATGGTTGCATATGTAATGCATCTTCCTTAAGCAGATAATCTATATTAGAATTACAGCTTATTTTAAATTAAAAAGAAACCATGACAATTTTGTGCTCGCTTGAATAGGTTGCATATAGCATATGTTACCATGGTGATTTAGCTAGGTAAAATGAGAGCTACCTTTATGAAACTCTGACTTTAACCTCAACATAGCTTGCCAACATATTAATCTCCCTCCACAGTACATCACTAAAGCTTTCCTGAACATTATCCAGAGTATTATACTTTATTTTACCTGAAGTGTTTTACCCATATCTTAACTGCATGCTGAGACATTCTTTTCTTTTTCTTTTCACTACCAACAGTTCAAGGAATTGACACCTGTTCACAAGGTTTTTCATATATTTAATGTCTTACCTTTCCTACATATAGAGGCTCTGTTCCTGTATACTCCTCCACGACAAAGAACTGGTTCCACACCCATCCTCTCTTTACACGTTCAAGTGATGAGGGTCCTTGCTCTTGGTCTCTTTCTCCTGAAGTTGTTGTGCCACTAGTCCTTGAAGCTTCACACCAGATAAAAATATTGCAGCTAAGTAGAGTTAGTGCTGCCAGTAGTGTCCAAACTCCTGATGTCGATGAAGGAGCCATTTTGATTTTAAAAAAAAAGAAAAACAATCCTTCCTGTGTCTACATGTAATTTAAAAGATTCATGCAAACAAGAGAAGGTTTTCTGTTGTAGTTTTATCTGAAATAAAACTCCAAAAGGACACGCTTAAAGGTCTTTGTGAAAGAGCTTGAAAGTTAATCCATGGGATCAGAAATCAATCTGAAGTTATCTGCCAAACACAGGGCAGGTCAGAGAGCATATAGGAGTTGTACCACCTGCAGAGTAACTGTTTGCACTGTGACATTGTCAGTAATTCTGATTCTTCGTAGTGTTTACTCCAACTTATAGGGTCTTTTTTATTGTTTGTTTTTCTTAATATGTTGTTTATGTGACCGAAAGTAGCTGGACAAATTGACTTTGGAAAATGTTATTCAAGGTTTTTGAAAGCAACAAAAACAGGCTTTGCTAGACAGGCTCACTGATCATTGAAGGAATTAGGGGGGCCAAGCATAGAATGACATTGAAAAGCATGCCTATGAAGACTGAGAGTGATAGCTTCCATCCATTTTTGACTTCGTATCGATTACTGCTTGCAGTGCTTCCATTTCCTCTTCTAGCCATGTCACCTCCAGTAGCTGGTGTGTGTTTCAGGTGGTTTGATACTAAGCTGCCAAAAAATGACTTGATTAAACTTTGCTGAAGAGAAAACTCTTCAGTAGTTCAGCTCCTCGAAAAGTCACAGCTGGCTTTACCTTCTGAAGCAGAAACCTTGAACTGACGAAAGGCCAAAGGATTTTACTGTTGGTGATAATGTTTGGTCTCTGACAGCTTTGCCCTTCAAAACAATCCATTGGTTTGGAAAGTTCATTCTTCAAAAGGTCCTACAGTGTTTTTTCAGCCATTATGACAGCTCCATCATGGATTGAAGGCAGGAAAAGAGGGAACCTGTAAAACAGAAAAGACACTGTTGTCATGGCCTCAGTATGGAAATAGTTTCTATTTGATAGATTTAAGGATTGACTAACCAGCAAAATGATGATGATGATTATCATTATTAATATTATTATTATTTTAGTTGTATTTTTTTCCCTTACTTGACCTGTTGTGGGTTATTGGTGTCAATTTTTCATAGCTCTTTACAATCAATATTAAATCAATGTACAAATAAACAATAAATAAAGAACAAATCCTATAGCACCGCTTTTTTGTTTAATTTATCTTTGTTTAACTCTGTGTTTTTGAACTACAAAACCCATAAGTGTTTTGGTTTTGTTAGGATTATCTGCAACGAACATTTTTCTATTAGTAATTCTTGTGTTCAGCAAGAATTCCAACAATTTGCTGGAGAATGGTGAAAACGGGATAGAAAGACAGGAAACCAGACATGTGAAAAATAGGAAGGAAAATAGGAAGGAAAGAGAGAGAGAGTAAAAAAAGGAGAGAGGAGGAGTGAGAGAAAGGGAACGCAAGCAAGAAAGGTCACTGTTCATCACACAGCAAACCCAAAGCATCTGTCTGCCTTTCATCCAACTGATGGAGCGGACCTAACCGCAGCCAGCTGATTAATTGCATGAGGGAACACTAATTGGATAAAAGTATTAATCAATTAATTCTATCCAATGAGGCAACACCCCCTAATACTTCAGACAAACATTGGAGAGTAGGAGGGGGTAACAGACATGGTCCTTGGCTGCTGTGAAACATGCACAGAGGCTGACAGAAAGGCAGAGTTGACAGAGCAGAGACAGAGAGGGTAAAAGCAGGGTTCTAAAGGAGACAGAAAGGAAGACATGAAGAAATTAAAGGGCCGAGAATATAAGAGGAAATGAAAGAGAGTGTGTTGTGTTGCTGTGGGTGTGATTTATGGCCTCTTTGAAACATTCAGAACAAAAGGACCAAAAGGAAAAGAAACAATAACATTTACTATGTCTCTGGCCTTACAACTTTAAGAAAGAAGATTGCAACACCAGCCGAAGAAAAGCTCCTAAGGCCAGCAGGTGGTTTAACCTATTTCTGCTGGCTTAGAAGGAATTTCTAATCGTGCTCTCCTGCTGCCCGGTAGCAAGCTTGGAGCATCCGGAAATAATTCCTTCTCAGACTGTTGGTCAAGGAAATGTCCGTGGTATTGGAAACCAACTGCTCCGGGGGTGTCCAATCTCCGGGGGAAACAGCTCAGGAGTAACTTAAACAGCTCAGATCTCTTTATTAACTTCAGCACAGTGAGTGTTAATAGAAAAACTGCACATTGATTTCAAAATATACAGTTTTGAAAATGTATAAACATTATCACTATTACAGTTGTGTGATGCAGGGATTGGTGTGCTACTCTAAGGTAAGTAATCATATAGCAAATTTTATTTTATGACTAAATGTTCAAGTATTGCATATTAACATTAAGGATTTTGAAAGCAGCAAATTTCCACAGGTTTACAATGAAATGAGAAACTAAATGATTTTGTCTTTTGGCATGCAAAACTGATGATCAGGTCGCATGTTTATCTATATCTATAAATTCTATGGCAGTCTATGGAGAGGCTAAACTGGCAACAGGCAAGTATTTTTCTTATTTAACTTTTGGTTGTAACATTCTGAAAGATTAAGGCTTGATTGCTCAACCAAAATTGAATGATGATAGCACATTCATTTTCCTCAGTAGCTACTGGTAACCTTCCCCAGGTAGCTGAAACAGCAGAGTTTAACAACTCTGTGCCAGATGGTTTGTTAAAGAGATCCATCTGGGAGACGTCCTTGGAAACTTTTTTAGGAAAGGGCAGGCACGTTTGGAAGCCATCAGCCAGCCAGTGATTCTTTCTATGTTTGGAAGGAATGAGAAACCCTGTTCATCAGTGAACAAACCACATATCAATTGCTGCCCAGAAGATGCTCTACATGCATTCACTCAATGTGGAGCAAATCCAGCTAGAAATTTTTCCTCAATTTTATTAAGAACCAGAACAGGGCTATGTATTAGCCTAGGGTAGCTGGGTGTATTGAATCTGAAAAATTAAAAAGGACCCTTCTGTTCCATCATATAATCCCACATGATTTAGCAGACCACCCATGTCTTTTAAAAACATGTTCATGTTTGTTACTCTGACTGTTTTTTGGGGGGGGGATACTAAATTTTGTGCTGTTGTTTATCCAGCAATGGATCCTATTACCATCTTATTTATAAATTGGCTTGTCAATGATAAGCTTACCAACAGCTTACAGAGGAAGGAGATGAATGCTAGGGCCATTTGAATGGCAAAAATCATAAACAGGGTTATTACTGTCAACATTGAGATTAGAATTATTCAACAGAAATACACACCGACTGAAAACATCATGTATTGCAATTGTTATAACTAGTCTGGTATCTTACCACCAAATCATTTCTAAGCAATTGAACTCATTTAAGTTTGTTTTTTTTTTTGCTCATCAAGTGTTTTCAGTACATCAATCTATACAAAACCCACCAGTCTCTGTCAAGTGGTGACTTTGGTTAGAACTGTTAGGCAGAAGTGGCGATACACTGCTGTAAAGGAAAGGGGGTGTACTGGAATTACAATTTCAGATCAAGTGCGTAAATCGTTATGAAGTAGAATTCAGCACAATAATTTTTGTCTGGTTTTCAGAACTGTTAGACGTCAAAATGACAGCTGAAAATAAATTGTATTAAATATGCACAGAATACAAGGCCTTCTCTGACCCCAGTAGTCTTTCAGCACTATGCATAACACTGAACTCCGGTGAGATAATTTAGCAGTCAGGGACAACTTTGTTTCTCATCACAAATACACAACCCTAGACCTTTTAGTATGTTAGAACAACACCAACGGTGCACAGTGTGCCTTGGCACTACACACACGGCTGCCTGTGTCTACTAACAGTGGGAGTGTGGTTGTTGGCAGCGATAGGCCTATTTTCCAGCATTCTTTTCAGATGGAGCTTTGCTCAGACAGCAGTGATACAGAATGTGATCAAGCTTTTCTGGGTCTGCCATGTATCCCTCTCTAAAATCCACCACTTGTAACTGAAGATAATGACCATTCCCTGCTGCCTGGCATGGGGGATGACAGAGCGTTTTTTTCCCCACTGTGACCAGGCCACACCCACAGTTCTGATAAAGAGCAAGTTCCAACTTCATGTCTTCATACTACTGGACCATATTACCTATCTGTCTGGTGTTTTGTTTTTTGTTTTTGTTTTTTTTCCGCAAGATATGCAAAAAACCCTGAGGTTAGCAAATTCATGTATAAAAAAAATGTCCTGCTTATCCACCATGATCTCAGGTCCAAGGTCTGGCGAGGCAAAAGTTTACTCAACCAATAAACTTGCTGCTAAATGCAGTTTAGCGTCATCTAAAAACACACTGTACTGATGAAGAAAAAGGCACTATGATGAGTATAGCCCTAAGTTAAGTGTACTGTTTATTTTGCAGTTTACCTCGCTGTTTATCTTACCCGAGGATTGAACTTCTGGCAAGAAGTATAAATTGTTGTACACTAGCTGGGCTCTTATTTAATTTTCACAGTGGCACCTGTAGCGACACACCAGCAGCAAATGTAGTGTCTCTAGGGCTTTTAACGCAGTCCTATTTTCTATCTGAACACTAAAAGTAACCAAATGCCAAATCCAAGAAGCACATACGTGACACTGACTAGTGTTCATTATTTTTGCAAATTATGTCTAAATAATTACTTTTATTCATTAATTTGTTCAATTCACGTCTCAGAGGAGACAGTTTTAAGAGACAGACTTAAAACTAAGACCCTGAAAAGACAGTCTAAAGACAGTTTTTTGTTGTTTTACAATGTAATGGATCACTACAATAAGTATATTTTTCAGTAATGTAACATTACATTACAGTTGTTTCTTGTGTTACAATGATTCTTCATTTTTCATTTGTCTGCATTCCAGATAGAAAGCAAAAAATATCAGTATCGATTTCATTTCCTGTGTGGGAGGAGGAAAAGGGTGGAGTGAAGCACAGCTGTTCAGAATTGGCGATATGGAAATTACTTTTATTTTTATTGCACAAAAGGACATGAGTACATAAAGTGAAGCTGTGTCCAAGACAGAAACAACTGCATTATGCTGCTAACAGAACTTGGGTTCTCTGCATTCATCTGCACAGACAACATGTTAATGCACAGCTAGCCAAGAAAGAAAGCTGAGAGTTTGCTGACCCCAACCCAGCAGCCAGAGCCTGATCTTCAACAGGTAACAAAATAATACATGAATAAATATATAAGGAAGTGTAACCAGATAAAAGATGAATAATTACTGCCAGGCTCAGGATGGGATTTTGAGCCTGAGCAGAGCAGGTCAGAGTGGGTAGTGTGTCCGGAAAACCAGACGGGTTGCTGGCTGTGCAAAGCAGTGGGCGAGCTGTAGCTGAATGAAGTATCCAGAGTGTGGAGAACTAATCTGAGCAAATAAAGAGCGAGCAGAATAAAGAGCAGAACAGCCTCATCATTTTCAGGCCTGAGCAGGAGAGGTGAAATTGTGAAGAGCTGCAAACTGACATGGAGCAAATTCTGTTATTCTGTTATAAAAATTATTCAAATGTGTTTATTACATTTTTGTCACCACCTGTGATGTCAATGGTAAAATCAGCTGTTCAGTCGGTTTCACAGTGAGCACTCTAACCATAGTCTTCAGTCACTAACCTGGCAGGCAAACCGACCATGTACTCATGCTTTCCAGCATACTTTTATTATCACGGTTGCTGCTACACACAAACAGCTGCAGGTTTGCACCCCGCAGCCACACACGCTGACAACAATAACACTGACAGGACCCAGTACGGACTATTTAATGCAGGTGCGGCGTGATTGCTGATGCCGCTCAGGTGTGTCCGCCTCGCTGCAGCTGTGCCACCGACCACGCCCCACCACACAGGGATTGGTGATATTTGGCCTGTAAGGGTTAGGACAGGTGTTCACATGTTGGTGCCATATTCTCTACCTTTCTGGCAGCTGTCAATAAATGCTGGTTACTACATCCGATAGTACAGCAAAGGATGGCTGAAGAGCATTGGACCGCAGGTGGGTGTCACATGAAAACTATAAATACTTTATAGTCTTTATTTAAGCGCAGCTAATGCTGTTCTTCTGTAAGAATTACATTTTTGGGTGTTAGCTGTTATACTTACCTTTGTTTATTAATCTATTTTAATGAGTATTTTAAAATTACCATCTGTAATGAAGTGATCTATATCACTGATAAAATAATAAAACTGCTAAGAATTAAACCTAAATATGGCTTTTGTCAAAAGGTACTTAAAAGGAGAAACATTACATTATTAAATTAACAACTTCTGCAAGAAATTATGTCTTTGCCATTACTGCTGTAGGATTCAGAGCATCGTTTAAAATGTTTATAATAAATATATTTTGTGACGAAAGGAAATGTATGTCTTTTATTACTTTGTGTGTGTGTGTGTGTGTGTGTGTGTGTGTGTGTGTGTGTGTGTGTGTGTGTATTTAGAGCGAGAGAGAGAGTGAAAGGGAGGCAGAACTCTTCTTAAGTCTTTCACTTGACTTAAATTTATCAAATATATTTCTTTTCAAGTTTCCAATTAGATATTTTACAGCTGTGGAGTGATAACTTCAAAGTAATAAAAACACACTGTTTATTCCTCTTTGCCTCAAAGGCAAACAACATTGGGAAGATAGAATTAATTTCTTTCTGCCTATCTGCTTTCCCTGTTCCCTTACAGTAGATGATTTAACAGTAGGACAGGCGGTTTGAATTTGATTAATTAGAGAGCATTTGTATCAAATATTTTCTGTGTGCACCAATGGCCCAGAAGTCGCTTTGCAAACTGAAACATTTGCTGAGCACCAACTGCTTGGCATCCAAAGAATAAAATGTACACTCCTCCATGAAAATCCGTCTCCTTCTGTTCTGCCTGTGCACTTAGGGAATTCCATTAAGTGTGTACACATTTACTTGGGTCTAAAAGTGGGTAACTGTAATGAGCTGTGGAGAAAAACAGAGAGAGAGAGATTTATGTTAGTGTGTTCTGATTTTACTAAAACTTGGCCATCACTACAAAGGAGTCACAAGCCTTAGCTGGCAGAGGCAAATTAGTGGCATGTCAATTACCACCCCTTTGTTTTGTAACAGTGGGCAGTAAACCTTGTTGAAAAAAAATAAAAAAAATAATGATTAATCATTAAAAAAAATATATATGTTTGAAGTACCTATCCTTCCCTGTTCATTTCTCTTTGCCCTATCTCTTTCCGCTCCCTCCTCTACTCATTCTCTAGTCCAAAGCTATTGGCAAGCACTGTGCAGCCATTCGTGACCTATTAGAGTGCTGGATTGATTCTAGAGCATGGCTGCAGCCTCTCATCAGTGGGCATGCCCAGAGCAAGCCCTTTGACAGCTGGCAGCGAGCAGACGACAGCCAGGCAAGACTGATCACTGCAAACTGATAGGCATGGGGCCAATGACCAGCAGACAGGCCTCTCTGTCTCTGACACTCTCTCACACACAGATGTGACCATTCACAGACATGAAAGGGCACAATACATCTATATCTGCGTGTGTGTTGATATGCATTTGTTCTGGGACACAGCATGGCCATGCCGTCTTAAATCAGTGGCCTATTGCCCTTTTCAAAGAAAAATAAACATTAATATTACTTAGGCTGTTGTTACTATTATTAGAGTGCTTATCAAGCCTTCTTGTTGTGAGCAATGATGTCACTGTCATAGTGTTACATAACGTAATGTATTTTGTTCTTTATAATTATGTAGGAGATTTACCCGGCAATTATGTTGTGGCGTAAACCGCCACTTAGTAGTTTGCCGGAAACTAATATATATTAAATGACTACTAAGGACGTAATTGGCTCACAATATATACTTAATCAGAGTAGATTCCATCTGACGGTGCCCATGTTTCTATGGTCATTGTGTTTTAATTGCTATCCTATTCTTGTTTATTGTCATCTTTTATAGATGTACGGACATTTTCTTTGTTTACATACGGGTTTATTACTCATTTTATCACATTACACTGGATATCTTGAAGGTCACAGCTGCTTAACACATCTAATCGGCTGTTTATTGTATTTAGGTGTAATAGGTTATATGGTGACCATGACTGGGTAAGGTTAAACACAGCATTTCCAAGAAACCACATAGTGTTATGGAAACAGTTGCACTTCTCCTTAATTTTTATTTTTTTATTTTGTATTACATTTGTTGTTGTTCTGCCAGTGACTGGTCTCCTTAATAAAATCTGAATGGAACGAAACATTTAAGAAAGCCAAAAACCCTAAAGTCAAAGAGATCTAAATTACCCATGTATTAATTAATTAATGACGACTGATAAAGCTCACCTGTTGAAATGTGTGTGAGAAAACAACACTGACAAGCCAGCAAACTGGTCAGTGTTTTGTTTGACATTGTCTTCAAAACAAGTTTTGCCCAGTTTTTTTTTTTTCACACTGTGATAAGCTTGTTATCTTTGCCTCTCTATTCTGCCATTAGCCCTCTCTTCTCTCTATCATGCCTCCCCTGACCAATCAGATTAGACACCACTTCAGAGAGTTGTGTGGAGTGCATATGTGAGTGCTGTGAACCACTGAACGAAAAATACTGGCAGCTTCTTTTTTCCTTTTAACTTGGGTTGGAAAAGATGAATCATTCACTGCAGAGATTTGTACCATTTGTCAGTGCCTTCAGTATGAAGCAGATCGAGCTTGATCATTTTAAGGCAGTGACAATTACTGCAAACACAGACTCCATAGCTACAACAAAAGCTAGCAAAGCAGGTAGCTGACAACCTCTCATCAGACACCCTAATGTACTGACAGGATAGATGAGTAGAAGCCCTACCGACATCATTAAGATCTCCCGTGTTACTGACACAGATTTATAAAGAAACAGTCAGTGTTTGGAGGCCTTAATGTCTTTCTTTGTATATTTAAAGTACTCTGAACTGCTTTTGCTTTAAAAAAAAAAGTGTTATACAAATACATGTTGTTGCCCTCCATATCTGTTAAAATACAGCAGGAAAATAGACTAAAGTATATTATACTGTATCTTATCAGAGCGCTGTCCCTGATATTGTGCAGGTTTTTCATGTTTAGGATCCCAGAGAACCACATTTTCTCTTTAAATGACCATACCTTTAAACAAATATCTCAAAAAAAGCTATATCGCACAAACGTTGGTGATTATCTGTTTTTTTTTTTTTATTGTAACACCTGATTTAAAAGTCTCTGTAATTCCAAAATTGTCAGCTTTGCATTGGGTTCAATTATATTTCTCTACATGTTCCCCCGTTAATATTTCTTTTTTCACCCTATCCCTTATCATCTGCTGTACAGTGCAAAAATCTTGAGCCATCCCTTATTTGTAGGGATGGGTTAGGTAGGTTTAGAGATGTATTGAAACATACATAAAAATACTAAGGCAAAAGTAAAGTTTGTATAATTCTACAGGGTTTGAAATCCAATATTTTTATTGACTTTATTGTACGACACAACCTGAACTCATTCAGACGTTGCTAGTCAAAAACTATAGACTATTGAATAATAGAAATAGAAATAAAAAGTAATAATAATAATGAATCATTCCTGGACTGAAAATGAGTGACAAAATACTCAATGATGAAAGAGAAAATGTGAAAGCCCTTAAACATTTACAAGGCAGTCTGGCTCCTTGCAAGCAAGACATAAAGAAATGAAGGGTGGTTCAAGGTTTTTGCACTGTACCCATTGACCAGATTTCTGTTATAATAGTTTAACACTATTGTGAGTCTTGCATCAGTTTTTTGTGGGGATTTTTGGGTTTAAGATTGTGATAAACCTTGAAGTGGTGGTGGTGGTAAACATTACAGCTGCACCTTATGCAAACAAAACAGTCACTAACAGCAGACCAGGAATTGTCCAAGAATTCAGTCAAGTCAAGTCTATAATGATAGCCTTGAACTACATTTTGAAGAATGCAGAAATCTGAAGAAGTGAAATAAAGTTCTCCCTACAACTGAACTTGCACATAAGTGAAAAATGTCATCATGCATTAATTTATGATTCATGTTTTTACAGGCATTGGTGTATGATGTAACTGGTCAAAAATGCAGTGTTCCCCTGCCCCGCTGGCCTCTTCCCCCCCCCCATTTTTTTCCTTCTGGGAAGCTTGTATAACAAAACCTAAATGCAGGCAAAGACATAGACACTCACTCGCCCAGACACATATGCATAAACACAAAGCAAGGACACTTTTCACACAAATGTGCATAGAAATAACATGCAAACCTTGGTATTTTATTTTGTTAATGTATTCCAGCTTGTACACCACAATAAACTTTCTAACCCATCCTATCATTTGTTCCCTTCCTCACTTTTCCTTAACTGCTTTTTTAATATATCAAAGCCGTCTTTTCTTTACTTTGCCTTTTTGTCTCCGTTTCTGTAACACACTGACATTGCTGCCTGCTAACACTTTTTTTCTCTTTGTAACTTGTTTTGTTGTCTTTTCTTTTGGCTTCAACTCACACTTTGTTTTGTCGTTATACCTTTTCTTGATGTCTTCCTGTTTTTGTCCATTCTGCACTGCCTTAAAATGCATGTTCCCATAATAGTTTTCTAAATGATCACTGTTTATTGAACACGTGGACATTGTGTTTTATTAGTCATCAGTTATTTTTTAAACATATATGCAGGCAAATATTTCTGTCTTCACCCACACACTAACAAAATCTGACAAGTCAGTTGAACCTAGTATCATTAGAGAATATCGCTGCATCTCTCTCTAATAACAGCTTCTCATTTCAGGGGCCATGGTGACAAAAACAGCACAAGTGATTACAATCTGACGGAAGGAGTTTATATTTGGAAGTTAATAGCCTGAGGTTAACACATGGCCACATTTATTCCCTTTGGGCCCCCTCACTCGCCGCAGTATATCTGTGCATCAGATTGATGTGTGCGCTGGTTTTGCATTTACACAAAACCATTCCTATGCACACACATACATGCACACACACAAGCATGCACAGTTTAATACACACAGACTCTGTAGATAGCAGGCATAGAGGGCTCCAACTTCCATTGCCAGAATCTCCCCATCAGATGGATGAAAGCTGCCATCAAAGCCGGGCCCAGGAGGAGTTCAGACAGTCTGCTTATTCGAGTGAACCCAACACCAGAGTCCAATCCCCTCTGCCATGCTTATTAAATAGCCTATTTTGTCATTTCCAATCCCAATTTGTCACAGTCACTTGGCTCAGCAGCCCTGTGTCATGTCACAGAGGGGTGAAAAAAAGAAGCAGAGGCACAACAGAAAACATGTTTCTGTAAATTGTTTATGTTACAATGGTAAAGTTTTAATGGGCTGTTTGCTATGAGACAAACTAGAACAAATAGCAGTTGCCTTTGGACGACAGAAACACGAGCACTGGAAGAAATGATGAGCATGTATGATATAATAAAACGCATTGCACTGTCCATTTTTTGCTTAGCTTAGCTTAGCTGGCATATTGATTTTTTTATTAAGTCCAAATACAAACTTATCATGTAGCCAATTTGTGTACTTGTTCTAACATGAAATAACATCCTGTCCAATCAATCCTACACTGTTTTTACACAAGTCGATAAAATTGTTCAGTGAAATGTGTCCACAGCTTTAAAGCACAATGGCTCTCATGTCATAATTGCCCAAACATTAAATCCAAATCAACACATAATCCGCTATTCAAACCACCTCTGCACAAACATCTAACACATTTCATCCATCTGAATTAATCAATCTCACTGTAGCCTAACAAGGATTCGAGTCCTGTCTGTTTGGCTGCCAAACATCCCATACTCCAGCAGCATGCTAGTTGGACCTTGCTATTGTTTGGGTCTCTCTCTCCCAGACTGGACTCTATATTCTGGATCCAAAACCCCATGTTGTATTGGCAAGTCAATGATATGCAGTCGAGCGTGACTGGGGAGAACAAAATCTGCATTGACACAGGGAACTGTCTAGAGAATGGGTGCTGCTTTGAATTAGGCTGCTGTGTTTGCTTATGGCTTATAATGAGAGGTGACATATTGTCAGTGCCTTGCTAAAGCTGGTCTTCTAATTACACTAATTGCTGCTTTTCCACCCCCATCCCTCGCTCCCTCCCTTTCCTATTCAAATCACTGCCCCTCCTCCCTTGCTCCCTTTCTCCCATGCCAATACTGTTGCTACTCTTCAAAACTAAAAAGCTTCCACCCACATACCAAGATGAGCCTGCACCCACTCTCTTGTCTTTCTCACTGTCCTCACAGCCATTAGTTTTCCCTAAATTTCTTTTTCAAGAACTAACCGTGTTCCATTAAAATTTCCATCTTTCTGCTTCTATCTGTCTTTGCCTTTCTGCCTCTCTTTCTCTCTTTTCTCCCCACAGGAGTAGTCTTTTTGTCCATACATGCCACAGTGTCCACTACTACTGCAAAAGCCCCCGTGCCTGGGCTGCCAGCTGCACAATTACTAAATCGTTCATCTCACGGGTGGCTGGCGCTCAGTATCCTTAGCTTTGGCTGGTAGAAAGAGAGAGGGAGGGATAAAGAGAAACTGAGAGAGAGGTAGACTGGACTAAGACTCTGGGCCAGCTTTCTCCTCTCAGGCTCTGTGTGTGTTTCTACTTACACATGTGTGCACGCATGTGTGCAAAGGAAATATTATGTTAGTGTGTGTGTTCATGCATATACAGAGGTGCATGTGTGCATCTCAGTGAAAGACAGATGATGGCCAAGGTAGCTGACAGCTGTCAGTGCACATGGGCCTTGCATGGTAGAAGAGCACTGGTGTCTGTCAACACGCTGCTCTGACTCTGTCCTTAGCACCAAGCAGGCTATACTAGGACCCTCTACATGCAGCAACAGACCAGTGCTGCCTTTGAGAGCTGCTTCTAGCCAATGCAGACACAAAAGTAAGCTGCCATAACACCAAGTGGTTGACTATCTTAGAGAACTAGTATGACAAGTTTCTTTGCTCTTTTTATGAAAAGATGTTTCATGGCTCAGGAGTGTTTAGAGTTCAAAGCAATTTAATTAATGCCTTGTGACCTTAGGTTCACTTGGCACTGAGTCCTTACAAATTGTTACACTACTCCATGAAAAGCGCTATCCTGTGGAATCCGTTACAGTGTTTAAAATACAGTTTCACAGAAAAGACTCCAACCATTTCAAACCATGCATTTCAGGAATACACACTTATGTGTTTGGTTATTTTTATGGCATTCCTACCTTCTTGTCTAACAGAATTCATTGCATTTTTGACCTGCACAAGATACTGAACATTTAGATATATTAATAGAAATGCATTTCCCTTAACAGGAGTATCTAGTAGAGTACAGATTACTGCATTGTTACTGTGCTCTATACTATAAAAAGAGAGGAGAAGATAGAAGACTAACTCATAGCTCAGATGCACAGATATCTGAGGAATATGGAAGAAGTCTTTACAAAACAACCAACTAATATCAAAGGTGCCTTGCACAGAGAGTTTGAACACAAAGAGATGAATAGCAAGATTAAAAGATGTTGACAATTTTAAATTGGCTGAAGCTAAAGACTGGCTGCTTAAGCTAAACTTTCAAACAATACTAAGATAGCTTCCGTCTGGAATGGAGGAGAGAAAGTAGAAAGGATATATGAAAAGAACAACCTGAGAGAGCAGATCAAATACTGTAAGTATGTAAGAACTGAAATATACACCTTGGGAATGAGGCTCAGGTACCTGAGATACAAAATGACTTACTCGAGAAAGCAAAACACAACAAGAGAAAAGAGAGAACTGGATGAGAGAGCTTTGAGAGAGCACCACAAATGAAGCTTTCCATACTCAAAACAGCATGCGTGAGTTTGTTTCTTTAAACGAAACTCATCTCCTGGGATAAAATGTCAGTGAATGTGTAGAATGCGGTCTAACAGGAAATGCAATATCAAAGCAGCTGAGAGTATCAAGAGGTGAGAGTTGTTAGTAAGGTCTAATTCATTAAAGAAAATACAGCAAAGCAGATTTGGAAAATAATGAAACTGTAAGAGATACTGTACCTTCCTTAAACAGCCATATGGGATGTATATGGATACATTAAAGTGCTCAAACTTTTTGCAAAACTCAAGAGAAATTTAATAGTTTGGTGAGTTTGGCTGATTGTCCTTTAACTCTGATGATCCCAGTGTGGATAACCCAGCAAATACTGGAATAAGAAGTTGTTTTAAGTGGTCAAACTAACACAATGCTGTACATTTTTCTTTCTGTGGTTTAAGTTTATGATGAAACTGGGGTGTAATTTAATGATCAGCAGCGATATGTTCTAAAAGTAATCAAACTATAAATAATTCTGTTCCAAAAACGTTAAAGTGATTCCCACAGAGATAAATAAACATTAAAGTAACAGGAAATAACTTTTGCTATGAACGTTATGAATATACAGTGGTCTGTATGTTTTTTGAAGAGCTAGCATGAAAAACACTAGATTCAAAAACTCTCTAGCTAGCAAAAACTCTTTAACTAGAGACTTTGGTAGTGAAGGGATCTATAAAGTAAGGCAAAAGGAGAACATGCAAACTACTAACAATAAGGCCCCAGCTAAACTGCAGGTTCAAACGCAAAACCTTCGACGTGAGCCGACAGTGTTAAGCACTACACTACTGTATTGCCTTTGGATGTAAATCCCCAAAAGATGATCGCAACCTGCTGTCAAACAGTCAGGGCATTATCTTATTGGACACTTTATATAAATAAAAAAATGTGTATGAATAAATTTATGCAGTTTAACAGTAGTTAGAAACAGTGTGAAATATAACGAGTCCATGTTTTCACATCCTGTTATTCATGTTCATGGAATATGGTTTCAAATAGTTCTGGGACTCCAGAATTATATGGGATTATCATCTTACATTTTATCCCTGATGTAGAACCAGCATGTTGAGATTGTAGAATAAGCTGTTGGGATTAACATCCAATAGACTGCAAGGGGGGGGGGGAGTAAAATAGATGAATAAAATAAAATTAAAAAGAAAGATTTCACTTAGGTTTGCCTATTGGGGTTGACTGCAACTCAAACACAAAATTTAACAGAACAAAGTGGATATGTAAAAAAATTATGTCTAACAAGCCAGTGTGGAAAAGAATAACTTTCAACTTCAAGTTCAGGTTAAATGTACTGTAATGTAAGTATTAGTACGTTACAATCCATCTATATTTAGCTCTTATCCGTCTGGGATATCAGGGTAAAAGTTCAATATTCATCTTATTTTGGAGATATTATGGAGGTTTTTTTTAAGCTAACCAGGAGACAAAATCTTTTCAGCATGTCGTGGTCTTTATAATGGATATTCTGATGTTGGAAATAAAAAAATAAAAAAAACTCATCTAGGAGGCAACGACGACACCTAAGTTTCCCAAACCACCATAATAGTTTGTTTTCAATGAAGATGAGGCAGTGGCTTCACAATAAGGCTATCTCAATTGAATAAACTCCAGACCGTGTATCTATGAGTGACCACAGACACCCTTTAGAGAGAGCCCATTTCTATTGTATTGTATCTTAGTCTTTCAGTCACTATCACAGTTTGTGGAAATGGGTGATTATAGTATTGTAGACTGACATCCACAGTTCTTTCCTCACTACAGTAATAATGACAGGCACTGCACTGATCTGTGTGTCTCCCCGTTTTGTCTCCACAACTAAACAGGAAAATGAATAAAATCAGGGGTTAAAGTTGGATTTGGCATGTTTACAAAACCCAGGATGATCTGTAATAGTGAAGTGTGGGGAAAAGAATCGCTCAGAAATAAGTTTCATTCATTTCTGTTGTGAGTACAAGCAGATTTTGGTTACAGGCTGTGATCAGCTGTCTTTTGTTGCTTGTGCTCTAAATTTCATTGCTTTCAGTGGATTTTGCCAAATAATTCAACACGATACAAGCAGATCTTACATGCACTATCATGTCTAATTTCAGATTAAATGTTTCAGATCATCACACAAATTTTTATATCAAACCAAGATAACTGGAGTAAAGGTGTGAATGTGTGTAGCTGTAGATCAAAAGCACTTACAGCAAGCATAGAAAAAGTTTGTGTATGAATGGGTGTGAATGAAGCATGCTGTATATATACTGGTTTGAGTGCACAGGTAGAGAAGAAAAGAACCAGTCTGTTTACCATGAAATCCAATTGAGATGCTTTGCTGTGACATTAAACAGGCTGTTCATGCTCATAAACTCTTTTCTTTCTCTGCTTTCCTGTCTTCCTTACATTTTCCTCCATTTGCGAGTGAGTTATCTCGGAACTTGGGAGACCAGCTGGTGGACTTTAAGAAGAGGAATGTTTCTCCTTTTTTGTCTGATATAGAATTCTAGCTGCTCTATAGTCCTGGGTCTTCTTTGTCATTTTTATCATTTTTATTTCATGGTTCTCCAAATGTTTTCAGTTATTGAAAGATCTAGACTGCAGGTACGTCAGTTAAATATTAAGACTCTTCCACTACAAATCCATGGTGTTGTAACAGATACAGTATGCAGTTTACTGTTATCTTGCAGAAATATGCAAGGTCTTCCCTGAAAAAGACAAATCTGAATGGGAGCATAAGTTGCTCTAAAACCTCTATATACCTTCCAGTACTAATGAGGCCTGTCTAGAGTGTATCTGAGCCACCTGAAAACTAACAAAACAAGAAAAACATAAAACTGAAGTGAGGAAGTGAGGATGTTAAGTGTCACTGCTCAATGTCTCACAGAAATAAGTATCCTAAAGATCCTGCTGAGATACCACTGACCAGTACACAGTCATGAACTAGTGGATAAAAATGATCTCATCCATCATCAGCAGCTCAGAATTCAGGCGAAAAAAAGACACATATGAAGCTTCTCCATTAGCTTCATATATACTTTGGGCTTTTATTGCAACACAAAGTTTTAGAGCTTACATGTGTATGTATGTAGTACATCAGAGAATAAATGAAACCTTTGTCAAAAAAAGGCCCATATAACTAATACAAATAATTACTATATCACTTCATGAGCTAAGTAACACTACTGAAAACTCCTATCATTAAACACTGATGTTGTTAAAACTTGAGTTTGCAAAGAAAAGAAAGAATACATTCTTTGTGATTAAGAGGAAATTAACTGCCAGGTTTTTATCAGCCTACATTCAGCATTTGAGCTACATGACATATTCAAGTTTGTGTTCAGCATATGAAATATAATTGCTGCCATCCAGATGATGCATTCTTGAGAAAATGCCTTGCTCACTTCAGTAAAACAATGTAAGACTGCCTTTTATATATATTCCATCAGCATTTGCAGCAAAGGAACAGAATGTCAAAATCTTCTCAGTGTCATGTTTTCTTTTTGCAGACACAGTTGATCAAACTTGACATCAATCTACAATGAAAGCATGGATCCATTCTACATTTTAGCAAATGTTCAGGCTGCTACTAGTAGTGTAACAGTGTGGGGTGTATTTTCTTGGCACGCTACAGCCTACCTGAGAATTGTGGCTGACTAGGTCCATCCCTTTATGATCACGTTACATAATGTGCCATGCTCAAAAGCCCAGATCATTTCAAAATGGTTTCTTGAACAGAAACTCATAGCTGAAGGTATGCCACCACCGATTAGAGCATTTCCGAAGGCAAAAAGGGGTTTAACCAACGTGTACCTAACAAAGTGGCCATGTGCATATGCGTGACTGTGTTTATGCATGCTGTCACAGTAATATTGAATTTTCTATTCAGCATTTCAGTTAAATTACCTGATAAAAACTGTAAATCCTCGTGTTACATTTTGTTTTTATTCATGTTTTAGACAGCGCCCCAAATATATTTTCTAAACATTAAAAAAAAAAAAGGGAAAGCAAATCCGTAACTATCCCATGGATATTTCTTAAGAAGAGGTCTCATAGCGTGAAATCACGGGCAAAACCTCAAACGTGCAAACATGTTTTTCCATATTTAATATTTCTTCATTTGCAAAGTCTGTTGCTAATGTTCTGTTTTCGTTTATGGAAGAAAAAAAATCTTTCTTTGGAGTAATCTCTTAATCCGTCTCATAATTTCTGTTTATCCCTCACTTTTTCGTCTCCTGTGTATGTATCTGTAAGTATGAGTGTGTTTGCTTTGCGTGTGTGTGTTTACTCTCCCTCACTTTGATCACACTTCAGCTGCTTTGTTTATAATCATGTTACATACAATCTCTAATCCTTTAATATATTCAGAGGAGTACACATTTCGCAAGGACTTCAGAGGCAATAACATGTTTATTTTACTTTCTTCTTTATCACTTGGTAAATCGAAGCAATATGTTGTGACAACAGCCAATTTTAAACCTCAAATCGAGAAGTAAATATATACAAAGTAAAAACAAGGCATGCACTGTAGTGTACACAGCTTCCTCTCCTCTGTGTACTTAGGCTCCTTCAGCCAGGAAAAATATAAAAACATAGTCAACAGTGCCAAACATAAATTTGCAAAAGTCAGCAAGTTGCAATCGATTATTGATCATAGTTAATTGAACTGATTAAAATATTCCCCAAAACAAAAAGAAACAAAGAAACAAACAAAAATATCTTGTCTAATAAAGATAAAAGAAAAATGTTTTCTTAACAACCTAATGCTGGGCCATAACATACACTTATTTTTCTTCTCAGTGTAGCTCATTTTTCAGCTTGAATGCTTTAACTAGGTTGTCATACATCTTAACCACATGCCTGCTGTGTGGTTACTCAGCTATAAATAACTAAATATGCATGTTTCCTTCCAGTGTTTATATGTGGCTGCGGTTTTTAAAGTGTGTGTGAAGACTTCCTCAAAGGGATTTCTGTTTATCTCCCTTGTGGTTCCTGGTGAAAAAGTTACAAGAAAGTACATAAATAAAAAAAAAAACGGAATTTAAAAAAATAAGTTGTTATGGACCCCATGTGTTTGTTTGTTATGCACATATAAAAACTCCCAGTACATATATGCCCCCACAATATCATAAGTTCACAGCTGACGCATGCAATTGATGCGAGATGACATCTTAGTTGTTGCGTTTGGAGCGCACAATAGGAAATGACATTCCCTGTTTTCACATTAAGGGAAATGAACATGTTATTTGCAGAAAGGTCAAGCCTCCAAGCCCGAGGACAGGTTGTATAACTGCAGTAATTATTATGTAGCTGCTCAGGAATTAGAGGAAACGTCATGTCAAATGTCAACATCCAGGACACAGGCTGTTTGAATCCTTATCTGTGGGTGTTCAAATGTCAGTGTTGAGGAAGTCAGCTGGGGGGAAAAAGTAATTCATTAAATATGATTACTTAATTGAGTTTCTCACATTATTATTCAATTCCTAAAAGTCATACCATTCTGCACTTGTCATTCATGTCATATTCAAAATTTGTCTGAAATATTGTAGATGGGAAAATGATATACATTTTATAATGCTTAGCAGGGTTTAAGTCACACGTATCAATATCCCTCCCATGGTGAAGTATCTGTTTCACAATGATGCTTTTTATTTATTTTTTTGACACTGTTTACTGGATTTTGGCTTTCAGCTTCAATCTCAGGGTGTTAAGAGCAAAACAAGACAACTCAAGTCTTCCCAGAAATGGAGCGATTACGGCACTTTCAAGCATGTTGAAGCAGCTGAGTGTTCGTTAAACCAGTGAATCTGGATGCAATTGTTTGCATCCTAAGGAGATGCAGCCTAAGCTGTTTTGGAGAGCTGGAAGCAATGAATATAGAGCATGCAAAAATCAGCCAACAGCAACTGATTTCACATAATAGCCACTTCACAAGACACACCTCCTCATCATCTCAGTGAGAGCCTTTTCCAAAATCAATAGTTGGCTGAACATTCACTTCTTCATAGTTACACACACACAGACACACAATCCTCTCAGCAGTGTACAAACATACACACCAGTACTAGAACATACTAACACCACCATCTTTATCTGTTCTGAATTTTTAAACTTTTTTTGCAGCCTGATGAATATTTCAAGTGGCTACCAATTCCCCATAGTCCTCTAGGGACATGAGATCAATCAAAGTGTGTAAGATCAAGCACGGAGGCACACAGGAAGAAACCTGCTTGTTATCCTCCCAGTTATAGATAAACAGAGCAAATGTTCCTAGATAAATACATAGATCACACCCCAAAACTGAACTCTGCTGGTAAGGGCTGTTACAACACCCATTTGTTTTCTGCAGCAAACCTCCCCTGGGTTAAGGGAACCAACGTTGACACTTTATGGGGCAAGAAGTCAAATAAAACAAATTGCCTCAGCTTCAGATACAAGAGAATTTGCTCTCCGTGCCCAAAAGCAAAACAAATGGGATAGTGGGAAGATGGTTCCTCTTCTTTTAGGTTTATAGTGCACATCTTCTCACTGTAAATGACTGTGCACTGCAGACAGCATTTATATCAGTCATACACATGTTTAAAAACAATTAATAAAATAATGTATTATGATTATGAATTTAATGGCAAAGAAGTTGGTGGGCTTAAAAATCGTCATACCCGCCTACAAAAGAGCATTGTGTCAGAATTGAAACTAAAAGCTGAAATGAAGCGAAGAATTAAGCAGAACGACTGGGAAAAGTGGAGGCAGAAAAGAGAAAGAAAGGCTTGAATATTGTAAACAAATGGAGCATTCATGTATAAATCGACTGAAGTTCTGCTTTTTTTTCCTTGTTTATTTTTAAAATATTTCATTCACTTTAAATGTATAGTTTATTCGATTTCTTCACCACAAATTTAATATCACAGTCCACTGGTTTAGTTCACACCCCAGAAATAATAGAACAGAAAATCTAAGTAGCATTCAAATTAAGTGATTATGTCTTTTACTTGTCAGTTTATTGCCATTAAATAATGATGCAACTGCTCAATCCTGTCAGTGGGAAGCCTTTGTTTTCATGAGAGGATTAACGATGTCTTAATTTCACTAGAAACAAATACAAAAGCGTCAGGCTTTGATGTGCAGAGTATTATTTTTGGATGGATATCAGGAATAAATACTCAACTAGACATTTATACACTCTCAAGCACAACATGTGACTCTGCTCCATTCCTTAGAAGTTTTTTGTCCCAGAACACTTTGTTTCAGTGGTCTGTAAATCAGCCTAAAATCCAATTTTTACCACCCTGCCCATGTCTACACTACTAACAAAGTAATTCTGCTGTCTAGGCATATTCTCTTGCTCTGACTCTATGACTGACAGGCTCATTACCCTATCCCCATTATGGTATTGACTAATCAATCTATTCATTGTATTCTTCTCGTGGCAGAAAAGGCCATCTTTTGCATAAAAATTATTGGGGCATTGCAGGAAGCATTCCAAGGAGAGAGGGGTGAGTGGATGAGCGTTAGGGTTCAATTTACAGCTGAGCACAGTAGCAGCGTCTACTGGCAAATTGATCAATATCAATGTCAAGATGAGTTGTGTTTCATTTTTCTTCTTTTTCCAATCCAAAGTGGCAGTTAAGCACATGGCTACGAGAACCCTAATGGTGGTGCTGAAAAGACTATGGTGTTGTTATATAGGGAAAAATATATATATATATATATATAAATCAATTTTTAAGAAATCACATAAGACCTTTACACAATTTTTCTCCTCAAGCACCTGGCCAGAGAACAGCAATTGAACTGCAGGATCAAAACAGAGAAGTTCACCAAGAAAATGACAGCCGCCCACGTGGGCCACAGTGCCCTAGACTCCACTGTGAGGCAAATCGCACCTTTGAAGTCTGCTCACTCACTCCCTGCTGAGGTTGTTGCACGGCTATCAACACACTATTGGGAGATTGAGTTCCCAGCATTATGATCACTATCATTAGGATAGCATTGAAGTTATTGTTACCATCATAAAAAGCATAATGTCCATCAGAAGTCAATCAGAATCACGGCATGTGTCCAGAAGTGGACCGGCAGGAGGACGGTGGTTGTGTTAGTGGGAGGGTAGGATTAAATTGAACAAAGTTCAGTTCTTGGACTTTGTCAGCATGTAAAATAACTATATTTCACTGGTCTGTGCAATGGGAGTAGATGCATATTGAACATTCCTCTATAAATTTCTATCCTACAACTAAGCATTATGTAGCTAGAATAAGACGTGAAAATATTTTAAAGCAATGCATAAACTGTCAGATGTATTTTTACTATAATGATATGTATATGGGTCTGTTCCCCAACTCCTCCTAGGCATGCTAATCAATCTGGAAGAAACTATCACTATCATCATCTTTAGAGCTGTTGGGAGTTATTTTTATAGCGCTTCTTCCTTACAAATTATATATATTATGTTTCGTTTTTGATGTCAAAGTGAACTGTGCTACTATGTGCACATTCCCATGCATCTGTGAATTTGTTTTCTCTCACAAATTATATATAAAGAGCATGTGACCCAAAGTGAACAGCGATGTTACGTTTATGTTATGTGTACATTGTAAATCAATTTTGATCAACAATTTTTAGTGCTACAGAAAATTAACACTAATAGTGCTTGTAACTGATTACTTTGTCTTATACAACATATATGTAGTACACCAAGCAGAAGAATATGTTTTTTTTTATTATTCATCTGTCTGGCAGTTATTAAAAGCTGTTTTTCCCATCTTACTACCCATATGGAATATATATATATAAATCTTATAAAGTTTGTATCTGTCTTGTGTGAAACTTGTATGAAAAGCATATAAGAGTGAAAACCGATATAAGATCCCTTGAAAAATTATATAAATGAAACTTGTATGTTTTGGATACTTACTAAAAAAAAAAACATGAAAGTAATGAGAAAGTGGCCACTTTCATGAGTAAATCATATAAGCCTTTTAATGATTCACTATATGAAGTAGGCTACATCTTATGCAAGTTTTTTATAAGTTTTTTCTATTTCTTTTCCATATGGGTATATGCAGTGATATAATGAAAATCCAAAGAATAACAAAGTAAACTAGCATACAGTACATGTCTATGTCATCATATACACATTAAGTGAGTACCTGCTGTAGGGCTGAGGAAAACTGTCCTATGCTATAGATATTAAACGTTATTTATATACTGTAGCACCTTTCAAGACAAAGATATAAGGTGTTTCAAAGACAAGCCAGGAAACAAGCAGCGATGACATTTTTTAAACGATAAATGTGAAATAATATCAGGTAGGCGTACACTGCCAGCACAGGGTGATTAAAAGCAGGGAATAAAGAAAATGAAATTTAAAACAGGTGAATTAAAAGCAAAGATAAAATAAAAAATAAGGCTAGGAAGAGACGATAAAACAATTATAAAGGACAACATTGAAATAACCCAAAATGGAGGCACAGAAAAGGTCTGCTTACAAAACCATGTCTTAAGAGGGTTTTAAAAGATGAAAAGGAGCTTGCAAGTCCTCTTCCCCTCAGGGAGTTTGCTCCAAAGAGTGGATGCCCTGACAGAAAGAGCCTGATCACCAATGATTATGGGTTGGCTAGTAGAGAGCCGGCCAAAAACTCAACAAATCAATTCTAAAAGTAAAAGGTAACCAATGAAGAGATGCTAAAATTACAGTGATGCATTTTCCTTAGTTGATATATGCATCTCCTAAGTTGCATATATCAAGATTGGATGACTGAGTTGACGTGCTTAGTGGTTCAAAAGTCACACTAAAAATATTATAATACTGGCTCAACTTTATAGACAAGGACCTCAGATGTGTTATTGTGAGTGGGTTAGATGCATCAGGGCCACTAATCAGTTAGTTTGGTTTTATCCATATTCAGCTGCAGGAAGTCCATCATTTAATATCTTGGATACAAATATCCAATGCAATGAGTTTAAGGATGTCACTGGGGTCAAAACAGATGTGCAGTTGCATGTTATGTGCTTAGAATTGACAGAGAATTAATGATCCAATAAAAAATAATGAAATGGGAAAGATATTACCTTTGGGATATAATAATGTGCCCAGGGTCTCACCTGACAATTAATTGCTTTGATTGCCCAACCACACATCACAGCATTGTCTCTCTACAACGCTCCCCTTTCAAATGTCAGAACCACTCTAAAATTGCTAATTAAACAAACAATAACCAAAGTCATTGTAGTCAAAGGAGCTTGCAAAGAAAAGCGTCTGGACTTCATTAAGTTGCTTGAAGATGTTTCACCTCTCATCTCGTTTAAATCTGGGACTCCCCACCATTTGACCTTAGAACTGAAGAAGCTTCTCGGATGAGAGGTGAAACGTCTTCAAGCAACTTAAAGAAGTCCAGATGCTTTTCTTTGCAAGCTCCTTTGACTGTACATACTTAAAGAATTTATTAATAACATGTAATGAAATGTAAAAAATGTGCATTTTGACTCATTATCAACTAGTTAAATAAGATGCATACCCATTAAATAGACATCAATACAAATTCATGACTGTATATTAAGACTTCTCATCTAACCGGATGCATCTAGAGAATTCAAACATGGAAAAATCCCAGACCACTATGTTTGTTTCCCAATGATTACAATGTAAATGACCTCTATTGAAACCACATCTAATAAAAGCCAGGTGAAGAAATTGTGTTTTTTCTTCTCAGACCCTCTGGTTTCACATCTATTGATCAGTTTTTGATTAGAAAGAATAAAAAATAGTCTAAACAGCATTTACACTATGTTGTTTTTGTCTTTTATTTGTGCAGAGGTCTGAAATATGAAATGAGCCCATATCCACATATAATGGGCACCCAGCATTGTCAGGAAACGGCGTAAAAAATTGGTCCCTGGGAACCACTTAGTAAGAGTACATTTACAAACAGTTTTCAAGACTTCTTGCTGTGATCTCCACAAGAGTGAAATTTCCTATACTGTGCACAGGCAATTGAGCACACCTGCAAGCCTCTGCACCCAGTACTAAATATGCATAGTGGTACATTTTTAATAATTTGAGTTTAACATTTTAGATTTGTATGTGGGCTTCCTGACGTTGATTAAGGAGATGATTACAGAGTAAAAGCTGTGTAGCAATCTATATTTGGTACATGCAGTTTGTCTTAATAGAACAAACTGATTTTAGCTAGAGTGTTTAAGATGAACATGTTTTAGCAGGAAGCAGCCAAATGCATCAGTTGTATTTTTCACCTCATGTCTTTAAATTTGCAGACAATGCAAAAAAACAAAAAACAGCCAACAGTGGAAAAGAGAGAGGAACCAAGGGGGGGAAAGCAGTGACAAATAAACTCTGAGACAGACGCAAGTCTTAGCGCTACAAACGGTTAAAATGATTGAACTGAAAAAGTTTAGCCTATTGCTATACTCCCACATCAAGGAGAGGACAATTATGGTGTGCATCTGTGTCAGCTTTCAAACTCCACTTCCTTTCATTTTTCTTAATTAGCAGGCAAATATTCTCTCCTCTTCTGCTTCATTAACTACTTTGTTGAGCGTTGAGTGATGTCAAAGAGATGATGGAGGGACAGAGCAGTGAAGCAAGAGGGGGAAAATGATATCACCAAGAGCCCTTGTCTTTTAGTCTGAGATTAGGTCCCTTAAGAAGGCCTTCTGAGTGCCAACAGCCTCTATAACTCAACCAACAACTCTGACAACCAAATGACTATAGATAATGGTTTTGATGGGTGACCCACTCCTGTCTGGCAAAGTTAAAGAGATGTTCGGGTATTATGAATTTTAGCGGGTTATCTCTCCGTAACAGGCACCTCTTCTATTGTGGGATAAATGTCCTTATACTAGTACTTAGCCATTGTTTTGGATAAGAAATGTAAACATCACAATCAAAACTTAATAAAAGACAAATGCAGAGGCAGCCCACACCAAACACTCACACTCAAGTCTTAATATTCAAAACGTATTGTGTCCCATTAGGATACAAAAGATATGGTCAGTAATAAACCAGACTTATAAACACATGCATCAGGAAGGAAAATAACTCTTTTAGTTCATCAGTGTGACTTGTCTAAAAATACAAAGCTTTATCTTTTCAGAAAACCCACAGGGATTTTGACTATTTTCTCCAATTTAGAAAAATCTTGTTAAGTCTGCCGCCCCTGGAATCTGTTCACTTATGCCTGCCTCTCTTTCCCCTTTTCTTCCTCGCTGTCTTTGTAACTTTCTTTGTCTGTCTCTTCTCTGTCTTTTCTCTCTTTTTCTCTCTCTCCAGTGCCTTCCCAAACGGTGCAGCAAAATTGTTATTCCCAAGTCATTATCTTATTTGTGCGTCTCCACTCAGCTGTAAATCCTCTAGGTATTCCTCTCTATTCTCTATTAACTCAACTGCAGTCAAGCTTCAGCTGCCAATCACAAAACATTGCTGAGGGAGAAAAGAAGAACAGAGACAAAGACAAGAAAAGAGAGACCAAGACACAAGGACGCAGAAATGTGGTCAAGAAATACCAGAGAAAGAGAGAGAGAAAGAATTAATAATAAAAAAAGACAGAAATGAAGGACAATTTAAAGAGATGAGAGATTCTTTTAGCGGTATTATGTGCTACATTTGCTGAAAAAGGAGTGAAGTAAACTTGGAGTGAAGTAAACAGGGATTCAAGTTTACCGGTTGCAGAGGAGACAAGTGTTTTACTTTCCATATTTCTGTAGTAAAGTTAAGAGTCAGCGTTGAAAATGCAAGGAATAGTTTATACTAATTGGAGCCTGAGTAAAGAGAAGCATTAGAGCACTTGTGGAAAGGATGGAGATTTCAACAATGTGGCCACTTGGGTCCTTGGTTGCAAACGCCAGAGAAGTGAGATATAATGCTTTCCAGCTTTGTTTTTAAATAGACTTGGTCTCAAACTTTACATGTGTGCGTGACATGAATTGTTTAAAGTTATTAAGTTAGTTCAGTATTAAAAGATAACCCAATTAAACCTCTGTGTTAAATTTAACTGTATTCACATTTTGACATGCTGCATTCAAATACAATACTGATAGACTGAGTGAGATTATGCATTCACCTTATTTGCTACACATTGACTCTGTTACCCTACCTCCATGTATGTCTCAACTCCTTGGAACTAAATTTTCTAAATAAATGATATAATTGAATTGTTTTTTGTTTGTTTTTTGGGATATTTCTTCATTTATTTGTGATGACTCTCTGAGCATGTCATGACAGTTTTCTTGATTTGATATTTACTTCTTATAAACTGTTGATTTGATGTCAATGGTAACAGCATGTCAGTATTTAAACCCTTGAAATGCACTAATATGCAGTTGAAAAAAAAATCTGCACGTGAAAGAAAAACTCAAACACAAACGATTCAGCTTTTACTGTATGTTGAGATGAGTGAACTCGCTAAACCACCAAGACAACATTTCTGCTGGCTCCTCAGAAGTGTTGCAAAAGCCAAACTCTGAGAATCTCTGCCTCACTGCCAACAGGATTACTAAATTTAGGCAACCGATTAGCAATGTTGAGAGCAGAGGATTTTGAAAACTAATGACCTACATAGGAGCAGAGTAGTCTTCTTTTCAAAATTTCTCACCGTATCATTTAAGACTATACTCTTGCTATATCATTTTAGTTTGGGATGAGGTAGTAAATAACAAGACATGTGTATTCCACTGCACTTCAAATCTGCGAAGGTGTTTTTGGTTATGTGGCTTTGTAGCCGGTATAAATTTGACTACATTTGCATTCCACACATTAAATAGCATATGCCCCATTGTAATGTGTGCTATGGTTAGATAAACAATGCAGCCTGCTAAACAACTTTTCACCTTAGGATGCCTGCATATGAATGGAATATATGTGTGATAACAGTACTAACAGTTGGTACATGAATTATAATGTTGCCTTAATTATGGTTACAAAATATGCTGTGTAATGCTAATGTTTTTTTTTTCGGTGTATTAAAAAAATCACAAATATTAAATATTACTATTAAAGTGATTAAAAATCAGATGTTTGCACTAAATTGGAGTGCTTTTGACTACACAACAGATTCAGGCTCTGTCTGCTGGCAAATGCTTGCCTGAAAATGCAGTTGGACACCCTGGATGGACACATGAGCAGGACTGTAATGATGACGATTACACTGAAGATGATGAGAGCAAAGGCAAACTGAGGCTCAGAACAGAACAGAACAGAAATGGAAGGATCTGCAGAAATAGATGGTAGGAAAAAAACCAAAAAACAAAGGGAGAGCAATGCTATCAAACAAAAAGCTTGTGTTAGATGATGGTCACAAAAAACAATGGCAGCCACAGAGGCAAGTGCATGTAGAAAAAAAAACACAAGAGCAACTTGTGTTGTTGAGCAACACAATCTCTTACAAAATCGAAAGGTTTCCAGAGTTGTGCCTGTGTGTGTGGCTGTGCATGTCAACAAGTAGTAAGTAGACCATTTGTCAGCTTTTTGCAGTATACCAGACCAGTGCATGACAACATACAGCAATGGAAAAAATAAATAAATAAACAAACAGAAACATGCATGACATAAAGAGATTTTAAAGTTAATCACAATCGGAATCAGAATACTTTAATAATCCCTAAGGAAATTATGTAGAGGAGGTGGATTGGTGGGTCCCCGTGCCCTCCTCTCCTCCTGTGGTGCGTGCAGGCCCGTGTGGGTAATTAACTAACAAAAAAGAAACAGAAAATATATTGTTCTTACCTGTTAAAATGTAAGTCCGAGATTACACAGAAACATCTATGTATGTGCATGTGTGTCTTTAAAACCATTTTAAGACAAGAACATTGAGGCAGCACGGTGGCACGGTGGTTAGCACTGTTGCCGCACAGCAAGACGGTCCTGAGTTCAATTCCATCATCAGGCCGGGGTCTTTCTGTGTGGAGTTTGCATGTTCTACCCGTGTTTGCGTGGGTTCCCTCCGGGTACTCCGGCTTCCTCCCACCGTCCAAAGACATGCAGCTTGTGGGGATAGGTTAATTGGATAATCCAAATTGTCACTAGGTGCGAATGTGAGTGCGAATGGTTGTTTGTCCCTGTGTGTTGGCCCTGCGACAGACTGGCGACCTGTCCAGGGTGTACCCCCCCTCTCGCCCTATGACAGCTGGGATAGGCTCCAGCACCCCCCGCGACCCTGAAAAGGATAAGCGGAAGCGAATGGATGGAAGACCATTACTACCTGTGTTTGTTGCACAACTCTGAGCTAATTTCGGATTTTGGATGAATATGTGTGGACTCTTCCAAGAATTTTATGTTTAGTTTTCTTTGTATTGACGATTATGAAGAATTTTTAAAAATGTACCGACTAAGAAGGAAGCAAAAATACTCCAAACCATACAGGTAGATATACACGTAGGAATGCGAGTCACGTAGTTGAGCTCAAATATTGGCCAATAATAAAGCCAAGCCTAGCTCATAGACATGTTGGCTGGATGTGGATGCATGTGAGTCTTTGTTTCTTTAATTTTACCCATTGAAAATAGCAGGCATTAAGGACTAAAATACAACACGATGCATCCTTAACATGTACGTACAGTTACACACATTTCCTCTACCACTGTCAGGTGTGACACAGTGAGTCGAGTCCGTACTGCTTTCCTCAAGTGTGGTGCTGGTACTTGTTTGCTCTCTTCTTCCATCTAAGATTGGTAAACACAACTGCTGTCTGTGCTCTGCATGGGAATCAGCTGGGGAGCCTTCTCAGCCCTGTCTGCTTGGATTAATCTTTAACAGGTCAAGGTCAGACACATTACAACAATGCCAGCCCGGTAATAAGCATGTCTGAAGATTTCGCAAGCTCTAATTTAATTCATGAAATGTTATGTGAAGCAGTTGAGGGACAGAAAAGGGAGAGAGATAGGGTGAGAGGCAAAGAGGGAGAGAACAGGAGGAAAAGACAAGAGGTGAAGCAACTCAGTAGCTGAATTAATGGCGGGCTGCTGCAGGACCTTGTCATTGCACCACTAACAGTTTTCCTCTCTAACCTTCTCTGTGCATCTGAATGTGGCAATCAACTTCATTGGGGAATTAACAAGAGCATTAGAGTGTAGGACACAAGCAATCAGTATCTTCAAAGTTTGCCGTGCTGCCTTGCCAAAATGAAGCATTACCACTCATCAGATCCTACTTCACATAAAAACACATTTCACAGACACCCAAGATGCATACAGTGGGAGCAAAGCGTTAGAACAAAATATTTCTGAAACAGAGCATAATGTTGATTTAACATAAGGAGACAACACCATGCATTTGCTGTTGGTCTTATGGGATTTCTCCTTCATCTTGTTTCTTGTTGTTCCCATGAATGGTAATAGCCCCATATATCCTGGAAGGCTGAGGTTGTTAGTAGAGATTGCTGCTGGAAATTGAAAATCTCTTGTCAAGTTTCAAGACTTTTTGGGCGGATGAGGAACGAGTGGCTATAACAGCCTGATAAGTGAAAAGAAATTGGTTTTGAATCAAAAATAAATTACAACCCTGTTTCCTAAAAAGGAGAGATGATGTTGTGTAAAATGTAAAAAAAAAATAAAAATTTGCAGATCATGTAAAACATATATCTTATCGTTAACAGTGCAATTATTACTATTATAATTGTTATTATAATATCCAATGGTTTCTGTCTCTGACTTCCTGTATTCCTCATGCCCATGTCAGCATGACATAGTGTTAATGAAAAAAAGACTCTTGGTGTATTTTACCTGTATTTTTGGGGCTTAACTCTAAACATGGTGTGCAAGGGCTTAGTGAAAAGTTACAGGACTGAGCCAAAGCTTTGGCACCACACTCACAGATTTCCCAGTCCCTATTATGCACTTGTTCTCATAACATAGTATCAACTATACAGTTACGTTAAGCGTATGCTTTTCCCCTGTAAATTTCAAAACAATGAGGAGTAAATTTCTTTCTAAAAATCTTAGTAAATTATATTTGAAATATTCTCATCACAAAATGTTGCTTTCTGAAAACATTAACAAACACATTAGACCAACAGACCAAAACTGACACTGTACCTCTTTAATAAACAAACAGTAGCTGTATAATGCTGACGTAGACCTTTAGCATATCTGTTCCTTTGTGGATAAGCAGTTTGGGAAAAAAGAAAAAAAAAAACAAAGGAAAAGAATAACATTTGGCGCATGGTATATTAAAAAGTTTTGTGTACATAAATAAAAAAGGCTAAAAATGATTACTCACTGCTTGTGAGATTTGGCACTCATATAGCACAGCAAAAACAGACAGTAACCTGCAATTAATTAACCAGTGTTAGTGAATATCACATGTTAGGTATATCACTATATAAATGCATGAAAAAATAAAGAAAAGAAAAAAATATATAAACAAGATCTACAGATTCCTTTGCCATCTGAGTTATTTTGACATGGACTGAGACAAAATGAAAAACTGTCTAAGTGTGGTCTGACAGATTACAATTTTTATCACAGTTTTATGACTTTGCATGTTCGAATTCTATGAATTCTATGATGTTTTGTGGATGCTATGCTCAATGATTTATACAGTTTTTAAACCAACATATGGTGCCACACAGCTCGGGAAAAGTCTGTTTTATTCAACTAAGACAATACCAAACCGCACGCTGCACACATAGCAGAAGCATGGCTCCACAGTAAAATACCCATGAACCATCACCCAGTGAAAAGATTTGGCACATTTTGAAACAAAAAAATATTTTTTAAAAATATGCACTCAGCTGTTGAGTTTGTGGAATCCCATATCAAGCAAGACTGGGAAACAATGTTGCACTTTTTTAATATTTTAAAAGATGAGGCACACAGTTGTAAACATGTTCCCATCTGAACTTTTTTTTAAAAAGTGGTATTAGTATCAAATTTTTAAAGGCATATTTTTTTCTCCAAAAATTATAAAATATGCTGTTTTCAACACCTGTGATATCTTCAATAAATAGTGATTTTCATTTTGGTGCATCTTACAATATCCCAACTTTATGGGAAACAGAGTTGTAGCCTTATAAAAAAAAGACTTTTCAGCCTGCACAGCTGAGAAAAATAGAATGATTTTTCACTTCCAAGTTGGAGACAGAAAGGGCCTGAAGGTGTTCAGGTAGTAGTGTGTGCGTGGGTTGACTTTCCTGTCCAATGCTGTGAGTAAATGGCTGCTTCTGACCTCAGCCTTGCTCTACATAGTGATGAGTGATAGAAAACTATACGGTAAGTGCATAGATGTGAAACCCATCACATACATCTCACACATAAAAACATTTGTCACATTAATAGGAAAGTCTATTTAATCTGTTTGATCACTTACTCCTGCCTACAAAATTCTGCGAAAATCCTTATTTTCTGCTTTAGCTGATAGTGTGACCAATATGCCTTAAAGATAATATCACCTATTTTTTTGGCTATTTCCACAACTGTACTGTGAAAACTTTAGGTACTAACAGTAAACCAGTGGTTCTCAAACTTTTTGCATCATTCCCCACATGGCAGGAAGAAATATTTTCATTTCCCACCTAAACAAAACAATGACAGAAAAGCCTAGCTGCAACTTTGTTTAGATAATAAGCTCATTCACAATAATTCCTTCGGTAATTTTTGTTCTAAACTAAAAACTTTCATTTCAAATGACTATTTGTAACTTTTGTCACTAGACTGCTTCGTCAGCCTGCAGCACTTCTTCAAAAAAGCAACAAGTTAAACAGAATGCAAACACTGACAAACATGGAAACATAAAGTTCAGTCTTCGTCTTATGAAAAAAAAAATCCAAAAACTTGTGAACAGAGATTAAAAATATATAATTTAGTGAGAGTTTAATACTTTTCACTCTTAGTGGCTGCAGTGAGCTTGTTTTTGACTGCAGAGCAGTGGCGGGGCGTGGTCTGTGGCAGGGCTGCGGGGGAGGCGGAAGTACCTGAGAGGCATCATGCCTCGCCGGCTTAAAACAGAATAAACTGGGTCCTGCTCTTGTTTTTGATGTGTGTAGGGTGTAGTCGAAAACCTGCAGCCGCGTGTCTTGCAGCTGTCAACTGCCAGGTAACTTGCACCCCACCTGTCAGAACTCTGTGTCCCACCTGTGGGGCGCGCCACACACTTTGAGAACCACTACACCGCGGCCCGCACTTCAACTTTTGCTTGAGTGTATTGCACTTCTTAGTTTAAACACCAGGGGGAGCTGCTTTTGATCAAGGCAGTTGCTCCACCAAAAAGGACAATCACAGAAGAAATTTACCCCCAAGTTACTAAACATGGCAGAACCAAAGAAGAGAAAGGTAGAAAGAGAGTGCAGAAAATTTCAGACACGGTGGGAGAGTGAATATTTCTTCAAAGAATTCAAGGGGAAGTGTGTCTGTTTGATCTGCACTGAAACTGTGGCAGTTATGAAAGAGTATAATGTACGACGTCATTATGAAACCAAACATCAGGCCTATGCATCCGACACTGGTGCTGAGCAAGAGCAGAAATTAAAGCAAAGGGTAGCTTCCTGCAGGGTCAGCAACAGTATTTTTTTCGTGCTCAAATTGTCCAGGAAAAGGCTACAATAGCCAGCTATGAGGTCGCCCAACTCATCGCAAGACATGGCAAGCCTTTTTCAGATGGAGACCTCATAAAACACGGCCTCGTTAAAGTCACCGAAATAATGTGCCCGGAAAAAGTGCAGGACTTCAACAACGTCAGCGTGTCCAGAAATCCAGTTGTGCGACGCATTGAAGACTGTCAGCCAACATTAAACTGCAACTGTCTGATAAAGCTGTGCTTTTGATTTTTACTCCATCGCAATTTTTACTCCATCGCATGCGATGAGAGCACCGATGCCACAGACACCACACAACTGATAATTTTTTTGCGGGGAGTGGACGAGAGCACGAGCGTGTTAATGTGCAGGAGGTACACATGCTTCAAATATCAATAATGCACATCAATTCTGTCACTACCCTGCTTTTGCACACCACTTTCTTATATGCGTTTTTCTTGTTAACACACAGAGTACACACCGCTGTGCACAGCACACGCAAAGTCAGCTGATCTCATCTGATGCAGATCTGCTCCTTGATCAAGTGACATTTGTCCGGATTTTTGGCACGAGTGGCTGATCAGCACCGCAGCTGGATGGCCCGATTTACATACCCAGCGCAGCTGATACTCACCAGAATAATTTACTAAAATTATATGCGACTCCTGTTATTAAGTCCAGTTCAGTCTGTTAATGTTGATAATCGTTTCAAACGAACGTTAATAGATGTTTTGCTAAGCCTAATAACTTAAATAACAAACTTGAAATGTACCCGTCCCATTTTCCCCTTTATTGTTTTTTCTCTGTGCTGTAAATCTTCTGTCTAAGAAGAAATCTGAGGCTGCTGTTCTGAGAATGAGCTACCAAAGCTTTTTCTGAATAAATCAATAAAGATCCATTTATGGAAAGCTGTGATGAAGGCAGTTTTGTCTTTAATTATATTCAACAATATAACACATTTGACCACTTTTAAGTGATTTTTCTAACTTTAATACACTAAAGTTAAGGTTATATACCTAATTTCTAGTAAGTGGCCCAGCCCCTCCTATATTTTTATGTATGTGAAAAAAGTGAAAAAAGTTTGGACACCCCCATTTTAGATGTTGCAATTAAGGCATTGTGGGGCCATAACATCTGTTCCAGATGAAATTTGGGACCAATTACATGCTTCACAGACAACAAAAGAAGATTTTTTTTTAAAATCTTAACTTAAACAAAACCTTTATAAAAACACTTATTGGGCTTGGAATGATCAGCGGTCAGTGTTTTTATGTTTATGGATGAGTGCATGTCTATATTGGTCAGAAAAGGTCAGTGTTTCTTTTTTCCTTTTCTGTGAACTGTGTAAAATGACACTAAGTATCTGCAATTTCAATGCTTGCCTTGAACAATTTCATGTCCTAAATAATTTACGGGACACTAAAAATATAAAAGCAGCTAACTAAAAACAAAACAAACAAAAAAGAGAGAGATAAATACAGAAATAAGCCATGAGCCGATCCATATCAGTTATGTGTCTGACCACAGTGTGTAGTGCTCTGGTAGGGGCCAGCTCATAGTTTGATTTCAAAGCCCCATGAACACTCGTACTGTGTATTTATCATAGCGCAATGGAAAGTTATGACCCTAAAAAAAAAAAAAACATACAAATAAATAAATAAATAAATAACTACACATACATGCACACACACACAAGCCTGCACAGTCAATCATGTATATATTCCTCTTCGTGCTCATACACAGAGAACACAGCTGCGGGACTGAGGTAACATAAAAGAAAACAAATAGTCACAGCTGCTAGCCATTTAATGACCCCCTGTTACTATGACAGTAATAGCCCTCCAAGCAGCATTGGGGTATTATGGCTAGTAGTCACACAATACACTCAGCAGAAAAAATTTCTACTACAGGTCTCTGACACTACGTGAGGAATGTTTGCATTATTAAAAAGGTTTAAAAAATAAAATGGATTTATCTTTTCATATGCTAAATTGGATGCTGAATACCCTCTGCTCAAGAAGTTGCTTTGTATTTCATCATATAGGATCAGAGTACATATTTATCAAGCATCCACAATCACTCCTAGGAACTACACAGAAGTTCAAATTAGGACTCATACAAATATGATTTATGTTATTATTGAAGCTGCCCACAATCATTTTAGCATGAATAAAACTGTTCATTGAAGAATTAGTGATCCCATTCAAGTCAGAGTCTAGATCACTGAAGGGCTAACCAGTGATAGCAACTTGATTTAAGTGATCACTAGGTGCAAGATAAGCGAAGATCATTTTAATTGATTAAGTTATATTAAAATATGTTTTTTTTCTGGAGACGGAGCTCATGTGTGTCATATGATGTGAATATGGCATGAGAATTGCAAAATTAGACTCATAAAGAGAGTCATAAAAAAGTACGGGGGAAAGGGAAAAGTACATAGCGATTGAAACAAAGATAATGAAAGGCATTTATCTTACAAAGTAGCCCTTTTCAACAAATCTGTGCTGGATGAAATTTAGAATAACAGCCTCTAAACTTAATGCTAGCAAATGCAAAGTATATCTGTAAAATTAGTTAAAGTTAAAATTCTCAAACACAAGAGGTTTAAAAGCCTCACAACTACAAGCTTTTTTCTCAAAACATGGCAAAGCTATATTTTTAACTACTAAAATGGGTGGGGGGTTTTTTCATGCAAAGAAATTGATCCTTTTACATAAATCCATTTTGAAAGTGCATTCAGTACTTACACCTTGTGAAAACTGAGTAATAGCTTGGCACATCTTTCTTATGACACGGAACAGGTGTTATGAAGCTACTTGATAGGTATGGTAATTGCTGCCAGCCCAAAGACTTCAAGACGCCAGCCTTGATTCTTTAGGAAGTGTAGAGATAAATAAGCTCCTTTAATGAGAATCTAAGTCACGCTGAGCTTCTACACTCTTGGATAAGCAACACAACTCATCCCCTGCAGGGATTACACAATGTAGTTCTTCAGCTGAACATCACCTTCATTCAGCTACAGAAACGTCTGCAGTGTGCTGTTATATGGTTGTTTTGGGTGTATGCCACATCATCAGTACATCAGTAATGACTTAAGTGTAATCTGATTGCTCTAAACAGATGATCTAATGACTCAGTGTGTTTAGTGTCCTGGCTTGTGTGTACTTGGAAGCCTTTATTTAGAACGGCTCAACTTCAGAAAATGCAAGAATGAAAAGTTCATACCGTGTTACTGCTCATTATAAGAGACGAGCTAATACTGCAATTAAATGTTTCCACCTTTCTGTAATTAGCAATGGTTTGTCATTCTCTTTGAATTTGTTTCTTAGTTAATATAAGCTAACAGAAAAATCATTTGATCATTAAATGGCCATCAATTTTCAAAAGGTTCACACAGACATTCAGCTGAGATAGAGGAGATTTTGCTGGCACATAATATGGCTCAGTGAGCAGAGCCATAAAACAGTTGACTGCCTGATGATAACCGACAACTACAAATCAGAGATATACACAAGATTGGACAAACCCCAGAAAGATGGATGCCATAATACATAAACACACAAATATACACACACACACACATCACATGTTGAGTCAATATGCTCGTCCTCCGGATTCTTTAGACGCTTAACTCCTGCCATTTATACAGGTTAAAAAACAAAACAAAGATTGGCAAGAGTGGGTTGAACAGATGGCAAAAGAGAACACAAAGGTGAGGAAAATTAGTCAATTGAAGGCATTTCCTCCTAATTTGAAAACAAAGGAATAGTTGAATGACACAAGCGGCACTTGATAAAAGACAAAGAAAGGCCTGGGCAGAGAAAGGGAGCAGGGAAAATCCAGAGGCATTGGCTGAGTGATCGTTTGTGTCTCATCCTTTACCCCAATGGCACAGAGCTCAATCAAATTCTCTTCTTTCTTGACCATGCATTAGCTTAGCAAGCAGAGACCTTCTTTCACTCCCTCAATTAAATTTCCACCCGCACATAATTAACGACTGTTTTGTCCACAGATCAATAATGTGCCTGTTCATTAAAAGTCCCTTTGCTCCCTTAAAGATCCCTTTGCTTAGTTCACTACGGCATCTGAGAAAGGGGTAGCACCTAACAAGTTTTCTATTGCAGCTTCATGTCTCTGGATTTTTTTCCCTTTTCTTTTTTCTTCAACTAGTGCAGAGTAAAGAAGAAAGCCAAACTCACAAGAAATGAGGGAAGCTTCTGAAATAAAGAACAATGACTTTGGGAAACTTTGAATGCCCAACTCATAGTAGCAGTCATAGTCTGACTCTTTGTCTCAGTTACTATATTTATAGTTCAAAACATAAGAGAAACAACATGTACTGTAAGACAAACATGTACTACACGTACTAACTATACATTCCTGCCCTGGTATTAACTGTAATGTCCACGTCAGTTCCGCAACTATCACCACTTTCTGTGATGCACAAACAAAAACCTATCTTGTACTTTTTAAAAGATAAAAGATCAATAAAGATTTAACATGGAGCATGCCAACCACCTGCCATAGCTAACACACAGAATTATTACACCAGAGGTTCTTTCAACCTCAAGGTTGCACATACACACACATGTACACACACACGTACACACACACAGATTCACATTCACAAACACTTTCCCAGTGTAATGATCTATGCTGTTGCCTCTTGCCTCTCCCATCTGCTACGGAACCACAACATCTCAAGCGATAACAGAGTTTGAACGCACAGCAGTCCCAAACTGGGTATGTTTTTATTGTTTTTATAGGATTACACAGTATCTTTGAATTACAGTACGAAATGTCTTTGCACCAGCTAGAAGAAGTTCAAGTAAGCTCAGCTGTAACAATTTTACTTGTGTGGTTCTGTTTTGTGGCCATTCCTTTGTAAGTTTTTCAAAGTTTAATCTCAACTTTGTTTAAATTCAACTTTACTTGACTTTACTGTTCATACTGGACTTAATAAAGGCTGACAGCAAATCAAATCCAATATCTTAGGTAGTCTTCATAAAGGACATGACAGAAGGTATTTGCCAGAACATGTTTTTAGGCTGTTTAGGTCAGTTTTTGTAACAATACAGGCCAATTATGTAAAAACATGTAGGCCTTTAAAGAATAGATTTGAAATTTGTGAAATTTTCTAAGATATTGTGTAAAATAATAGCACTACTCACTTGCTGATTTATTGATACTTTAAAATTGGCCTGCAGGTTGCAATTTATATACGTTGGTTCAGTTGAAGTAGGCTTCCCCCTTGGGATTGCGTAAGGAAGGACATATCATGTAAAACTCAACCATCCAGGGCTGCCAATTATTATTATTCAGACTATTTCAGTGTCTAACATTTTTATCATCCCTTGAAACTGAAGACAGCTTTTTTTGTATCACACCTTAAATAATACTGTCTCATGTTACAGCCTTATTCCAAAATGGGATCAATTGATTTCTCACCTCAAAATTCCATGACCAATATGCATATATCATGGATATAAGTATTCACAGCCCTTGTTCAGTACTTGGTTAAAGCTCTTGGCAGCAGTTACAACCTCAAGCCATTTTGAGTATGATGCTGCAAACTTGGTACACACATTTATTGACAGTTTCTTCTTTGGAGAACCTCTCAAGCTCAATCATGTTGGGCCTGGTGGTTCCATTCTTCTTCCATTTACAGATAATGGAGGCCATTGTGATTTATTGTGACCTTCATTGCTGCAGAAATTTTTCTGTACCTTTCTCCTGATCTGTGCCTTGATACAATCCTGTCTCAAAGATCTACAGACAATTCCTGGACTTCATTGCTTGGTTTGTGCACTGACATCCACTGTCAACTATGATACCATATATAGACAGGTGTGTGCCCTTCCAAATCATGTTCAATTAGGTGAATTTACTGGAGGTGGACTCCAGCCAAGTTGTCGAGAAAAATCTGACAAATGATCAGTGGAAACAGGATGCACCTGTGCTCAACTTTGAGTGTCATGTCAGGCTGTGAATACGTGTGTAAAATGTTATATACACATTTATAACATTTTACATTTATATTTTTAAATACATTCTTTGAATTTATATATACACATTTATACAAGCAAACCCTAAAGTCATTATTGGGTGTTGTGTGCAGAATATTGTGTATGGTGAAGAATAACTTTGAATAATGTTTAGTAATATTTGAGGTTAATATATACTGAGTTGACAATATGGCCTTTTTAAATTTCTATGTTATAATGTTAATTAATTAGTTTATATTTTTTGAACAGACTCTTATTTTTATGCATAAAAAGACACATTTTAGAGACAAAATCTGCCAAAATAGTAGTCCTGAAGATGTAATCTGAAGAGGGATGACTCAGTTATTACTCTTTTTAGTTTGTTTCTTTGTTTTATTTAGTTTTATAGCAAAATGGGAAAATCTAAAGTTAGATACACAATAAAAAGTAGCCATGTGTTGGTGTAGCATTATTACATAATCTAACAAGAGGCAGGAAAACAGCTGATAACAGAACAGCAGAAATGAAAAATGCAAGGAAATAAACTGACAACCATTTTTCATGAAGCACTCTATCCCAAATATTCCCTTCATCTGTTTGTATGTGAGGACCCAATTTTTCAGAGCCAATTTAGAACTATTCCACCCATGGTCACTCTTGCTGCAGATGAATCCCCTTGTGTAACATCTGGCAGTCTCTAGGCACCGTGCATCCCTCTATTTACTCCCTTTCTCATAAGCTAGTGTAAAATTGGCCCTTTGAATCTTCACCACAGTTGATTCCTCATTCAGTGAGGCAGCCGTTCCCAGTGCGCAGTCAAATTCTTTCTTTATTTTGTGTAATATGCTAAACACTGCCACATAAGTTCTCTCTGTCTGTTTCTTTAGACGGATGAATGTGGCAGAACAGCTCTGAATTCCCTTGCTCCCAGTGCTATGATGTGTGCCAGTCTCCTGGATTATGAGACATATGGAGGTATGTGAGTACACAAACTAGAGCAAATGAACTCAGAGAGACTATAGCACACTATCATATGCAAACAGTCTACAAAGTGTATGCATAAATACTGTGATGGGAAAAACCAATATAGACATGCACTCATCCATAAACATAAAAATTCACACATTGTTAAACCTTGCATATTACAAATTTTAGTGCAGTAAGAGAGTTTAAATTTTGGAAATGCCTAAAAACCCCAACTTAGATATGCAGACGTAAGAGTAATATTTTCATTTTGAGAAGTTAATCCAAATCTTTAGTTGTTAAACCGCAGGGGCTGGAGGAACACTCTAAAGAGCACTTCCCTTTCCCATTATATAATAGGGGCAAAGCAAAACTGTTTCTTAAGATTAAATGTAAATTTGAATTGCTGTTAAACATTAATAGCTGACTAATTAAAATAGAAATGTGGACCAACATATAAACGGAATCACTGCAGCATGAATAATGCTGCTTTAAAATGATAAAAAAAAAAGTCAGATCTTTTGTGTTTTGACCTTGTTTTCTTGCAATAATGAACATGGACATAAAATAAGCGTAAAACAGACGTGGAAAAGAGGGAGGGCTCAAATACAGCCTCTTAGACCACATTGTGTTGTGCTGATGGCTGCCATCTGTCCTGTGAAACTAGACCACAAAGGTCACTTTCATTTTGACAACTTATTGTCAAAGTATAGGTTTGTGTATGTGTGTGTGAAGGTCTTTGTGTTGCTGAAAGTACCAGTTTCTCTGTGTGTGCAGTAAGTCTTTTTTTCATCAGTGCTGAGGGATTTAAAGCTAGTAATGCCTTATCCTGGCTTGGTACCAGTGACATATTTATCACTAGTCTACCTCTTTGAACTGAAGATGCTCTGGGGTGTCAAGAAAAAAAAGACAATAATTCATATGTAACATCCTCTTTTTGTATGTCTTGTGATACATCTTTGAAGAACTTGCTGTTGTTGTATTTTGCTAAACCTTGTATGAACACATGAAACACACTTTCCTTCCACAGTGCTGGATTCATGCCAAATATCTTGTGGAAATGATTGATACTGCTAATGCTTGTCCACTGGAGCCAGGAAAGTTCCATTAGCATTAACACTGGAACGAGAGAGGAGCCTCTCTGCCTCTGTCCAATCATGAAAAGGATTAACCATGAGCATTTAAATTTTAACAATGAATCAACAATTAATATTGAATATTTTGTTTTCTCTGTACAAAACCCAAAGTGTCAAAAACAAGCCGATCCACTGTGGGCACGGTAGCCTCATTAATGTGAAGGGACCAGGAAATTAACATGCTCAGACAAGAAAATGACTTGGAAAGTGTCAGGGACCACTGGATTTGGAGACATTAAAAATTTTCTTTGAACTATGTCCTCATGTAGAAGCACATTATTCTCCGGGGCAATATTACAACCCTCTAGCTCAATGTTACGGTCACCAGTTATAATAATATCACGGTTGTTTGTAAGAAGTCATGTATTTTCTGTCATTTTGGTCTGATAGATTGATCCAAGTACATGTGTTATATAAGACTTAGACACCATTTTTATGGACTAGAAAGAGTGATGAACTGGAATGACGTGGAATTTAAAAAGGCTTTGTTTTTCCACTCGTTTAGAAACCAGCTGCTGAATTCACTCAAAACTGACCCAGAATTCAAAAGTGAACTGAATTAAGCTACAGATTATGTTTTCAGTTTTGTCAACGGTATAATCTTTAATCTGTGCTTGCATTTAACAGACATTGCACCAAAACTGTGAGCTCAGGGACTAGATGTGTCCCGAATACACCTTGAAAGTCAAAGTTACTTTTACAACAACATCTTGTGTATACAAGCTTGTACGTTTTAATAAAATAACCAGATATTGTGCTCTGAAGACGTTTTTGTCCCGTTACTGCTTTCTTATTTTTTGAATATTTGTGTCAGATCATCTATTTTCTCACAAGTCTTGGTGATCATCAAGATGATGATGCACACTTTTTTTTTCATGTGAAGATTATGTTATCAGTATATGATGTGTTAATTAGCAGCTAAGCGAACCCATTTCCTCGTTTCAGGCATTTTAAATTAGAATTATATCAATTATCGTCTTTTACCAAACTCTTGCCACAAAATCAGTGAGCCTATTGAGTAAAATGTCTCTAACAAAGATTAAGAACTCTTTGCTGGAAGAGCAGTTTTCACTAAGCAGTCTGTATTTCCTGTTACAAAAGGCCAATTGATACTAATGACTTATCCCTTTTAAAAAGAAATCACATTAATTGCCGGTATTTCCCATCACCCTTAAACCTCACCAAAATTCATTGAGCCTATCAGTTAACCTCTTATATACCAACTCAATTACTAACCTAAATGGCAAACTTGGATTGGAATATTAATATGAGTGTTTTTGTTGTGATAACTGCTGTGGTAAATGCTTACACAGGTACACTATAGTATCATATAATAATACTAATAGGATGACATGGCAATGTCTTCTGAAAGCCAGAACAACTTTTCATGTTACAGTAGCACCGTTACACTGTAGCTGGAAACAGAAAAAAAATAATTAAAAAAAGGAGAGATTCATTTTTTTTACAGAAAAAAGATCACAGACTCAAAGCACTATATTAACTATGCATAGTATTTTTTAGTGCCTCAGTAAAATGCATGTGATATCACCATAACAAGTCAATTTTAACTTGGAGAACATGGTTCACAATAAGACTGGGATAAATTCCTGCAGGACATCTGCAGGCTATTTTCAATTCCTAAGGGATAGCTATGAGCTGTGTAACACTGCACACACTAATGCACAGACGCAGACACACACACACACACACAGGGGCACACACACACAACAGCAGCAAAACATCACCCCCGGATGTATCAGATTACACCATGCAGTACATTCAATTGCATCTGATGGCAGATGGTGTAAACAAAATCAAACACACGTAATCTTGAGGATTGGATCCTTCAGTGAGTTATTAACCCTGATATTCAAAAACCTGACTAAGGACTAGACATATTAAGGCAAGGAGCAGCATGTGAGGCATCTGAGCTGAGTCATATCTTTTTTAAACTGCTTATTTAGTTGGGTTTCTTTTTCAATGTTATTATAATCACATGTTTGTTATACTAAATGCAATGAAACTGTTGTACATACAAATATGATATGACATGTGATATGAAATAATCTTTTTTTTTGTTGAGATTAAGCTTACCTACAGTGGTGATGTAGTTTGATACTTTGGAGTGGTGTATAGGCCACTGGTGTACAGTAAGCATCTTCATTTTATTGTCTTAAAAAGATGTGTAAGATTACCAGGTCAATGCAAGCATTAAAGCAGATAATAGGTAGGCAAATTAAACAGACTGCTGGTCAGTTTGCTAATGGTTGTCTAAACACTTTTTAAAATTACTAAAAATGGAGAAACTAAGCAGACCTTATTACCTCATTGCCCATGGCATATGTAAATAACAGACTCACCATCCCTCAGCCAGATGACCTTGCTGACACTTTGTGCGAATGATGGCTCTCAGGTCCTTCAGGTTGTCTTTATTATGCCATCTAACATTAGTCTCTCTCGAACACCGTGTCTCCTCCTCGACTTCTGAAAAATAAAACATACCCTAGAGTGAATTTCTTTGTTTGTTCCAGTTTAAATAAATTAATCCCCCAGTTAGATTTTTAATGGGGGTGTTAGGGGCAGGTGGGATGGTGGAAACGAGGAGGAAAGAGAGGGAGGCAATTTGCTAATGGAACAGAGAAAAATGGTGTATGGGCCCAGGATGAAAAAGGAGGAGAAAAAAAGAGATGAGAAAAAAAACCCTTGGTCTGTCTGGAGAGTAAAAGACTGAGCTATAGAGCGGGCGCTAAAGTGGTTTTAAAAAAGATCATTAACTGCCATCTTCATCTCAGGTGCAAGGTTAGAGAGTGAGGGATACTTCAAGAAACATAGGAGAGTGGAAGAGTAAAGTCTACGAACTTCATTTAATTACCTGCTTTAGATCTGCAATGCCCCCCCAAGCCCATCCCTACACACACACACATGCATACCCTCATACCCCCACATCCTCTCACCCCGATGCAGCCATTGCACAGTCCTGTCCTACACAACGACTGAGTCTTACCTTGAGGGTAAGATGCAGTGGACCCTTGAGACTGTGACACAGGTATTTAACTATTAATTACTGTGCAACTGGAGTCTACAAATTTTGTCCTGATACCCAGTTGCCCTGTAACTGCATGTTTAGATTAGAAGCCACAGACTCAGTCAGCAACATGACACTCCAGGATTTAGGCCTCTTAATTTGGTAAAACAGTATTTACAATTTATCAGGTCACACTTCAATGGAAATCACAAGGACTTGGTTAGATGTTCGTTTGATTGAAGCATGACAGATATTCTTTGGTGTGCCTTATGGCTATATACTGTAAAGGGCTCCAAAAAAACTATGCAGAATATTTATGAAATAATCTTTGGTGAGTGAATGTTCCCAGATATTACTCGTGTGTGAGACATTTTTATCCAGCTCTTGAAGTTGAAGAGAGCCTTTTTGTGCCACAGCTTAAATAGTATATAGTGTCAGTATCATTTTTTAATTCACAATGGAACCTAAATCTCTTTTAATCACTGCAAATGGCAGAGTAGCCAGATAAGGCTGACACAATATGAAAAGGGGAATCAGTTGTATCCAAAATCAGCCTGGAGAAGAATGCTAACCTTGAATAATGTTCAATTACTTTTGAGGCTACTACATGCTGAATCAACAAATCCGCCTTAGTATTTTAAACCACTAGATTAAAAGGCTATCTGATTAGATTAGATGTTTTGTAAGGACTGTGATATTTCATGCATAAGAGGACACATTTACACACAAGCTGCAAAGGCTCTGTGCGCATGTACCACAGAGCAGCGACCCGGTACCACTTGTGTTTACACCGTCGTTAAAGACTATTGTAGGATATATCACATGCTTGGTTAACCATATCATTCTAATAGACTGCTAAGAATAGGGGTATTTTGATCAAGTGGATAAGAGGCCCTTGCGGATAGAAAGAAAGCAGTTTAACAAATACCTACAGAAATTTGACTCTAAACAAAGTAATGCTGTGATCAAGTGAATGTGAACTCAAGGAAAAAAAAAGTTGAAGCAAAAGTGAATGGCATGACATTGATTTTCTACTATGATCATTTATCTATTCACCACAAACAAAGTATAGAAAACAAAAGGAATCTTCTGGCGACTGCAGCTAAACAGTTGCACTGGGCCTTGCTGAGATCCTGAAGCTTATCGTGATCAAAAGCCGCATGATGCAAAATCCTCACTGGGCTTGAGATTGTTTTTATTTGTTTGTTATTATCATTCTGTCCATCCACTCCTTTTTCCCCTCTAATTGCCTCTGTGAAGGGACTTTTATCATTTTAGATATCATCGTTATAGTCCCCTGACTTGAAAAAATACATAAGTCAGTGAATGTGGGTATGCATCTTAATTAGTTGTTTAGAATGGTGATGAGACGTTTTACTTTTTAATCATTTCACTGTTTCATTGAGTGCTGAAAAGGAATCTAAACCATTTTTCACATTATGAGAAAGGAAATAGGAGGAATACCCCAAAATAAAATGATCGTTACATCTTCTAATCATCACACCATGCCCTCTTTTGTATAGTCGCATGGACTCCCCGAGAGCACAGAACGCGGTCCTCTGAGAAGCAGCTATACTGCTTTTTCACCTACCAGTGTGTATATTTTCTGCTGCATGCTGTGGCTCTGGGGGTGTTTTACACTGATTCCCGGGAGGCAGGAGTCTATTTATACAGGATCTTAAAACAGGATAGTCATACACCTCCCACCTCCCAGCTCCACCCTTGCAGCACCAGCTTTAGGTGACACACAGCCACATGATAGCCCAATCTAATCTTTTAATCACTCTGGTAACTTCATGTCTCAGGGTGAGTTGGAGCAAGCTAACGGTGGGGATGGAAAATCGTCTGCAGAGATATGATATGATCCTTGAACACGTAACAAAAAAAAAAAAAACACACACACACAAACTCCCATGCACACTTATACACACTGTCCCGCTCCACCCCATCCCCAGAGTACTATGGCGAAGCCTCATGTATCTGTGGGTATTAACAGATCAGCACAGAGCTGTAGCCACCCTGCTTTAAAGTCTTTTCTTGAGGTAGTGCTTCAGAAGCCTGCTGCAGAGGAGGATAAACGCACAGCAATCCCCCAGGCCCAGCGCCTCCTCAGCTCCCTCTTTGCTGCCCCCCACCTTCTCCTCCATTCCTCACTTATCCTTACTTTCCTTCCATCCCTTATTATTTGTCTCCCTCTTCTTTTCCTCAGCATCTCATTCTTTCTGTAACACTCCTTGTCCCCACCTTCCCTTTGGCCTTTCATAGTATTCTACTTTTCATGTCTACTTATCGTCATCCTCTCCCATTTTGTGTCCATCACTTTCTCGAGCCTTTGCCCCCACGTTGTTTTCGTTCTGCTTCAGACCTCAGTAACAAACAAGGCTTATTATTATTGCCATAAAGTAGCATCTCAATCTGAGAAGACACAGAGACACTGCAGAAAGTGAGGATGACAAGGGGGAGAATATGCAGTGAAACTAAAGTTAATGAACATGAAAAAATGCAGTGTAACCTCTGTCATAAGAACAAGCCCCAGTTACACATTTCTAGAGACCAGTTGGCTACCCCCTGGCCAGGTGTAATTGGTCACAAAGAGGTATAGAGAACTGCACTGAAAACCTCTTTGTGAATGTTCTGGTTGCTAACAAATTTCCACAGTTGCAATTTGCATGGAAGATGCTGCTTTGTCCACAAACACTCACTAACTACAGAGTACTACTGAAACTATGAAAAAGAGACTGTTTACACTCAAAGTAAAAACAACCTGTGGGGTCCTAGGGGGTTGCCAACCAGTCTATAGACCTGAGTGATTGTGGCCTTAGGTTAATTATGCGGTAAGGTGAATCTGAAAAACTAAAGAAAAAAAAAGATTACAAAACAAACTTCTCTGGAGTGGGGGTTGCAACCACATAGAATAAATAATAGATGACAATATTTTCTGAATGTTGTCAGAAGTTATTTTTTCAGGACTAAAACTCCAAACACTAGCACTACCTGACAGCCAACTTAAGCACTGAGGAAAATCGAGGTTGTGGAAGTGAGCTCAAGATAACAGTCCTGAAAATAACAAAAAAATAACAGTTTAACTATTAGTCAAAAAGTATTTTTGTGGGGCTACATGGCATTTAAATAGATTTTTATAATCTACAATTCTGCCATATTACGAACTCTTTGGTCTTGTTGTTGTTGTTTTTTTCTCTGGTGAAATGTAATATCCATGTTCACTCTGTGAGTTCTCTTCCTCTACCCAACAGAGTGACTGATTGGACAGCACAAATTATCTGTGTACAAATATAACATTTACTGTGACTTGTAAACTTGTAAACCAATGTAATGAGAGACGTATCACATTTTTGTGTAATGGTTGACTTAATGGTGATCAAATTCAGTTTTTTTTTTTAAACATATATCTGTATGTTTGCTGTCAATGAGTCCCTGGGGACATCCTAGAGATTATGCAATCCAAAAACACTGAGAGACTAATGTGGTCAATATATTGCATTGACATCCTGCCAAGACACAGAGGCAGAATGAGTTCATTACATTTGGTTTAAAAAGGAAAAAAAACAAGACTCTAGAGCAAATTGCATTTTTTGGGGGGGAAAGTAAAAGCTACACTATATTCATCAATCCTTGTCAGGGTGTTATTCATTAAAAGCAAAAACTAAAAAAAAATAAAAGGAAAGAATAAGAAAAAAAAACCTTGAAATGTGCTTGAAATAATTTTGTAAGTGAGAAAGGAGTTAAAAAAGCTAAAAACTGCTGCAAATATAATCCTTGTTAAAGACTAGACAGAGAGAGGCGTGTAAATAAAGTGACAGAGAGACATGTAGACAAATACTTTGCCATTCAAACACACAGAATGATAGATGAACATGAAGGCAGACTGACAGGCAGACCAGGGAAGGCTAAGTAGGCTGAATCCAAATTAAGCTGATCAGTGCTCACTGTGAGTTAATCTAGTTATGTGGATAAAGGACTTCCCTATGGCTAAAAACACAGCAAGTTATGAGTCAGAGTGTGTGTGTGTGTGTGTGTGTGTGTGTGTGTGTGTGTGTGTGTGTGTGTGTGTGTGTGT
>NW_024582486.1:236399-264117 GCF_018398535.1 Haplochromis burtoni
GTGTGTGTGTGTGTGTGTGTGTGTGTGTGTGTGTGTGTGTGTGTGTGTGTGTGTGTGTGTGTGTATCTGTGCGGGTGTGTGTTTGTTTGTGTATCTGTCTGTGTGTGTAGATGTGGGAAAATGAATCACGTGCATCTGTCTGTTTCCCAGTGAGCAGTGTTGGAACCTCGAAAGCTTTCTAAATAGCTAACAGTTGCAACCTGTGTTTTGCACTCTACTTACATTTTCAAAGAGAATCAAACTTTAGGCAGTGACTGAAAAAGTTATAGTGACAGAGACGTTAGGCCAAGACAATGATAATGACAGACAGCATGTCAAACCTGAGATTCACACTGCAAAGTGGGCTTCTATTAGGGGGTGTAAGAGACGTTTGCTATACTGTAGTGTGTAGTGTACTGTGACTAGGAAAATGCAGTTTTTTTAGGGCATATTACTAAATTAATCTACACTGTCAGCTTTAAAATCTCAGAAGCATATGTCAGAACATTCCCTCTCATGTGTATAACACTTGGAAGTGCAGTTAGAATGCAAACTAAATCTCCAAATCAATCAGACACCTTTACTTCTTCTCCCCCCCATTTAGCAGTCTTCACTAAAAGACATCAAGGGTAAATGACTGTAGTGTTTCTTTGGAACTACCAAAAATATAGTAATAGTAAAGCATTTTCTGAAATTAGAAAAAAAGATGAATACAAATTCAATCAGCTCTGTGCCTGCATATCAAAGAGAATGAGGAAAGGGGAGGGGTTGAACTAGAAGGCCAGGAGATATAAGTTTGAAATAGGCGTCAACTTCAAACAAATCCTGATATTCATAAAATACTTTCAAAACAGTACTGAGCTAAGGCATGCGTGCAATGAAAAGGCATTATTTACAACTGAGGAATAAAAGAATATGAGAGCTCTAAAGTGACTCAAAAAGAAAGGATGAGAAGGGCCAATTTCCCTTTGACTTTCTCAGTTAAGGATTCCCTGTGCCGAGCAGAGAAGTAAAACATGGACCCAGAAACATGACAGTATCCGGTGGAAATGAGAGAATATGCCTTAAAGATAATATGATAAAGAAAAGGAGAGGGTTCTTTCAGCTGCTCTGGGATATTCTTATCTGTGTGTGGAGCCAGACTGAGGTAAAGCACTGTTAAATTGGTCTAATACAGTGAGGCTGTTTGGGGCTGATATTTAAGAGTCATAGATGAAGTATGTCTCAAAACAGAGGTGCACCTACAGTAAACATAAGATATGTTTTGATATATTTCTTAAAAACAAAGATCATAATCACTAGTGGTATAAAATATATTTAAAAAAAGAGACATTTAAATGTGGCATTACAATCTCAGTAACTCTAGTTTTTACTGTACCGCTGCAAATCCAAGAATCCCACTGAGGCCAACAGAGCTGCAGCCATGTTCCCAAATCCAAATCACCTTGATTTTTCCGTCTTTCCGTACTTCAGGGTGACCAGATCAAACTAATTGTAATACTGGCAAATGTATGCAACTAACTACTTCTTATCCTCCTCTGGATCACAAGGACACCATCCCAAGTAGAGCTGTCTAGACTGCCTACTCCCCCTCCAACACCTCTACTTCTTTCTGGGTGATACACTGTTGTTTCCAATCCTACCCAGAGATGTATCTCTTGAGTTTGTCTCCTGAACTACAGTCTCCGCATAAGCTATCTTCCTGTGTATCTTTTCTATTGAGTGCCCTTAGGTCACCCTATCTCCAGGGGTCAAACTGAGAAACTGTGTATCCTTCGAAGGATACGCATTTTTCTCCATTTGCATTTACAATATTATTCTTTCACTCCATACCCACAGCTCACGGCCATGTGTAAAGCTAGGAGCATAAATTGACAAGAACGCTGTTAGCTTTGTCTTTAGGCTCAGATTTCGCTTCACAACAACGCTACTACTACAGTGTCCCGATCCACCTGTCAATCTTCCTCTCCATTTTTTCCCCACTTGAGAACAAGACTCCAAGGTATTTGAACTCACTTGAGGCAAATCATTTCTTACATGGAGCACCTATTTACTTGTGTTGTTTAGGAAATTATACTTCTATCCCCAGCTAAAATATCTCAGTCACAGATTTTGGTCAAAGTGTAGATGTACTGATGTGCTACAATTTTTCACTAGTGGAAAAACAAAAACACTGTGGTTAGCACTGCCATCTTACAACAAGAAGATGTGGAGTTTTCATGTTCCTCCTGTGTCTGTGTTGTGTCTCTCTGAGTACTCAAGCTTGCTTGGATGAATGGATAGATGGATAGTTGGATCGATGGATGAATGAATCCATAGATCGATGTGTTTTAGGATTATTCGATTATTTAGGTCCTACAATGCAGACTCACCAGTCAGGTGAATCATACACAACATGTTGTCATTACTACCAAATGTCAATTTGTTGGTCTAGATGTCCTCTGTTCAGGCATAATGTGCTGGCCAAAAACAGACTAGCCTGGGAAAAGCAGGTGCATTCTTTCTTAAGAAAACAACAGGAGTCCTTCCTGTGCCCACCAACATCATGTCTCAGAAACTGCCTTTTCTCTCAAACCTACTCAAACCTGCTCTGCAGATGTTTAATCAGAGTTCCAATGATGAATTATCTCCATAGAAGAAACACAATTAATTTTGTTGTTTGGTCAAAAAATATCAGGTAATTAAAAAGAGTTAATTTAATTAATTTCACTGCTTTCTTTTTTGAATTTGACCCCACTCATGCCTCTCTTTTTTCCCCAAAAAAGACACACCTCAAACATGTGTGTGCAATCTTACAAGTATCCCCATGTTTTTGGTAAAGAAGATTTCGTTAAAATGTTTCATGTTGAAAAGGACTCTAAATATGGCAGCCAAGAGGAGAGACCCTATCAGGTACTGGAGGCTCCACTATATAACTTGAATTTTAACAACTTAATTTAAAGCTTAATAAGAGTTAATCCTTTTTTATGATATTTATTTGATATATGCACAGGATATGAAATGTGTGACCTTTGTACTTTTTAATTAATATTATTATTTCATTTTATGCCTTTGTGTCACCCTTTTTTTTCTGGATAGACAGTTGTCCGCAGGTAAGTGTGATGAAAAATTTAACTCTCAAAATGGACACAAATAATCTTACTGTGTCATGTGTCTATTTCTATTCCTATATTAGGCAATTATACTATAATATATTGAACTCTATAATTGCTATTGGATGTCCATTTGTAGAAAGCACTATCTATTTTCTCTTGGGAACTAGTTACAAGACCTGCTGTTGTTGTAATTCAACAACAGCAACAACCATTTACCAAAATAACTGCATTTGTTAAATCAGTGCAAGTTGTGACTAGAAAATTTATTAGAATATCAAGGTATAACTGGGTGCCTCACTCAGGACATATTAATTTAGCTTTTTTTCTGATTTACATACGTCTTTAATCATCACCCTCCTTCCTTTGTTATGTTAGGAAATTTTATCGAATTTTGCCTCAATGAACGGCCTACATTTCCAGCCAAAGCTTCATAATAACAGCTCTTCTCATTCAAACAGAATCTCACATTCAATGAACAACAACGTGTACAAGAAACTAAGTAGATGTGATGAGCTATTATTGGGAAAGCTGACCTTTAAAACACTTACTGTGCATTATTTAAGAATAAATATTGAAAAAGATTCCACTTTTTCCAAGGCTCCTTAACTACACTTTCACCCATAATAACTACACACATTTTGAAGATGAGAAATTGGCATTGGTGAATATAATTGTCTAAGTTAAACAATAAGTAATACGAAGCACAGCACCACATACATACAACGCAGAGCTGCAACATGGAAATGAGCAGCGGCATTAAGACTCAGATTAACATTTAGATTAATCTCTCCAAAAGAGAAGGGTTTGGTCTTCAGCATTGTCACTAAAAACCACTGTGATCTACAGTATGTGAAGCTTTTAGACAGATATGAGCCTAAAAGACAGTTCAAAGTGATGTTTTTATGAGTCCAGTGGTATTTGGGGAAATTACTGTCAGTGTAACAGCCAAATCTTAACAGCACTTCTTGATGTCATCTATTCTTTTTGGTGCAGGGCTTTAAAATGAAATTTAAAAATGTAGCTAACTATCAGATACTTGCATGGTATGCAATTTTATTCATCATAGAGCTACAGCACTGAGTAAAAGTCGTCTACATCTGGACCTTCACTATTCGCTGTTTTAAAAAAGAGAATAGGCAGAAAAGGAATGCCAAAATCTAAAAGAACGAGACTAAACATCAGAGACAAAAGATCTTATGGGGGGATGAATCCAAATTCAAGATATTTAATACAAACTCTTGTCAGAAAGTATGGAGCAGGTCACCAGAGAGATCCAACAATGAATTCCTAGACCTCTCTGTTGAATACACTTGAAGTTTTGTCAAAATTTGGGGCTGTCTGCAGTGTTGAGGAACTATGAATGCAGAAAAGTACCAGCAGATTTTGCTCCACCATCCAGTACCATTTGGCAATGGCTTCATGCAGTAAAAGTATACCTGGATAGAAACGTAGTGGAACACTATTAGTCATGGATTGGCCTCCCCAGAGCCTAGATCTCCACATTAATGATGCAGTGTAGGATGATCTTGACCAGTGTTGGTCAAGTTACTTGAAAAAAGTAATCAGTAACTAATTACCGATTACTCCCCCAAAAAAGTAATCCCGTTACTTTACTGATTACTTATTTTAAAAAGTAATCAATTACTTAGTTACTTTTTAAAAACACGATTTACAACCTGAATAGGTGATAAAGCGATAGATCTTTCAGCCCAATTCTACTTTTTCTGCAAAATCCATCATACAAAATGTAATCAAATGGAAAAGTCTTTTTTAAAAACTTGTTTTATTAGTTTTAACCTTTTAACTTTATGCATCAAGCAAAAATTTAATTATATGCAACATTCTCTGACTGGAAGAAATTTGTTTAACATTTAAACTTATTTTCTGCACATTCCAGCACATAAAATATTTTTTTTTTGTGTATTTACACTCACTCTTTCAAATAGATACAAGTAAAACACAGCAGAAAATAAATAACATCAAAGACTAGCGGTCCTGTTGCTCTATTTTCACCTGTAAAGCAGGAGTGGCGTAGGCGGAGGTTTACCCTGGTGCAGGTGTGCCGCAGCGGTCAGTGGAAGAATCCGCGAGTTTCTCTGTGAGTTTGCCATTACGTCGTTGCGCACTCGGTGCTTGCTTGGAAGTTTAGGGGGGTTTTTTTCGCTTTAAAAAGAAGTTTTCTTCCCACGCACAACGGACACTAATGTTTTTGTCACTTTTTATGGAATCAAACTCAGAATAAGGTCAGTACTTCCACGCTTTAAACGCTGCACGCTCATACTCTCTCCTGCACTCGATATATGATGCACTGTTGATCTGCACACAGCTGTTGTCACGAACGGCGCACTTGCTTACGTCACTGTCATGAGACATTCTCGCAAAAAATCACGGTTTTAGTAACGCAGTAACGCAGCGTTCCTACAGGAAAGTAACGGTAATCTAATTACAGTTTTTGCAATAGTAATCCCTTACTTTACTCGTTACCTGAAAAAAGTAATCAGATTACAGTAACGCGTTGCCCATCTCTGATCTTGACAGAGACTAGAACAAAAGACAGCCAACATCCAAAGAAGAACTTGTTGGGATCAAAAAGCCTGCAGAACTATTCTTGAGGACTACTTTTTACAAGAGAGCTTGTCTAAGAGAGCTCAGGTCGTTATTCCAAATATTGACTTTCAAGCACATTAGAGTTATAAAGTGTTTTTGCCTTCCAAATGACTTATAAACGACCCTTCCATTTGTTTTACAATAAATAATTGAACCTTTTCCAGTTTCCTTGCAAAATATAAAGAGAAGTGTGTTGACTTAAGATTTATTTTTCCAGTATTATAAATTGCAAAGAAATAAATAAACAAGAGATAACGCTAAATTTAATTTTGAGAGAAACACAACCCCCCCCCCTTTTTTTTTATTTCTGATTGTGTTGTTTTAACTTTTTAGGCCTGTTTACGTTAGTGTCTCCCACAGTCACATTTGCTCTAAACACCTTATCTCTAATTCACACCAGTGTACAGCTCCAATACAGATAGACCCAGATGATGCTTTAGATATAGAGGCACAGTTTCTAGCTGTGATATCACTACAGCAGCGCAAAACAAATAGGGTTGTTCACTGAAACTTGTGCAGATTATACATTAGAACAATACACATTAAAGCTCTATTAAAGCTGAACTGATTAAACCAGAATTGTAGTAATCATAACTTTGATGGTTGTTCCCTAATATTACATCTTATGTAAATGTAACATCCCTTAGATGTTACATTTGAAAAAATAGGACTCTAATATTGTATAGGTGTTTGATACTCTACTTCTTATATATGTGTAACAAATTTTTAGTTAGACACTTTAAATCTTAGAGTGTATGTTTGTCTTAGCTCAAATGGGCACACATTGCAAGCTCTTTAATACAGAAGAAAAGTTTAGTTTTTTCAGAATATATTATTAGCAAACATGCTCATGAAGGCCAGCTTCCTTGGTGAAGGGCAAGTCATGCAGAGTGTTTTTATCCCTGATGAGAAAACAACCATGGATCACTTCAGTGGCTGATGGTCTGGAAAAAAATTACATCCTGAAAGCTTCTGTGAATGGCTGTCGAACAGAAGACGTGTCAAAAATGCGCTTTCAGTGTGATTGTCTAAAGGCTTCCTGTCTTTGCCTCTCTCCTTCTGTCTTTGTCTCTCTGTTTGTGTAGCTGTCTATCTTCCTCAGTCTTATGAAAACTAAAAAGATTTTTCGAAAGAATAGCCCGCTTCCCAGCACTTTACAAAAGTGGTGGAATGACAATGGGGCTGTTAAAACCGCTTGGATCTCCTAATGTGTATCCTATCTATATTATTGATTCCAATTCTGGTAGCAACTCTCATAGACCTGTGAAAGAGTCTCTACTTCACCCAGTGGTCAGTAAAGTTAGTTTATATAGATACACGGTCCAACACAAGGCACACACACACACACACACACACACACATCATACAGGCATGAAATAGCACCATGTTCAAAAGCAGCAGTGACCAAAGTCCAAACTTCAAACTCTGCTCACATCAAGCCCTGCCAGCCTGAGAGGACAGGAGCTTTCAGACAGCACAGCAAGCATCTTGTCTCTAAGCCTGTCTGCTTGGCCTCTTTTCTCTTTTCTACTTCACTTATTTTCCCATGGCAGACAGAAGCTCTGACCTTGTGTAATGTCCTGACTGGCCACTCAGACAAATCTTCCCACTTAATGAGAGAGTGTCACTTGTTAGCCAGCACCATTAGCTCCAGCTCCTGTCTCTAAATCTACCTGAGAGAATATGTTGCCCCCAGTGAATACAGTAGCACAGTCACAATGGAAAAATAACCCAAATTCAAATGTTTTTGGTAAATGGAAACAGTTACATTGCACATTTTCTAAACTTTCGTTCCATGTAGTTTTGAGTTATTGTCACTTAGTGTGCTTTTCCATGTGGAAAAGCATGCCAGGAGCCTCATACCCTAGCTCTTTTCCGTGGACAAAGTAATTTAGTTTTTATTTTTATGTCACTCTGAAGACATTGTAATATGATCTGAAGTTTAAACAGACTGACCACAAAAACACTGGTGAAAGAACATAATGTCACCAGTCAAATCTGCTTGTGGTGTGACATGAAAGATTGCATCTAATACGTATGATGTTGTTAACTGCTGTAAGGTTGAACTTGGCAATGATGGGGAGTAAGAACCTTTTTCTAATGGAAAGAAACTTCTAACACAATTGACCTCGGGGTGGGGAAGCAATTTGCAATGATCAGTTGGAGGTTAAGAGCATAGAGAGACCACAAAGAAGTGATGGCATACAAACACATGAGGAGTAAAATGAGTACGAGTGTAGAGGAGAAATGCCCAGAAGGAGCAGAAGGACTTTAAGCTGAATTCTGGATTTCAGCCAATCTGCAGCCAATTTGAAAATGATTTGGTTATGAAGCTGTTATGATCAGAAAGGCACACAGTGTTGACTCCACATACACATCTCTCCATAAATGAATACTGAACTACAAAAAAAGTTGTGGTGCACTTATTAGAACTGTTGCCTCACAGTGAAAGGTTCTGGGTTTAAATTCTCCTGTGTGGAGTTTGCACGTTCTCCCTGTGCCTCCATGTTCATATCTCTCCAGCTATTCTGGCTTACTCCCAAAATCCAAAGACAGGTTATTTCAAATTAGCTGTAGGTGAGCACTGATGGTTTTTTGTCTCTCTGTCACCCCAAATTGGATAAACTGTTGAGAAAATGGATGCTTATCTCATTTATTTGTGCCTATGTGCAAATTAAGCTTGGGTTAAAACATGCCCTGTCACACCACTAACCGTTTGCATTGCAGAATTATGTGTTGAGAATGACAGTCCTGAGAGAGAATGTGCACCATAACCTGGTGCATCACAAAATGCCTCCAAAGGATGGCTTGTGTGTAAGTGAGATAAGAAAGAGTCTTGCATATGTTATGCATTGGGAATGGAGAAATTGGTGAACATATCTAATTTTGGAGAACACTGCTTGCTTTAAAATGAAAATGCTTTAAATATCACTGCTTACATTTGTAATTATTCTGTTACCTTGTTAATACTGACAGAAATAGAAGCTGGAAAAGATTTTTGTGAGAATACAGAGCATACCGAACAAAGGTCTGACCAATCACACCCTGACAACATCAGAGAGTTACTTGGCTTGTCAGACAGTACTTCAACGTGAAAGTGTCAACTCTCTAAGAAAAGCTCCATGATATTAAAACACATCTCACCTGAGTCATGAGGCTTTTATCTTTCCAATGTGAAGTGGACAGACCTGGGAGTCCTTCTTTTAAACCTCAACCTAAAATTCTCCAGCCTTTCAAAGAAAAGAAAAAAAAACACTGCTCTGAATGACCATTCATCGACCCGTCCAAATGGAACCATTGTTCAGAAGGAAAACTCCAGTGATGGCTGCGTCTCCTGTGGGCGCCACATTATGAAGAAGATGATAGATGTATTTTAAGAGGTCTTTCAGACTTTCCTGGCTGTTCGAACATATTCTAACAGAGTGGTAGCCATTAGTGCACACAGTCAAAACTGGAGAATCTATAAAACAAGGGTGTCAAATATGTTCGATGAGCAGTGCCCATTCAGGCTCTACAAACACAAATCACTGTCAGCAACATGCTTAGAGTGCACACTGGCACACAATAGACAAGCTGCAAGCAGTCTGAATCACAAGGTCTCCTGCTGGAGGATTGTGCGAGAAAATCTGTTATCATTAAACAAGAAAATAATACATATATATAGGATCAGTAGTCAGAGGATTGCAGTAATTCTCAGGGACATTTTGAGGAAAGTCAGTCTTTAAATCAACTTATTAGGGTATATTAGTAAACCATGAATAAACTATTCTCCACCAAACCACAACCGAATAGTTTTTGTAACATGTGTGACAGACACTTTTGCCTTGAGGCTTTTTCTGATGAGATTTTGGCAAATAGTACCTGAAACAACTAAAGAGCCAAATGCATCTCTCAAATCCTCCGTCAGGTCTTGTCAAGATTTTTCCCCCCCCATTTCTTGAGAACAGGACTTTCAGGTACTGATCATTTGCTGAATAGACCTTTTTAGGCCTGTTTCTTCTTCTTCTTTCCACCACTTTTCACATTTTTTTAATGGACATTCCACACATTGCTCTGACATGCCAAGTCTCTGGTTGATCCATCTCCAAAGATGGTAAGATGATAAGCTCTTAAAAATCATCTTGTTAGTGCAAAAATACTATTTTATACTTGTTAAACGGTGTAATCTCTGGCATTCTTCACAGATTCAACGAACAAAACAAGAATAAATTATGTATTTTTGCAACACACAAAAAAACCACTGACACTGCCTAAAGATAAAATTCAAAATTTTCTGTCATCTGTGACACAACACTGGCTCATCCCTTGAGTTAGGTGCCTTTTTGTGCTTCAATGATTTATATATGAGTGGGGAAAAAAAGTATTTGTTTGAAAATCGTCAGGTACAAGGTACAAGCACTAGACAATATTATGGAACGGCTGTGTGCAGGCAGGAAAAGGACCCAAAGTGCAGACTCTGGAGACAAACGTGAACTTAAACAGCTTTAATGCTAAACTCAAAAGGGTAACAAAACTTAGAATACAAAATACACTTACGCAGACAGACCACACAACAAGATAAGGGTAGATCGCAACACGGACACAGAGAAACACAGGGCTAAAATACACAGATGGAGCAATCAGGGAATGGGTAACAGGAGGGAAACACAGCTGGGCAAATCAGGCCTAACGAGACAAAGGAAGCAAAACCAGACGCATTTACATGAGACACGGACTTTCAAAGTAAAACAGGAAACATAACACAGAGACGCGAACTTGACAAGGGGATACAGCTGACAGGGGAGACAGAGCAACTAGAGAACACAGAGACATAAACCATAAGACAGAACTCAAAGAAACCAAAGACTAGAAATGATAAATAATATAACCCATATGGAAAAGAAATAGTAAAAACTTATATGTGATTACTCATGAAAGTGGCCACTTTCATGAGTAAATCATATAAGGCTTACATGATTTACTCATGAAAGTGGCCACTTTCTCATTACTTTCATACATTGTTTTAGTAAGTATCCAAAACATACAAGTTTCATTATATAATTTTTCAAGGGATCTTATATCTGTTTTCACTCTTATATGCTTTTCATACAAGTTTCACACAAGACAGATACAAAATTTATATATATATCTCTTTTCCATATGGGAATAAACTCAAACCTCTGGGTCAACAACCCAGGCATCCTAACAGTCAAGAGGCAGACAAGAGGTATTTTCGAATTACAATGTCTTACTGGTTGGGAGGAGGTAGTTTAGTGTGATGGCGAGACAAGCTTACAGAGTCCTTCAAAAAAAAACAAAACAACTTTTTTGTCTAACTACTCTTTCTGTCGAGATTTCTACTGATAATAACTGTATGGCTATATACGGAATTTGAATGTATTTTCTATGATTATTAGTAATTTGTTTTATATTGTTGTACTACATGACTGTAAAAAGTGCTCTATGCTTATATATATTTTACACAAATATATATTTTATGCTCACATATTTACTCTACACTGTCTGCAATGACACTGTGTTAAAAAGGAAAGGCTTAAAAACTTCCACCAGTCCCTAATGCACTAGCTTGCACTGCACACTGCCATTTTTTTCATGTCAAAGCTACTGCAATTTTGAAGTGAAGTGTAGGAGCTAATAGAGAAGCCACTTTAAAAAAAAGAGACAGAAAGACAGCACTGATGGAAGGACTAACAACAAGCGAAAATCACCCATCCGCTGTTTTTTGGGGTTTTTTTTTGAGGTAGCGGGTGGGGTGGGTTGTTGGGGGGTCTGTGTAGTGCAACAATGAAAAATTGCTATGTCCCCTGAGAGGTGACCTGCTTATGTAGTGTGCTCCCCCTTTAACCTAGCTTTAAGCCATTCTCACCTGTCAGATCATTGCCTGGGTGTGTATATGAGTTTGCAGTTGTGTGGTTTTGTAGAAGTTCACATGTACGAGTCCTCATGTGTTCGTGTGTTCATGTTGGATTTTATTTTTCCTTTCTTTCTTTTTTGTTTAAGAAGAAAAACAATTTTCCTCAACCCCTGTCAACACCCCAAAGCCATCCAAATAAAGCTCAAATTTTTCATCATCCAATCCTTCTCACTTTCTCTCACACACACCAGTGATTTGAACATAGGCTGTTTAACAGTCTATGGTGACTGCATTAATGAGTAAGGCAATATTAGCCACTCATTTAGATATACGCAGTATGCATGACAATGTGCTCTATATAGTCACAATGCGCTTTAGAAGATGCGTTCATGTTCGTATACCCAGACCAATATTATTTAGAGAGGGAAGCTCTCAAACATTCAGTCAGGTGTTGCAAGCATCTCCTCATCCACCTTTACACTTTTGTTCTGCAGCATTAGCCGACTGTAATCATGACTGTGACAGATACTGACAAAGGTTAGATTCGTACTACATTTCAGATAGCAGTAGGAGAGTCAATATTGATGAGATGTCCAGGAATAACACAGTGGTGTTTAGTAAGCAGGTACACAGGACAGAAGTCATGGACAAGTAAATATTAATGAATAACGTACCAGTGTTATGGCGAGAATGTAATGAGAATGCAGTCTTTGTTGCAGCAGCCATTGAGAGCGGCACAAAATGTCAGTGGAAGGGTTAGAAAAACTTGATGACACAAAAATTTGAGGTATTAATAAAAGTCTAGTTTTGCACAGTTCATTGCAAGTCATTCATTACAGTTCTTGTTATAGTTAGGATATTACACTATGTAGAGTAAAACTAATTCATTAAATGTACAAAAGTGTATTTTCCAAGGGAAAAAACGTTGTTTGAGTTGGTTCAAATGTTGAAAATGGACAATGCACATATTTAGACCCAGAAATGTTCCATCTTTAGTGTCAAAATCTCATTTTCTGAAAGTAAACGCAAACCTTCCTATCGTGTTCATGTCAGTGAACTTGAGATGATATTAAACTGAATACAGCAGAATGTAAAAAAACAAAAAAATAAAATAGTACTTGTGAGAAAGCTTTTGTTTCCTAGGTTTGCTTGCAGAAAAAAGGATATAATCTTTAAGAAATCTAAGAACTTTCATTAAAAGAGAGGTTACTTGATAGTTTTAAAAAAAAATACAAACACAATAACATTTCAAAATGGCAAACTAACAAACATGTTTCAAAATTACAAATGGGGTCAGCTTTTTGCTTTGCCAATTTCTTATTTTAAAAGCTAATTAGCTAAATGCATTCATACCATTCCCTTGAATGTGTCATGCATTTGGAAACTGTTTTTATAAATCATTTTGATCATTATTTTTGTTCATAGGCTGGAACTAAATATGTATTTTTTTTCACCTGGAGTCTTTAATGTGTTTGCCACTTGAAAATACCAGAGGAAAACACGATGAAGGTCATACAGTTGTAAAAACACTCCATGTCTTTAGACACAAGTATGCTGCAGCCTTTTGTGGTCATTTGTCAAGAGCAATTATGGAGAATAACGTCAAACAGCAAAAACACTCATAGGTGTATGCACATCAGACACACGAGAATTCTGCATTTTTTTAAATATATATTTTAAAGAACTTACAGCATATGTAAATATACATGCATGTACATTGACACACATCCTTGGGTGTGCATACGTTCACACACACATGACAGACACAAAGTGTGCGTGCGCATATTTAATTCCATAGTGTATTTGAAGGAATAAACCTTTATTGTCAGTCTGCCACTGTAAGCTGGCTCATCATGTCATTTGGTGATTAGGCCTTTGTGGACCAGATGTTTCAGTAACAAAGGGCTATACGCATTAATCCAGGAAACATAACCCACTCCCCGCCCTCCCGCATTTTACCTCACCTTGGCGTGCCTTGCCAGTTGATGCCCAAGTTCCTCCTGCTTCTTGCTTTTCAGGCTTGGCCAAGACAGTGTTTAGAAAACAGTGTGTAGTAGTGTTGTTATCCCCGCATAGCGCCTTGCGGGTCTGAAGATGCGTAATTTTCTCACAACAAGGGTTCCCATGATAGCTCTCTGCTTTGAGTAGCTATTAATGCCCTTTCTTGCTCAGTGGTTTGTCAAATGCATTAATCTGAGGCTTGGCAATGGATAGAAAGAAGCATGGGAGTGAAGATAGAAAGCATAGAGAGCAGAGGAGAGGAGAAGAGAGGAGGGGGAAAAAAAGACAGCATATTTTTCTGTGTTTTTTAGGACTAACAACCTTTGACCAAAGCAGAGATTTGAGGAGTTGGACACCATCACTGAAATTCTGATGCCTCATTTGGTCTGTCAACAAAGCAAAATGACTTTTAAAATGATTCCCAACCCCTTACATGTCAGATAATTTCTTACTCATTAAAGCAATTTGTCATCTGCTTTGTAAACATATCCAATCAAACATTACCTGCATCTGTTTAAGAAAGACCTACAGTCCTTTCACTTTTAATTTATACACTGCTCAGTCTTACAATATGTTGTCCTCAAACTTGAGTTTTGCACTTGTGCCTTCATACCTTCACAGAACATTTTAACACATATTAATGTTATTTTTCTCAAAATGTTAAAGCGCCAACGTGATAGAGGTGCGTCACTGCATATTCATTAGAAGACACACAGCTAATGCAGTGACAAGCTCAAAGTGACACTGAAGATTTGATGAAGTATTGACTGCCTCTGGCTATCTTCCCAAAAAATGCTCCAAAAAATGCATGCCAAAGAGCTTAGACACTTCCAAGTCCTTGCTTGCAATGTCAGTTCATGCAAAAACAAATTGATGATTATCTAATAAGTAAATTTTGAAAATTTAACTGAAATTAAAAATGTTTGTAGGATCAAAGAAAGCGTGAGCACGTTACAGAGGGGTTTTCATTGAGAACAGAGAGGAACTTGCCCATGGGATGTGTCGAGTGAGGGAGATAAACGGCAACCAAACAGCTCAACATCTCTGTGGGTAATTACAAAGGACTTCAGGGTCTCTTTGTCTGTAGGAAATGAGTTATGTGTCATGTACAAACACTGTAAAGCAGTCTCTGGATTCATTAGCTCCCATATCTACATAGAGAATAAATAAAAGAATATTAATGTAGCTGTGCCATGACTTTGCGCTTCCATTGATTTTATACAATTACTCAAGAAAAACCAGACAAGCACAAACAAGGCAGTAATGACCTGTTACATTGGGGCAGAAGTTATCAAGGGAAAATTTATCTCAAGTGCTGGTAAGGTATCTTTTTTTCTTACTTTATTTTTTGTTTATTTATTTATTTGCAGCTGAGGAACATTGCAGAATGTGAATTAATTGAAAGAAGAAGACTCTTACATTTTACAGGTTTTTTGTTTGTCATTTTGAAGAAGCCAGTAAAACCTTTTGGTACACATGAATATGATGCAGATTTAGGTTTTTGTTTTTTTGTTTGTTTTTTACTATTGTGCACAAGCTTGTTTGATAAGATATACAGTATGTTCAAAGAATAACTTTGCAAGAAAAATCAGTTCTGTTATCATCATAGCAGCAGTGAAGGTTTTCTTAAGCTTTCTGTGATTTTTAACTCATTCAAATGCTGGTGTAGGCAAGGCAATCAGTCCCTTGTTGGGTGTTTAGTGCTTGGCTTCAATTCAGTGTCACCTTCTGGCTCATAGGCTGAATGGAGCCTTACTACTAACACTCCTGCATAGCAATGACACACAGAGGACACTAGTGAGGTCTTGCTGATTCCTCATTCACTCTGAAGACTGGTGAAGCTTCGGCTTTGTTATTCCATACCATGACTGCACTCTTATACACATTCCCAGCATCTCTTTCCTACAATGTAGTGTTTTTGTATTTTTTGACAGAGCACAATACCCCCCACTATATCTTGATTCACTACTACTGTGTACATTTAAAAAAACAAAACAAACAAACAAAACCCCCACCCCCCCCCAAAAAAAAAAAAAAAATCATATCAAAAGTTAAAGTGGCCAGGAAAAAAGGGAAGAAAGAGAGAAAGAAATCATGAGAGGCTGATTTTGAAGCTACTCTGGCGACATCTTTCAAGAAAGAGCCAGTGGAGAACAGGAGCTATTCCCTCATTTCCCCTTAACCCCTCCCTCTTATCCTTTCTGATCTGATCGTAACAATCGCCCCCTCCTACTCCCCATCACCCCACCTTTACCTGGGCCTCACATTTCCCAAGAGGCATTAAACTCACTGGCCCTGTTTGATTTAGGCAGGTCGGGTGTCAGTGTTCGCTACAAGCCCATGGTGAACCATGAATAATGGATCTGCCATGGGTCTGAGTACTCCTGGGACTCCCAGCTGCCCCCTTCCTTCACTCCTGCTGTGACTGGAATAGTCAATGTCCCATTAACAACCAATGATTCATAAAGGTTCCCACTGCCAGCACACAAGAAACAGGAAATGTGCAAGAGAGATTGTTAATGGGAGAAGTCTGTTACACTTTTTTTTCTTACATGTTTGAATTTCTTAAGAAAAAAAAAAAGGAAAATACTTATTAACTTTAAAGACACTAGACATATGGTTTCATTGAAGGAAGGGTAGGCAGTATCAGTGTTTTTTCTCTCTCATGTCAAACATCTGGGTACTGGGCTTCAAAGAATAACCAACGGAAAACCCAACAGTTGGTGTGCTAATTTCCAAAGTAGGTTTTTAAGTTTTTTGATGTAGAATTCTTATGATGTGATTGAAGTAATGAAAAAAGCAGTTGTGTGAATGATTCCAGGACTTCCTGTGTTATCCAGGTCATACAACTCAAAGTACCCCTGCTGAGCTTCCAAAGTCCCTGTAGCTTGTTCACATAATCTTTTGTTGATCCTATTCTACAAAGTATTGTGGTGTTACTGAACAAAAGATTGTTTGAGTTGTATGATTTATGTTGAAGGGCAGTTTGATCTGCACAAAGGCAAGACTGATCACATGCTGTAAAGACAGCACTACTGATGCCTCGGGTATTTTTGTACATGCTTGTATACACTTTTCCCCATCCCTCAGAGGTGAAATCCTGGTAAAAACTACAGTAGTTCTTCCATGAGACATGTATTTGAAAAGAAATTAAAATAGTTCTTGCTTTACTTGCTAGTTTTGCATGTTAGTGTGCATGCAGCTGCGTGTAAAGCAGCTCTCATTAGTCTTGTTACTACTTCTCACTTTACAATAAAATGAAAATAGCGCTGTAGCTTATGGTGCTATAGCATGTATCATGAGGATGCCTGTGGTTGTAGCCTTGCATAGTTCCTCAATGTATTCCAGGAATACTAACAAACTGTCAATAAATGCACCACTTACAGTAGACTGACGTCTTACACCAGTACTTTCAGCGAACTCTAAATTCCGATATAGATTATGTTCATAATCAACACAAAGAATGCCATTATGGACAGCCTGGGTTATTACAGTGGTTTGAAACTATCTTCTGCAAATCTGTTGCAACTAAACTAGCCTGCTATGCCAGGAGACATTTACTTCTCCTTTTCCATCAGTCTTCCTTTTCTTACTGTCTGCCACCTCCTACTCTTAAATGTTGAATCATGACCAGAACGAACCAGGAGACAGTTTTTTTCTACCACACTGTTGCTGATAAGTTCCTTTTTCCCATAGCTGCAAAACCTAAGAAACAGAAATATAGTTATCTGATTTCCAGACAGTTGTGATGAATTTAATAACTACCTGATGTAGTGAGCATTGAGCAGTTGGAGGCTGTTTCAGTATTTGAGACTTGTTTGCCCCAGTTAACTTTTTGGACATGCAAGGCACAGAAAAGCACAATGTATCAACAGGGATCATGCATCACATGTATACAGTGACAAATATATTTACAAACAGGCCACAGAGCATGCCGGAAGTCTACATCATTACTAATACAAGACGACCCCAAGGAACTCTGTAACTCCAGCTTTCTAGGAATGGCAAATGTATTTAAAGGGCTATGACAGGTAATTATTCAGTTTTTTAAATTGACAAATTGGTCATACTGGACACCGAAACCTTCAGAAATAATCTGAATTCGCATTCAGTTAGTTACAGAGACATAGAAATCATCACACAAAGTGCAAATACAAATAATGCTACATAAGTATGTAGGATGCAGGTATGAGGGCAAAGGCTAGCTGGAACTGTGCTTCTTAAATAATATGCAACACTAGTACAAAGGAAGAGTATGGGGAATACAGTGCTGCTTCACTTTTGTACTTTGGGCTTGGGCACTTTAAATAAAATTGTGCTGCCCTCACAACACCTGACCATGTGAAGCTAGACAGCCAGCGAACAAAATAGACGAGCTCTCCACACAAGGCTTGCTTTTCTTGATTTTACTGAAGATCTTTTAAGCCTTTCCTCTCTCAAGGCTTCTCTTTGCTATTTCGTATTTGTAACTGAAACATACAGAAAGTGAAAATAAGTTGCTAGCTAACACACATCTTAATGAGAAACTTAATGATTAGCCTAGCTTAACATGTGCGTTACATTAGCATCACAATTCACCCCATGTAAACACATATGAAGGTTGTTTCTGAACACATTAATACTCACAAAGACGAACGTTTCCCAAGGTACAAGCGTGTAGGGCACTTTTAGCGTGTACATGAACTTATTCACTGTTTTAATACTTCCGAAGCACTTTTCACAGCATCTACGGAGAAAATACGTCAAAGATAGGTTAATGATCAGAGCGCTCCCTCGCTCCCATTCCCAAGGCCGCTTGCGACTAAGACGTCTCACTGTGAGCAAACTTCGAACCCACACATTTTAACTGTTTTTAGCATGAATCACATAATATTTCTTAACTTTGAATTTATTTATCACCTTGCTTATGTAACTTAATGAGACTATGCACTAACTACTGACTTTTGACCAAAAGGCATAACAAAAATGCTCTTTTAAGTCCAGCTGCAGGAAGTTTGTATTTGTAACACAATTTGTAACACACGTTCATGTGTTTTCCTAATAAACAACTCACAGATATAATATGCTTTGTGTCCAAATTGAACATAAACTTGTAAATTTCTGTAAAATCTATAAACAGATTCAAATCGTCAGCTGCTGGCTTTGCTGTTTATTTACAAATTTTCCTGATTGGGAAAAAGAAGACGAGGCTTTTTAATTCTGACTTCCGAAGTGAAATGAACGAAAAATGATACTTCTTGGACTAACAGAAGGCTTGACTAAAACTAAGGACAAACTGTGATGTAACAATGCAGCTACTGAATCTCTGGAGGACAACTGGTGTAAACTCTTTATACGAGTGTGAAGGAAAAATGGGACAGAAGGTTAAAAAATTGATGCAGAAAGGAAAAAGCAAACTATTTAAACAAAAGGTGAAGGGATAAATGCAAACCTTACCCTACTTTTTCTGTATCTTCCTAATTGGCTCCATGAACAAACTCACTCACTTAAAAAGTGGAGCAGCATGAACTACAACCTGTCATGTGAAATGAAGGCTACACAATTTATTTTTTAGTGGCAAACGTCCTTATCAATACAAGCTAAAGCAGTTCCAAGCATAATTGTCCTGTTTATCAGTTCTATTACAAGTCTTCTAGAGGCATCAAGCTAGGGCAATAAATAAACCCAGGTACTGTAGAGTTACAGCGCAATACCCTGGCTCACTTGATAGATCTCTAATAAACATCACATCCTTCACAAAAAAGAATTATGCTATCTATTTCAATGTCTTCTAGAGTGCAACGTCTCCCATACCAAAGCAATTACCAGGAGTGCCTGAATCACATTTTTTTGTTATAAATGACAAGCCTTCACCTTTGCTTGCCAATGAAAAAATGGCATAAATGATTAAAAGAAACGTGATTCAGATAGCAAATGAGCAATGAGAAATGAAATGTTTAGGTAATCTTCTTCATTGACAATTCATTAAATATTTGAAATTCTGTGTCTCTCTGATATTATTGTATAATGGGAAACCAACGCTGCAGAATTCAAATAAAGCAGTAAAGGATAATTAATGTAAATACACCAAGAGATTCTTATTTACTATTTAGATCAGCTTTTCATTGCCTCATATGCATCACAGTGGTAAACTGTGATGATATTTCGAGCTGGAGTTATGGATCCAACAAAAAGTTTTTTGCAACAATTATCTAGCACATAAAGGGGGGCGACATTCTGGTTTATTTCTTAATTTAATATTTCTTGGAAACAATAAGTTGAAAAGTGAATGCACTGTAATTGTCTCCAATATGTAGTTGTTTTTCTTTTGCCTGTGACTATACTTTGAGCAGGTGAAGAAAGGGGACTTCACTGGTACATCTGTGCTCACTTTGAGCAGGAGGCTCATATTTCCAGGCATACAATGGAAGTATTTGTGGTATATCCGAGGCAAGACCATGTAAAACATACAGTTGCTTCAGTTCCCCCATCAGCAGCAATATCTGCTGCTGTCACCAGCAGGCCTAATGATCACAACACCATTTAGCTCATAAAAACACACAAATACATCTAGTGTTGCAAAATTCCAAATCAGTCAGCTCTCTCCAAACTCTTTCTTTCTCTCCCCATGTAGCACCATGAAATATAAAAGGTACTTTTAGCTGCTGCGCTATTTCCCAAGGGGTCATCATAACAGATGGGTCCACATGTTTGATTTGCACAGATTTTAGATGGGATGCCCTTCCTGATGTGACCCTCCCATTTATCCAGGTTTGGGACCAGCATTGAGAATATACCAGCTTGTGACGCCCTCAGGCTGAGCTTGTATTTCCTTTAGGAATCAAACAGGGGATCTTTTGTATGTAAGGTAAACGAGTTAGGAAATACAACACAGAGCCACTAGCCACTCATCCATTTTCTTCCACTTACCCAGGTCTTGGTTGTGGGGGCAGCAATATAAGCAGAAACTCCCAGACCCCCCTGTCCCATGTGAAACAATGCTACTGACTGAATTAAGATTTTTTTGGCTCCCTATTCCTCATGTTATTTATTTACAGTACATGGGTCAGACAATTGTTATGGTAATTTTAGTTGTGTTATATTTTTATTATGTTGTTTTATATTGTTATATTTTACAATCTAGCAATAACATAGTTAACATATTTTATTATAAAATGCTATTATAAAAAGCTGCTGTTATGCATATAATGCCATTGTGAAGCTGGTACGATGCACAGCACTGAAAAGAAGCCGCCAACATAAGTTAACATAGAAAACTAAACTTACAAACCATAATAATCCTAGCAACAACATCAAAAACAAAGTCTACGTGGCCATAAATTAGCTAACTTTTGGAGACACGAAACAAGTAGGAACACATCAACACAGAACAAAAATGGAACAGAAAGCAAAGCAAACTATTTAAACAGATAAAGGGATAGATGATAACCTCACCCTACTTTTTCTTTATCTTCCTAATTGGCTCAGTGAACAAACTCACTCTTTAAAATTTACAAGTCTCTTAAATCTGCAGTAAATCAAATACTTAATTACCTGAATGTCAAAATTGCCAAACCACTTTCTTTCTGTGCCTGTGCTTTCTGATCTTTATAGCATTATTACCTTGTGCTGGTATATTTCTCAAAATATACTGCTACTGAACTCAGGTGAGCATTCAGTTTCTTGCGACTTTAGAATAGGCAGCACTGAAGCTGACATTAACACAAAAAAATTTTTTTTACAGTGTAGCAGCGGAGGCATTCACCTCCCTCCAACGCTGACGCTTATCTGGAAGAAGACAAACATCACCCTCATCTGTACCGCACACTGGTATTGCCCATTCTTCTCTATGGAGCCGAGACATGGGTCATCCTAAAGCACGACCCCAACAACGTTGAGTTCTTCCAAATGTGCTGTTTGTGTCAGATTCGGACCGTGACCGTCTCGGCAACAGTGTGATACGTAGTCAATGTCACCAGCAGCGCTCAATGGAAGAGCTGTTCCAGAAGCAACGACTGCAATGGTTTGACCATGTCTGCCGCATAAGCAACCAGCACCTGTAGCAGTGCCACTCCCACTGGAGAAAGCGTGACACGCCCCAGGAGACTTGGATCAAGCAAACTGAAGACAATCTTAAACAACAATATCTAACCCTCAAGCAAGCAAAGGTCAAGGCCACAGATCGCAAGGCCTGGAAGTGCATCGCTGACGGAAACCTACCGCACCCACAGTGACGTATTGGCTTTGTGGATGACCTCCCCCTGCTGACTGCCAGCTAGGGAATAAAGATATCCGAGTGCTAAGGATTTAAAATCTATGATAATATAAAGGTTAACCCTTTGAGTTTGAGGCAGTCTGTCCCCAATGTTGTTGTAACTAAAAACTAAAATAAAACTACAATATTTGGGGGGGATTCAGAGATTTGGTGGTCTTTAAGAGTGATTATTCAACAGAAAACATTTATCTGTCATCTGTGAGTTCTTCTGGCATATATTCTTATGAATTCCATTCATATACACAATTTCAGTTATAAGTAAAATAATCACTCAGACAGAAACAGAATGTCTCTTATTTATCAGAATCGTCTGAGTGCTGCAGCTAGTTGAATAGTACAGAGGGAAACAGAGATGTTCCTTTCTGAGTGAAGTGCTTTTGGGGAACCTTAAAAAAAAGGTTAGGCTATGAATAGTTACTAAGTGTAGCTTTTTTTGTTCAGAAGTTGGCAACAATGTGAAAAACTGATCACATATGACTGAGAGTGATTTAAGCAGTTCAAGCTAACTGGGTAGTCAAAGTCAAATTTACTTTGACTTTGCCACATGTCATCTCTATTTATGTAACATTCCCCGGTGATTAATACAAAAACAGGGTTGTCTTTCATGTGTTACTGTTTAGGCTCAATTCGGTTTGAGCAGTGACTTGAAATAGTGACGCCCAGCAAATCCATTAAACCAAACCAAAAGTTGTTTTGATAATTTAAGGAGTAGAAAGTAAAGATGTTTGTTTTAAAAATTGTCAAAAAAAAAATACTCATGTAAAGTAGAGTAAAACATTCAGAGGACTCATCAGTGGCAGGTAAAGTCATCTGCATCACAATGAAATGAGAGTAAATGTTTTGTTTTCTTTCAACGTTGTCTAACGGAGCATTTAAATTGAGAAAAAGAACAGGGCAAAGAATTATCTACAGATGAACATGTAAAGGTTTATTCATTTATATATTATTACAGCTGTGGAGTGTGCCATCATGTAATTGGTTGTTAACTTTCTAGTTAGCCATTTTTAACACTGTCTTCTCCATGCATACCATGACACCAAGACAAATTCCTCTGTACAAACCTGCCAATAAACACGATTCTGATTCAGGCTTTTTGTATATCCTTTGACAGTGCACCGGAGAAGGAAAGGAGCTTTGGCCTCATGAAAAGAAGAGTGTAAAAACCATGCACACATTGAGGGAATATAACTCCACTTCAGCCTCAAAGCCTTCAACAGGTGATATGCCCGATGGTCTAAGGAGCCCTAGCCACCAAAGCTCTGTCTTCTGCAGAATATGCTTTTCATAAAAAAAAAATATTTAGTCCCAAAATGCTGAGCAATTAATTTGATCACATGTAAATTTTCCATGTAATTTTTAAAATAATTGAATGTAAAGCTGTTAAATATAATGGAATCTGGTCAAATAAAATTTAATTGATTGGTATACATTCAGTGTATGCCAAGCATAAATACTTGAATAAATACATTTACATAAATTTTAAAATATTCTTGAACAGTTCAAACACTAAATGTTAGATGTTTAACATTTTCCAAAACTTCAATCGTTGGGCCCCAGTTTTTACTAACACACCTGTTCAGATGTTGTGATGTTTCATAAGAGAAATAAACAATATTTGAGCTATTTTTCAGCTCTTTTTTTCATTTATTCAAATGGTATTTTTTACTTTTATTTACCATTTTATTACTTAAGTAAAATTATAGTAACATAAAATTTGATGTTTAGAGGTTAGATGTTTGTTTTTTTTTTGTTTGTAAAAAGGTCTTTGAAGGTTGAAATACATGTCACTGAAATGAGATGCTTTTGTTAACCTTGCTGGAATTCTGTAATTATGTTTACGTTGTCAGAACTCTTGTTGTGTTACTGGTTACCGCCACTACACAACTGAATCTGCCAAGGCCAGCGATTTCTGTTGAAACAAAAGAGAAATATTGTAGAGGATGAGCCTATTTGTACATTCGAACTGTTGCAATAAATTAGACGGAACAAAGAAAGTAGCTTAGAAACTGGACAAAGTGATTGAAGAGAGAGGAGATCATGAAGTAAAAAGGACCATGGTGGCGATTAATATGATTTGCCAGAAAATCCAGGTTTCCCTGGTTTCCCAATCATAGCTTAGCTTTGAGCCAAAGCCATCCTGCGAACTGGGACGGCTTCACAATCCTCTAGCTCAGAAGTATTGTTATGTCTCTTGGGTATTATCTTTCAAAGCCCATTATACTGCAGAAACAAAAAGGAGACGACACAGGCCCAGAATTGTAGTAACTCTAGTGTGCACGCATACATACACAATACGCAGCCACATGCTCATACAGTAGTTTAATCTTGCAGAGATATGTATTATCAGTATAAATCCCAGCATGGCCCCTGATATGCAGGCATGCAGCTGTGCACCATTAGAAGCAGATGTGACATATTCATATCTTACATTCTCCAAGACAGATAATGTAAGTATAGTAAATTAAACACTGTGTAAATATAAAATCAACCAAACATTAAATCACACCATATAACCCACTGAAGCCTATTATTTCTTGACGATATTCAGTGAATTAGGCAAGTACAGTCAAACAGTGCTCTCAGAGGTATATGCAGCTGTGCATTCATAGATAATCATAATATTCCAATATTTCTGTGCAAACTTTTATTTGAGTTTGCACTCGCAGTACAAATGCATGTTGTGCACATATTAACAGACTGCACTGCTGTTGTGTAATAAAGATTTAAAAGCTGTAGTTGCAGGCACTACTGTGATAAGATTGTGTCACTCACTTCTTAAATTTCTAGCCACCCACCATCCAGCATATCCACCACCATAGCATAACCTCTTTATATATATTAACACCAGAGGTTTGTAGATAAGTCATGTTTTAAATCACCTTATGTAAATATAGCTAAAGTAATATTTACTGTATATAGACTACTGAAGACTACTGAAACTGTGTTGTTCCGCTAAAGGAGTACATCTCTGCTCAAAATGACATGGTTGCTGTTTAATACCATTTCAAATCGCATTGCCATGAATCCTCATCTAAAAGCTCAACTTATCCATGTTTTAGAGGCTAGTCAACACTTTGGTGCAAAAGGAGCCGAAGCTCACTGGAGGGAGAACTTTCCAAACCGTGCTGGCATATCTGCTTTGTAGCCTTACTAACTTTTCTGTCTGGGTTGAGAGAGATTTAGTGTATTTTGTACGTTTGCAGATCTGTCAAGCTGTATACATCATTTATGATCCATTTATTGTCTGTTTGTTGTCTTCATTTCAAATTTTTTATACCTTATAATAATGGGAGAACTGATATATTTATGCATACAGTTTATTTGACTATGAACTTGACACTGACATAGACATCAATGTTACCCTATCACTCCTCATTTATTTTTCAGTCAAGAATACAGTATTTTCAAATGTGTCTTGTGCCTTTAAACTGTCCTTAATTGAACTTGTATATTTTTACTTTCTTTTGTCTCAAAGTCTCAAAGCCACCATTAATGGTGAGATCAAAGATATAGTGAGAACCACACAAGGCCAGACCAAAAAAAAAGCATTATTCAGGGGTGTTTTCATTTTTTCCATCTTAAATTTTATCTCAAATATTTACTTTTTACTCACTGGTAAAGTAGGTAAAACATTCAAAGGATTTTACATATAAAGAAAACGCAAAAAAAAAATGGTTTCTAATTTAATAAATAATACAAATTCTCTCTTAAGATTCCGAGTTGCACACCAATAACCAGTATTTGGCATGCAACATGTGTGAGGCTTAAAGAACGGAGTAATATCATCTTTACTATGATGATTGCAGCATACATATATTTATATATGTCTGTATATATGTCCTTATTTGGTAGGCCAATCTGATTCAAACTTTGCATGAATATTGTCACATACAGTTATGAAAATGATCATTTTAATAATAATTATGAAAATATATTGTTTAAAGATTTCTTATGAATCCCTTTTCTTTCTATCTATCTATCTATCTATCTATCTATCTATCTATCTATCTATCTATCTATCTATCTATAGTGTTTCAATGTTTATTATGAATCATCCAATTAACAAGAGAGTACTCTACTAAAAAAATACTATTAAAATATTTTTGTTTCAATTCAAATAAGATTTCCATTTAAAAAAATTTAGCTTTTGAAAAAGTCTTTAAAAATCTTAACATAAAGTGCTTTTTTTTTAAGAGTCATAGATAATCATAATATTCCAATATTTCTGTGCAAACTTTTATTTGAGTTTGCACTCGCAGTACAAATGCATGTTGTGCACATATTAACAGACTGCACTGCTGTTGTGTAATAAAGATTTAAAAGCTGTAGTTGCAGGCACTACTGTGATAAGATTGTGTCACTCACTTCTTAAATTTCTAGCCACCCACCATCCAGCATATCCACCACCATAGCATAACCTCTTTATATATATTAACACCAGAGGTTTGTAGATAAGTCATGTTTTAAATCACCTTATGTAAATATAGCTAAAGTAATATTTACTGTATATAGACTACTGAAGACTACTGAAACTGTGTTGTTCCGCTAAAGGAGTACATCTCTGCTCAAAATGACATGGTTGCTGTTTAATACCATTTCAAATCGCATTGCCATGAATCCTCATCTAAAAGCTCAACTTATCCATGTTTTAGAGGCTAGTCAACACTTTGGTGCAAAAGGAGCCGAAGCTCACTGGAGGGAGAACTTTCCAAACCGTGCTGGCATATCTGCTTTGTAGCCTTACTAACTTTTCTGTCTGGGTTGAGAGAGATTTAGTGTATTTTGTACGTTTGCAGATCTGTCAAGCTGTATACATCATTTATGATCCATTTATTGTCTGTTTGTTGTCTTCATTTCAAATTTTTTATACCTTATAATAATGGGAGAACTGATATATTTATGCATACAGTTTATTTGACTATGAACTTGACACTGACATAGATGGTAAATGGTAAATGGCCTGTATTTGTATAGCGCTTTTTCTAGTCCCTAAGGACCCCAAAGCGCTTTACACAACCTGTCATCCACCCATTCACACACTGGTGATGGCGAGCTACATTGTAGCCACAGCCACCCTGGGGCGCACTGACAGAGGCGAGGCTGCCGAACACTGGCGCCACCGGGCCCTCTGACCACCACCAGTAGGCAACGGGTGAAGTGTCTTGCCCAAGGACACAACGACCGAGACTATCCGAGCCGGGGCTCGAACCGGCAACCTTCCGATTACAAGGCGAGCTCCCAACTCTTGAGCCACGATCGCCCCGATAGACATCAATGTTACCCTATCACTCCTCATTTATTTTTCAGTCAAGAATACAGTATTTTCAAATGTGTCTTGTGCCTTTAAACTGTCCTTAATTGAACTTGTATATTTTTACTTTCTTTTGTCTCAAAGTCTCAAAGCCACCATTAATGGTGAGATCAAAGATATAGTGAGAACCACACAAGGCCAGACCAAAAAAAAAGCATTATTCAGGGGTGTTTTCATTTTTTCCATCTTAAATTTTATCTCAAATATTTACTTTTTACTCACTGGTAAAGTAGGTAAAACATTCAAAGGATTTACATATAAAGAAAACGCAAAAAAAAATGGTTTCTAATTTAATAAATAATACAAATTCTCTCTTAAGATTCCGAGTTGCACACCAATAACCAGTATTTGGCATGCAACATGTGTGAGGCTTAAAGAACGGAGTAATATCATCTTTACTATGATGATTGCAGCATACATATATTTATATATGTCTGTATATATGTCCTTATTTGGTAGGCCAATCTGATTCAAACTTTGCATGAATATTGTCACATACAGTTATGAAAATGATCATTTTAATAATAATTATGAAAATATATTGTTTAAAGATTTCTTATGAATCCCTTTTCTTTCTATCTATCTATCTATCTATCTATCTATCTATCTATCTATCT
>NW_024582486.1:264142-303071 GCF_018398535.1 Haplochromis burtoni
ATCTATAGTGTTTCAATGTTTATTATGAATCATCCAATTAACAAGAGAGTACTCTACTAAAAAAATACTATTAAAATATTTTTGTTTCAATTCAAATAAGATTTCCATTTAAAAAAATTTAGCTTTTGAAAAAGTCTTTAAAAATCTTAACATAAAGTGCTTTTTTTTTAAAAGCAGATAATATTTTTATATTTATGACAGAAGTAAAATAAATACACTTCATGTTCTGTCATAAATATTACTGGGCACCAATTTCTAATTGCAGCTAATGGGTTAACTAAGAAACTAAAGAGAGTTATATTTAGGCTTAACAATTTCATAATGATGGTATTGAAATTTGATTTAGGAATTATTTCGTGAATAGGTTAATTATGTTTTACATCAAATGCAGTTACCTGTTATGTCATTTTGAGGTGTCTAAGCTGAAAAGAACTGGAAATCCTGCTACGGTTAAAATGAAGATAAAAATATGGACCACGTTCTTGCACTAGGCCTTAAATTGGACAAAACCCTAATATGTCATCACTATGACTCAACATGGCACCTCAGTGTTCATTAAGCAGACAAATGATAGTCTGGGCATTGCAGAGGTGAGGATCTTGAAAATGTTGCAGGTTGTTGCAAGAGATAAAAAGGACTAAGAGAAAGAAACAGCAATATTTTCCATCCATCCATCCATGTTTTTTCTAAGGAGGCTTTGCCTTTCTAGATTTATGGTCTTGGAGCATTCCCGAGAAAGCCTCAGGTTAGAAGATGAAGAACATTTATGGATAAAGAAAATTAACAGATGCCTTTACCTGGATATCTTTGAACTGTGAGAAGACAGTGGAGCATGTACTCACATATGCACACATAGGTTTCTTAATATCTCAATTCTCCACATTAAAAACTAGGCAGGTTGACACACTCAAATTCTTGTAACACTCATGTCATAACTGCAGAAATCATTTTAATTAAAAATTCTAGTAGAGTGTAAACAGTTGGAAAAGAACCTCAAAAGAATTATGAAACATGCCAGTGATAAGACTGAGTAATAGTGTACAAATATTCATGATAATATGCATGCATTATACTAGACAAAAATAGAGACAGACAAATATGGAACAAGAAGAGAAATGTTTTGTGTGATGTTGTGGGCGGAATTTCTAAATATATGAAGTGAGCATTTCACCTCATTGGTCTTAAACAAGGAAGTCAAAACTGAGACTTTTCCATATATCTAATCTTCAGTTACCTGAACAGAACATTTAACAGGAGTTTGTTAACATTTCAGTCTAATAGTGTTTTACTTTACTTTTCTAACATCAATGTAGATTTCACAGAAGAGAATTGGAGCACATAAAACTACTGAATAAGTGAAATTTTATTCATATTTCGTTTCTTTTTGTCCAGTTGCAAGGGAGCCTTGAGAATTTTGTCAACGTTTCATGACTTCCTAACAATGCTGCTTTCTTATACCCACTTGGTTACATATTTCTGGGTTATTATTAAATTTTGTTACATTACAAGGTGCTGCAGGGATTATGCCTTTCCTATTGAAAGGAAAGAATGAGTTAAACTCAGGCACTATTAGCTATTTGTCTGGCATGTTGAGCTGAAGGCTTTGCTGTCCAGCACAGACAGCTCAATTGATGAATTCCTTTTTTCTTTTTTTTTGCCGTTTGGTTCTTTTGCCATCAGAATTATTGTCTAAAGGCGAAGAAAGATGCCCAACGGATTTACTTTACCAAATGGACCATCCCAGCCTTGCCGTATTGGACTATTTGATTCACCTTTTATTGTTTATTTTATTTTCACTTGCTAAATACAGGACAGACTTGACTGGGGAAAAGAAAGGGGAGAAAGAAAGAGGGAAAGAAAAACAGCGGGGAAGAGGGACGGGGATAAAGGGCAAAAAACAAAAAACCAACAAAATAAGCAGACAAAAAATACATATATCAATCACCTGGATCACCTGTTGAGAAAGAAAAAAGAGAAAACAAGCAGAAGAAAAAAAAAGAGCAACATAATAAACAACATCACGATGATCTATGGGAATATCACAGTAAATGCTAAACATTATTGTGCAGCACGTAAGATCGACAGCAGCACAGTGTGCTTTGAGGTAGGAGCCAAAAAGGGTGTAGTTTGTGTGTGTGAGCACCCGTGTGTACACCTGTGAGCATGAACCGCTTGTTTTTAAAAGGTTCCTTCATGTAATGATCTGCTAGAGGGTGTGGGGGGCCACAGCCCCGTCCTCCAGGGCATGAAGCAGGTATGGAGGAGATCAAAACTCCAGACATCCAGAGGCCCCCAGAACACAAGAGACCAAGGAAGACCAACAGAGGGGCAGCCGCGCCACTGTCCCAGAAAGAGCTGAGGAGAGTCCCAGATGAGGGCTCACTCAGCAGCCGCGGAGCAGAAGCCAGGGGGGTTGCAGTGACGTGCCCGTGAGCTCCGCCGGCAGCCAGCTGTGCCAGAGTGACCGAGCCCCAGGCCGAGAGGCCAGGGACCCCACCCCCGAAGTGGCCCGAGCGAGCCCCAGGCTCCAGGCCCCGACAAGCAGCCACCAAGGAGTGAGCCGGTGTGTACCTGGACGACACAAAGAACCACCAAGCACCGATGTCTGAGGGCGTCTGCCACTGGCAGGGGAAGTGGTGGGGGGAGATAGGCCTCCATACCTTGGAGGGCCTGAGATGTCCCTAGAGAGGTGGCGTCTGATACCCGATCTGACATATAGACACAGACATCCATTCCCACCCTCATGCTCTCATATGCAATTACTCAACACTCACCCAATGTGGAGACAGACATAAAGATACACTGTACATACAATCACACTCCCCAGGTCTAGGTACCCTTGCCCCTGGAGGGGGAAACTACACCCAGACCCAGGTGGTGTTACCCTATTCCCTGGGGTGGAGAGAAGCAGACTGCCCCGACTCGGCAGCAGCAGGGAGGCCCCACATTCCAGACCCCAATCGGATGGCCAACTCCTCCCAGCCCCCCCGCTCCAACAGGCTGCAGAGAACGGCGGTATGTGAAGACTCCAAACCTCCCTCCGCCCGCTCATATGTAGTGTTGATGCATGTGTGTTCTAAGGTGCATTTAAAACCCAGGAGGGCATGGAGCTACCTGCCAGAGAGCAGCAGGTAAGAGCATTGCCCCTCCTGATAGCCCCCAATGTCTACATGTATTTAAAATTGAGAGGTGGGCAACGACGCCAGGGGAGAATTCCTGATCAAAATCTGCTATGCAGGGTGATTACTCAAGCAGATTGACCTCGATAATGTTGGTACCGTCACAAAGCTCAAGAAGAGTGTACCGATGGCCATGGAGACATTCTTCCAAGTAATTCTCTCTGAATTGTATTTCTTTGAACCTACATTAAAAACTGCAGAAACTGGTTGGCCACTGCATGCTAAAGTTTTCAATAACAAGAAAAGGGAAGAAACTATTGAACTTTTCAGCACGAAGGCTGTATGATAACTCTACACATATTTGTGTGCATGCAGGTGTGTGAGTGTATGTATTTGTATGTATTCTTTTTCTTTTGTATGTGTGTAAACAGTGTAAACTAGGGCTGCTCGATTATGGCAAAAATGATAATCACGATTATTTTCACTGAAATTGAGATCTTGATTATTTGACGATATTTATTTAACCCTTTAAGACCTACCATAGAACCAAGTACGCCAGAGCTTATATTATTTTTTTACATGCTGTAGTGCCATTTGTGGGAGCATTTCAAGTTGCTATACATCAATACAACTGTTATAGCCCATATTTTAATAATATGTATGTATTAAGTAGTAACTACATTAATTGTAAAAAAAAGTGCAATAAACTACAAAAAAATTGAAAATCGTTTTTGGTTTTTTTTACATATATTTCTACTTAGAGAAATTTAAGAGGTTTATCCCTCAAAACTTTAAATACAAAAAAGTTGCAAAAAATAGTTTACAACAACAGGAAATTTATTTTGAGTGTCTTCATAGTTTTTTTTTTGGAGATACAGCAATTTTTATATACTACAGGAAAAACGAAAAAACAATCCTATGATGCAAATTTGCAAAGAAAACAGCATGTGCATCAAAACAAACTATTTCCAGCAGCGCAATTCGAGTTCTAAGCATCCCAGAAACTATTCAGAAAAGTCAAACATTACCAGTATAGGCTTTTAAGGCCTACAAGTAAAAAACTACATTTTCTGCGAAAATGACATCACTTCCGGTTTCGGGCAGGAAATAGCGGACATGCGATAGTTCGTGCTGACCTCAATGTGGGAAGTGTTAGGAACAGCTGATCAGATCGGCAAAGCGTGTTTCTGGAATATTATGTTTTTGTTCCTGCAAGTGCTTTTTATGCAATATTTGCAAAGCTTAACCGTGACCTAGGACAAGCTGATGGCATAAGATGTAAGTACAACTCCTCCGGTTTCATATGCAAAAAAATTATTGCGCTAGCTTACGCGGTTCCGGTTCTACAGGGATTTAAGGGGTTAACAATAACAATGTATTGAATAATGACTTTAAAAAATAATATAAAATAGTGTGCAAATACTGATAACAGTGCAAATGTTTGCAATATAATAAATAAATGAAAAATGTAAACATCTGTGTTTAGTGAACTTTGCAGTGTTGCTCTGTGGTGCAGCTATTACACCGTAGCAAAGTTTACACACTGTGTCTACTTGATCCACGTCTGACTCCGCGAACCCATAATGTTTCCACACCACTGAAGTTTTTTTTTACCTCTCTTTTCAACCAACAGCAGTCACTCTCCTCTCCAAATAACTTCTGCTTAGCTTTCCGAGCTTCCCTCGGGTCCTCTTAATTGTTGTGACGCGTGTTCGAAATGCAGAGAGGTGCGCTCGATTTGCCGCACGGAGCAGCGGGACAGTAAAGCACGAGGGAGGGGCTAATAATCGGCTCAGTCATTTTTAATGATCCTTGAAAGACCAGATCGTAATCGTGATTAAAATTCGATTAATTGAGCAGCCCTAGCTTATACCATTAGTAATAATGTAGAACAATCCACATGAATATGTTATCAATGCATAATTCAGCAAACACATGAAAACTTAAAAATGTGTGTTCTTTTTGTGTTTGTTTGTAAGTACTTTTATGTGGCAGTAAGATGAAAAGTATTGTTATGTGATCAACTCTATACAGTCATACCTGGATATTTCATAACCCCTTTACTACAGAGAAAAACATCATTGCATCATCAAATTTGTCATTTTGATCATGTGATATTTTTTAAAGGGAACATTTTATCAAGCCTGAAATTCATTCCAACAGCTCAGTATCACTTTAACTGCAATTATTTAAGGATGTCTTTTCCATTATACCTCTATGAAGTGCCAACAGTGTCACACTGGAAAACAACTTAGTTCCACTCCCAAGGAGTCCCTAAAAGGGCTGTATTAAGAGTTATTACTTTGCCCGGAGGAAGTGATATCCATGCTGGCTGCAAACACATTTCTTAAAGCTGCCACTTACCACACACCTGGTATTCTTTGTCAGTCCAGATACAGAGTAACCTTTATTGATTATAATAGTGCACAATTTATTGGTTTTTTTATTCTGCATTCTGAGCTCTTTCCCTGTTTGCAAAGCTTATAGAGATTCTGTAGTTTTGTTTGGTCTTTCATGTGACAAATACCTATATGACAATGGAGCCTAGATACATAAATCCAGAAATATTAAAAACACTAGTTGTTTCCATAAACATTACTATTATTTTCATTATTAATGCATATTTGGGCTTTATTAAATTGCTAATCAAAGAATAAATGAAAAGAAATAAAATAATCATCACTAATCTGATAGAACTATTTATTATGTAGTAGGATTATTTGTTTAGACATATCTTCTTTGTCCAAGCACCCAAAACTGTGTCACTTTCAGTTTTCATGATAAAAAAAATCTTTAAAATGAAATTACCACGGAACTTAACTGCTCTATCATATTTCCAGTTATTAATATTGGATTTTCTCCCATACTATGATTGTGATGTTTTGCATATACATTTATTATTACTATATGTTTTCCACTATGTCAATTAGTAAGGAAGACCGGATAGTGCCATTTGGCAATCACTGGTCGCTGGGGAAAAATGAATATTCCCCAACTGGTTGTTATTGGTTTCTGGAGGTTGCTGTGAAATCATTTGCTGAAATCCCAGTCACACAGGAGTAGAGACCAGTCAGCAAACACCTGGTAACAACCTGAAACAAAAGTGCATCCCCAACCAGTTGGCAAATATTTATGAGAGGTATGACTGTCACTAGGTGGAATGGACCACAAAGAGTTATATACTTTTGCAATGAAAACCTTATGATTGCTTTAGCTGCTAGCAGGTTCCCCCAGTTTGTAGTTTGCATGGAAGCCACCAGCTTGTCAACTACAGGCTAAGTAGTAATGAAACTGTGAAGAATTCAATGCAAAGCAGAGACAGAGACCATTCACCTTCAAATTAAAGTTTTGTCTTTTGAAATGTCCTGTCTTCCCAAAGGGACAACTTTTATTTTGAATGCAAATAGTCTCTTTTTTCAGTTTGCAGCACACTTTTTCAAGTTTCCCTACAACTCAGTGGTTAGGGAGCGTTTGCAGACAAGTCAGCGTTGTCCGTGCAAACCAAGCGGGATTTGGTGCAGCACACACGTTGTGACTTCACTTAGTGACAGCTAGCAACCTCCAAAAAACCTTTTTTTCCAACTGGAGATTGCCAAGGAGTTCACCAACTAATCTTTAGACCTGTTTAAAAAAATGATGCAACAAAAGTTGCATCTCTGCTGCCAGGTCACACTTGAAAAAAGATTTTTTTTTTAATCTCAATTGAAAGTTTACCGGGATAAATAATTACATTTATAAAAACAAAGAAACGAAAATATTAGGGTTGTGCATTTAGCTCTATGTGATAACAAACAACAGTGTGCCAGGACCATTCATCAGTCACAAGTTTGCAGTCCTGCCAGAAAGAAATGAGAATGAGAACAAAGTAAGAGTGTGAGAAAGGCAAAGACAAAGAGAACTACCCAAAGCCTGTATTAGCCACTCACTGAAGCCAACTGTCTGTTGCTAGGCTGCATTACCAGACAGTAAATGAAAAGCTTTGGAGGGTAATTTCGACAAATATACAAATTCAGCATTGATGTTTGCTCATTCATCCATTGTCTTATCCGCTTATTCCTACTCAGGGTCAGAAGGTGCTGGAGTCTGTCCCAGCATAGACAGCACAGAAGGCAGGAAAATACCCTTGACAGGCTGCCAGTTCACAAATGAACTGACATGGACACACACTCATTTGTACTCACAATCACATCTAGGGACAATCTGTAGTCTCATATTAAACTAACATCCATACATTTGAACTATGACAGGTAAAAGTAGCAAATGGATAAAACTCCTTCTTGTTCCCAGGCAGCAAGCTAATGACTGAATAAGAGTCATTCAAACATTCACACAAAGAAACACTGAATTCTGGCTATTAGTCATAACATAACATTAATAAACTGATTCTTAGTCACAAAGGGGAACAAACTGATACACATCTTTGCCACTTTAGTTTCTAAAAATTGTTCTGCTTTTAACTTATTCAGCCAAGTCGACCAATTATCGTATGTGTATCTTAATAATGATGCATTACATGGTCTATTTTGGAAGTCATGTAAGTAAGAGGTCCTTCCTGTTAATGGCTGTACTCGACTCAATCTGTAAGCCTTTAAAAGTGACAGCTTATCATAGATCTAATTTCAGGGACACTAATCAATGAGCATCTACAGTCCTCAAAAAATGTCACTTTATACTGAGAGTAGATAATTGGAACTACGGACAAAAAGTACACAAAAAAGCACAGATTTCCCTGTTAAACGGAATCAAATTTGTGTTTACTGGCATTAGTTTTACATGCTGAACAGAGCATAAAATAAGCTATGATTGAGAGATAACTGTTTACTTATTAAAATGACCCCAGTGCTCTTCTCACACTGGGTTATGAGAAGAGCAAACAAACCAATATGATAATAACTTGCTCCTCTTCGCATCACCTCTAATCCTTTGTTCATTTTAATCTCTAACATATGAAAAAAATACCCTTATATATGTGCGCGCTCGCGTGTGGATGTTTGCATGTGATTCACTGAAGTTATGTATCTCGAAAGATATCAAGCATTTCAGCCACAAAATGCGGATGACTTTCCCTACCTTGGCAGCCTTCATCCTTCCAAAGTCGACACTGATTCAGAAATACACCACTGTAAGCTCTGCCAATGGGGTTATGCCAGACTCAGAGGAAGAGTCTCTGTGAACCGTGACATCCAGGTGAAGAACTGCCTGTTTACAAAGCAGTTGTTCTTCCTACTCCAGTGCAAGAGGCACAAACACAGGCCAGGCAGACCAGCTATGAACACAGATTGAGTAAGTCTGGATCCCATCACCAGAGATGAAATCCTGGCTCTAGGAAATCATACACATTTAGGTAGAAAAAACAGAGGAACAAACAAAAGCACAGTGGAAGAACTGACTGTGTGAAACGTTTCTTCAACTATCACAAGTGTACTGTGTGTCAAGTGCAATATGCACATTATTGCATTGAGCGTAACCTATCACTATGGATATTTTCAAAAGGGGTGACTGTAGCTCAGACGATAGAGCAGGTCATTTGTTAACTGGAAAGTTGGTGGTTCAATCCCTGTCTGTTCCAGTCTGCGTGCCAAAATATCCTTAGGCAAGATGCTGAACTTCAAATTGCTCTCTGATTTGTCCATTGGAACGAATTTTAGATAAAAAGGTATGAATGAGGCATGTTGTATTGAGTGCTCAATTACAACAGAGAAGCGCTATATAAGAATCTGCCCATTTGCCAGCAGTAGTGCATAGAAGCTGTTTTTTTCTGAAGCACACATAAAGCAAATTTTACAAAACTCCAAACATATATAACATAATCTACTGTATTCTTCCACCACTAGTAGTAGTAGTAGCAATAGTACCAATAGTAAAAAACATAAAGAAAAAGGTTATCTATGAAAATTGCCTTTGTATTTCCAAATGTTTTTAGACTTTACCTATATCAATTTTATCAGATACTGAATATTGTTGGTATCCATTTGCTCCTCTTCTTACTACTCTCTCTTTTTTAAGTAAATTTTGGGATTACAGTATTGTGAGTGTTGTATTTCTTGTACTTGTTGGCACAATGATGCAGTGGTTTGTACTATCACCGAGCTCAAACTTGCCAGCCAGCCAAGGCCATTCTGTGTGGCATTTGCATGCTCTCCCTGTGCCTGTGTGGGTTGTCTCTGGGTACTCTGGCTCTGTCCCACAGTTCAAAGATAAGCTTGTTAGGTCAACTGGTGATTCTAAATTGGCTGTGAGCATGAATACTTGCCCTGCGGTAGACTGGTGACTTGTCCAGGATATAACCTGCTTCATCCAAAACTTATCAGTGAAGAGCATTGCTTGTATAATTCTTGTATATAATTCTTATATATATATATTTTCTTGCATCATGTCACCAATTTTCAAAGTAAATATACTTGACATGGAATTCTCACCAACCATCCAAACTGCACGTGCAAAGAAAACAAACCTTTGTTGGTGATGACGGCTTTAAGATGCCCCCTGTATGGAGAAACTAGTCACATGCATTGCTCAGGTGTGATTTTTACCCTTACTTATTGTACTTACAAAGATATATAGATAATTACATAGATAGATAGAATTATATAGATATAGATATAGATATAGATACACACACAGAGAGAGATAAACATTTAAGTTAAAACATTATAAAAATTTATAGCAATGCATTTTAACTTATTTTCCAATATAAAGCAATAAAAGCATCCATCTGATACAACAGATGAACATAAAAACTGCTCGGCATTTGTTTGTGTTTACATGCTTATGTTTGGTCTGTCTAACTGTGCAAAACTAGCAGAATTTATCAGTAACAATAGGGGCATGACTTCCACGTGCATGTTTATACTGTTTTTGGAGCACAAAATTAGCATCTGTCTAAATAAAAACAGATGATCAAATAATAATTAAAACTTAGAATTAGACAATCACGGCAAGGAAAATAAACATTATTTGCAAATGAGTTAGACTGGAATACTAAATCATTCTTATGGCTGTTAGCTAAACATGAGGCATTTAGCTTTTTGATAGAAAAAGCAGTTATTTTAGCCACACAACAACATATCATTTTCACATGTTTACAGTTTAAAAAATGGGGACATAACTTATTACTAACTAGTAATGATTTTGAGTCCCTTTTGTTTTTGCTAATCCTGGCTTGCTGCGTTCCGATGCGTTCTTTACGCTAATCCAAACTATGCTAAGCTAAGTATATAGCACAAGTATATAGCATAAGTATATGGCACAGTCACTGTAGATTTATATTTAGAGTATATAGATATGGAAGCAGTATCAATATTCTCATCCAACTCTTATACAAGAGTTACTTGTTATACAAAAACAAGCTTATACAGAAATTTTATACTTTTTCTTTTAACTTGAAGGACACAAAATAAGGCATGATGATGACAACATAAACTGCACTGTTGAATCATTGTTGACTAGCTTGCTGCAAAACAGCCTCAACAGTGACCAAATAAAAAGGTATGAGTGACTTGTTTCATCACAAGTAAAAGCAGCTGAGTTTCCTGAGTAAAAGCCACAGTATTCGAAAATTGCTGGATCAAAGTATTGCCTGTAACGCTCTTCTTGAAATCAGTTGCAAACAGCGCTGGAAAATCAACCATGGAGCCGGTCCATGGCCTTAAGCTCTCTGTCTCCTTCTACCTAGTGATTCCATCACAGAGCTCAAGCAGTAATACGGTTGATGCAGTCCCTGCCCGGAGGGGGTAATGAAGTGACTAAGGGCTGACCGTTCCTGACCGCCAACAAGACAGCAGGTGTGAGCAGTGAGGAGTGTGAATATGTGTGTTATAGTGTATATGGGTGTGTTTATGTATGAATCTGTGTGTATTAGAGGGTATTAGAGAGAGAGAGAGAGAGACAGAGATTGTGTATATGTTTTTTCACTATGAACTAGGTTCCTAATCATAAGTATGAATCAATTAGTTGGTCTAATCGGTACTTTTTCTGTCAGGCATGAAGAGAAAAGAAAAAACAACAAACTCACGTTTACGCTCGTCTATATCATCTTTACTGCCACATCACTGCCATCTATCAGCCTCTTTTGCTCCCCTTTTCTCTTTCTAGTTCCAGCACTCTTTCATTTTCCTCCCTCTCTTCTCGTATCTATCCAAGCCATCTCTCCTTTAACACTACATTTATGCGCAGGCTTGGTAAACGGTAATCAATGTCTCACAATGGTGGACTGCTTCATCGAAACGATTTTTCAGGGGAGCTGTGTGTTTGTTCACGTGTGTGTTTGTGTATGTGACAAAGGGTGAGATAAAAAGCAAGACATAGACTGAAGAAAGGAGAGACAGAGAAACTGAGCCATTGCTTGATGCACACACATCAGGCTTTTTATATAAGTAAGCTTATATTTTGTGCATCTATGCCTGTTTGTGTTAAAAACACGTGTGAAAATTTCACACTGGATTTGGCACTGACTCCAGAAGCTCACTGTAATGCTTTCACTTTTGGTACATAAATCACAATCAGCCTATCCTGCCATCTGGGTTACTGCTACATGGCCCTTGTAATGTACATGCTGGTTAGACCACCAGCTGAATAGTTAGACTACGAAAGCAGATATGTGTCTCTAATGGACAGTAGAATAGCAAATAAATTCCTTGAAGAAAATGTTTGGTATTCTGCGTGTGTGTGTGTGTGTGGGTGGGAGGAAGGTGGGGGGGTGTACGTATTCCTGTATATCAGATCCTCTTAAAATTGTTTAAACAACCTTATACAAAATAAAATCACAAAGCCCACAGTCACTGCATGCATAAGATAGGTTCAGTTGATAAAGCAATTTCACAATTACAAATAAATAATTAAAGCACACAAACACACACACAACCTCCAGATGCTGCAGCAAGTGGAAAATTTATTCCAACATGGCAGAAAACTAGTAAGCCCCCTGATTAATGTTTAAAGTAATGACTGAATAGTTAACTGTTTAATAAATCTCCCTGAACTTGCGCTGATCTCTACTCCAACCGACTGCCATCCTATAATGTAACTTCTGAAATCAATTTTTCAAACACAGGGTCAATAAAGGTCGCAGCCCTCACCTAGAGGTCCTGTCTCTTTGACAGATTCCTGTACAGATCAGCATCTAATTGGAAAATTAAAGTAATCGATTGGCTATTGTAACGACAGGCATTTCTCTCACTTTCTCAAACACCAATTAGGTGTGGATAAATGGTAAACTGAGGCCTGTCTGAAGTCTCACAAATACACACACTCCCCATGTATATGAACGGACGTACGTATACGTGAAGGCACATTTCCAAACACACTGATATATACAGTCAAGAATGTAGACACCCTTAAGGAGTAAACTTAACCAATCTAACCTTAGCCAAGGTCACAGAGTAATATCCTAGCTTAAAGTGTACTGTAACCCCACGGTCACAAATCATATTCAGCAATATGAAGCACACACACACACACACACACACACACACACACACACACGAGTCCTCCAGTTGGGAACAGGTTGTATTTCATCCAGATACCAAGATGAAGGGTCTGCCTTCCTACAAAACAAATATTAAGCTGGCATGGAAGAAATCTGATCAATCTTGTAGTTGTGAAGTACTTACAGTATAATGCGTCCAAAATTGTGGGAAGCAGCAAACACTAGATTGAGCTAACATTTGCCTGTCTCTTCAGGGACTGTTTCATGAGAATAACAAATGTCAAATAATATTTAAGCAAATCTAAATGCCATGTGGACAAATATTTTGGAAGGCTGAGCAAAATAAATCAATTTAAAAGAAGGCAACAAAGCACAGCGAAAGGTTGAGAGGGAGAGGAGCAGAATTCTCAGTCAGTAACTGCTGAGATGTGCATGTTGCAGGAAATTTGGATCTTGTCCAGCAGAATGTGTTAAACAAACGAGATAGAAATTGCGGCTGATGCTAATTTGATTTGTGAATATCTATTAGATCCACATGAAGACTGAAAATTATTAAAATATCAAATATAAATGAGTAAACCCAAAGTAATTGGTAGTAATAGGAAAAAAGAAAATGAAAGGAAGGATACAAAAAAGGGACAATGTTACATTTGCAAGAATGAGACTTTTGGTTAATGAGACTAAAATATTTTAGTCTACATAACTATCAGTGAATGTTCATCCCAACATTACTAAGATAAGAGTTGTGGTTTGTTTGTTTGTTTATTTTGTTAGTTAGTTAGATGTTAGAATGCTTTTAAGTCAGCATCCATTCAACAGCATGGCTTTAGTGCACAGTGGCACGCATCCAACTTCCCCAGATGCATCCTGTTGGCGCATCAAGTGGCTGCAGTCCTCGGAAACCCATCTCAGTGTGCAGGAGGTGCGTGCAGTCGTTTTGCCCCCCTCCCCACCTCTAGGTTATTTCATTTTGTTAGGCTTTGTGTTGTTGCTTCAAGGCTGATGTGCATATACACAGTTAGACTGTCTATTCCTATGACTACTACAGTCAGTTGCGGTTTGTACCATTAAAAATAGAATTTTCCACAACCATTCACCACGGAATCTATGCACACAGTATAGTCCACTACCTCTCCCCAATTTCACCGTGAAGATGTTGCTACAAATCCATGCGACGAAATTGTGAAGGTGCAGTTTTGTCCCAGAGTGAGTGACCAATTTCGGGCACAGTTTTCGGATCTACCGTAACCTTGCAATCGTTAAGAGTAGTCTGATTACTATTTAAAACACTGCATGTGATCGAAATCGCGACTGTGTCCTGCGCAGCGCTTATTACCAAGTGCTTGACAAATGTTAAATGTGTGATAAGTGTCAACAAGTTAGCTGGCGATGTTCAACCTTCAATTAAATACATTTATTATTAAAAAATGCAAAAGCTCTAATTTCCTCTATCAATACATGTGCACGCACACAAACACAGTATTATAAGAACAAAAATCCACAGTACATTTCTGCAGTTCCCTCGTATTTGCTCCTACAGTTAAAAGGCAAAGGGCATTTTCAAAATCCAACAGAAATGTATGTTACAAGAGCGTGCCAGCGCACGGTGAACTTTCTCATTAAATTAAAACAAAGTCCTACCTTTGTTATCGCGTGGCGAGAACAAATGCCTTTGCCTTGACAAGTTGCAGAGGGACACGGTAACGGTTATTCAGCTTGGCGCTTCCCCTGCAATCAAAGGTAAACGATTCCTTGTCAGATGAAAATCAGAGGGACAGACGCTCCGCTCGCCCTGTCTGCCACCGCGCTGCGCGTCTGGAGTCTCTGTTCCGATGAGCGTAGAGAGAGCAAAGGCAAAGCCGCTCTCGGAACGGCGCGGTATGGAAAGCCCCTGGTGGTGATGAAGGGAACCTACCAATGAAGCGGACGAGAGAAACGGAAAGAGAGAGAGAGACAGGAGATGAGAGAAAGAATTGGGGACCGATGGGGGTCACTGGAAGATAAAGTAAACAAGGCGTGCTCGTTTGACCTCTATATTCATGTAAACATATTGAATGTCATAAAGACGGATACTGTCTGGCCAAAAAAGAACACCACAAAATGGTATGAGCACTGCACATTGTGCATCATTACTACCATTACAATTCCAGTCCACAGACAGAAGACAGTTGCAGGGGTTTGCTTGTAAGTTCCAGCAATGAGTGCTGAAGCAAAAACTAAAGTCGTGACTTTCAAACTAAAGGCTTTTGCTGTATGGGAAAAGTTTTTGCAGCCTGCTGTGTGGTTTATTATCAAAATTTGCCATTTTGTTCTGCATTCCTCAAGCCCATAATGCACCTTTATTCCTTGGTGGGAAGTTTAGAATAGAGCAGATTGTGATTTTGTGTGTGGGACAAATGGAAACATCATAGTTTTCAGCTTCAGTAGTCCTAGAGAAACACAGTACTATTTTTATGACCAGCAGGAGTGGTAGAAAACAACAACAAAAGGAAATGAAGAATTGCTTGAGAACAATGGACTGTGTTACATTATCTGGAGGTGGTATTCAGATAAATTTTCTTTGGGTATTTGAGAAGGTGAAAATGTCAAGTATGCCCGCTCCCTTGAAGTGGTTCACCTGTTAATCAGAGTGTGTGTGCCAGTGAAATATGCAGTGAGGGACAAGAATGAGACACAGGGAGAGCGCATGAGAAAAAAAGGGAGAGGTGGAGGGATGGCTGGGGGTGGGGGGTACAGGTGCAGATTACCTACCATCACAACAAGCTGGCATCTCTCTGAGGTGCAGTGAGTAAGGTTAGGAAGGTTAGGGAGCTGATGTACCAACAAGGGTTTTAAAAGCTAGTGTGCAGAAGCTGTTCTCTGAGAGGTGCTAAATAAAGGAAGGTAGATTCAGAGAGCAAGAGAGAGGAGGGGGTTGCTGGAGAAAAAGAGATAGAAAGGTTACATTCATTGTGACTCAGGATTTTATGATAACCAAGTGGAGAATTGTTTTGACTCATATGAGTTTTTAAATGCTTTAGGAAGTAGGGTGTAATCATTGCCAACAAGCAGTCCTGTGAAACTGCAGTCTGTCATTTTTGGCCATGGTACATAGTACTGATCCACTTCATTTTTTAGAAGTTTATTCATTGACACAACCAAATGTTTGGTGATGATGTTCATGGCATTTTGGCACTTCCGTAGCTATCATGTATGGTACCAACTGTCATTTGCTGGACTGACTGCAGTTCACGAGGAAGTGCTGGTCATTTGGAGGCATTTGGAGTGAGAGTATCTGCATGAACATTAGAGGTGCTGTATGCATATAATAGGTGCTCTATGCTTGTATGCATGTGTTTGCATACATTCAAAAAGTTCTCTATAAATGCTTGTCCATTAACCACTTAATCTGACATAATTTGCTATTTCCTTAAAAGTTTTGTTTAATCAGTGTTTATCCGTTATAATCTTTTATAAGCCTTTACACAGTGCTTCATTATACTTGCTGTCCCTGGTCATTTTACATAGCCAGCTCTTGGGGTGGAAGTGCTGACTAAGGACAGGTCTCTTGAATATTACATTTTTCCTCAGCAGCGAGGTGTTGAAACACTGCCCATGCCTATCGCTCAAGCCCATAATGGGAACCGGAGACCAGCAGCTACAAACATAAATATCGGTAGATATAGTACTGTAAGACACCACCAGCAGCCAATCAATACATGGCAGTGAAGGGGTTGGCAGGGAATAAGAAAAAGCAATGAGAAGGAGGAGGTTAATGGGTATCTAGGTAAAAGGTCCATAGAAGATAACATTAGTGTTACCCCGATATTCCACCAGAACTTGACTATGAAACATTGATAAATGACTCAAAGAAAAGCACTAATCAAATATCGATAATAAAGGTAGTTCACCCTCCCCCACTCATAAGTTTTTTAACCATCTGTTTGCAGCATTCTAATTGTGCTTCCAGTTCCTTTTGCACTGTCATAAAACCAATAGTCATTTCTCCCTTGATGTTCCTAATTTATGTATGCAAAGAAAAAAAAAACCTTTCTCTACATTGTTAATAAAGTGAGTGTTTCATGTACAGCACAGAGGAGCTACTTGCCATATCATCAGTATGTGCTCTAATATGGAGCAGGCTCAGTGTAAGCTGCTGCCAAATCAGAATCATGGACTCCATCTGAATTCCTTAAGAAGGCTAAAGGAAAGATATTATTTTTCTGCCCGACTAACTGACTGTAAGAGATGGCTGTTTTAAAGCTGAACCCAAATGAGCAGAATGGATAGCTCACTGTTTTCAAATATCATGCTGTGAAAAACTGTGTAAGGCCCCACAAATACTAACTGTGCTCCCCATGTGTGATCAGTCTCAGTCAAGCAAGCAATACAAGCTAGTTAAAGCTAATTTGATCATTTCTAAAACAACAATAGCGCACAGATGTCGTCCAAGGAAGAATGTGAGCTACTGTGCATACTGTACTGAAGAAGGAACAAAGAAAGCAAGAAAGAAGCAGGAACTGGAACTGTTTTTAATGGTGGTGTGAAGCCAAATGAAAGTAGCAATCTGTTAGCTGTTTCATGCTATAGTGAGTGTAGCTCCATTTGTTTGACTACTGCACATACTTGCAATGTATCAAGACTTTTCAGGTCAGTGTAATCATTCTTTGCGGCTGGAAGCAGCTGCATTCATGTAGTACTGCAGTGCATGAATGCAGCAACTTCTTCTTTGGGAAATAGTTGCTTCAGAGGTGTTTCCAAAACAGTTCCATGGACAGCTCTTCATTATCTAATGGAAGACTGCAGGAGACCAGCTTCAAAAGCTGATCCCAAATCAGGGGAGGGAAAGGAATGGAAAGGAACTTTTTAAATAAGACTATAGGAGAGAACTGCTTCAAAGTGGATCTCATATTAAGCCCCATGGACAATTCATGATTTTCAAATGGAAAACTGTAGGAGAGAGCAGCTTTAAATCTGATCCCAAGTCAGCACAGTGGACAATTCCTCTTTCTTTTCAAACATAAGACTTTGGTTCAAAACTGCTTCAAAATCATTTGGATCATTACTTAATTTTTTAAACAGTAGACTGCAGGGGAGAACTGCTTCAAAGAAGACCCCATATCAGCCCCATGGACAACTTGTCATTTTCAAATGGAGTATAGAGAAAGCAGCTTTTAAACCCAAATCAGCACCATGGACAACTCCTCATTTCCGAGCAGCTGACTGTAGGAGAGACTTGCTTTAAAGTGGATTCATATCTGCTCAATGGACAATTCCTCATTTCCAAACAGAGGAATATGGGAGTGTTGCTGTAAAATTAATCCCATATCGGCACCTTGGGCAAGTCCCTTTTTTTGAAAAGGCCTACTATGTGGATAAAAGCTGCTTTAAAGCTGATCCCATATCAGCATCATGGACTGCATAATTCATACAGCCTCCCTCAACCAAACAGAATTTTTCTCTCTCTCTTATAATGGTATAGGAAGCATAGAGTTGTAACAAACAGTAGTGACTTTTTTATTCTCCATGGTGTGTTCCCTCTGGGTGGCCACAGTAGCCTACTTGATAAAGAAGGTAAGAAGCGATGTTTAAAAATTGAAAACATATATTTCAAATTCTCTTTATTGAAAAATGACTCTAAGAAGATGTTTAAATTAAAATATGCGTTTGTAAGCCAGGTAAAGTATCTTTACAGAACAGATTTGGGTTAAAAATTTGAAAGCCCTCAGCGATCCAAGATCAGATCATGAATGTGGTTAGCTATTCTTATAATTCAATTTATACAAAACTTTCATCAGTAAAAGGTGCGCAAAAAGAGTTGGACAAGTAAAGGCACAACCAGTAGCAGAAGAACAGATGCAAGGAAAGACATATAAAGTAGACGGTGGCTAGAGGGTAGGCTTCAACATGCAGACACAGTGTTTTAACCCTTTAAGACCTACCATAGAACCAAGGCCGCCAGAGCTTATATTATATTTTTACATGCTGTAGTGCCATTTTTGGGAGCATTCCAAGTCGCTATACATCAAATCAACCATTAAAGCCCATATTTTAATAATATGTATGCATTAAGTGCATAGTAATTACATAAATTGCAAAAAATGCAATAAACTACAAAAAAATTGAAAATTGTTTTTGTTTTTTTAACAGATATTTCTAGTTAGAGAAATTTAAGAGGCTTATCCCTCAAAACTGTAAATACAAAAAAGTTGCACAAAATAGTTTCCCACCACAGAAAATTTACTTTAAGTGTCTTCATAGTTTTACTTTTGAAATACACCAATTTTTATATACTGCAGGAAAAACGAAAATAAATATTATAATGCAAATTTGCAAAAAAACAGCATATGCATCAAAATAAACTATTTCCAGCAGTGCAATAGGAGTCCTAAGCATCCCAGAAACAACACAGAAAGTCATAAAATCAAACATAAGTTTTAAAAACACAAATATAGGCTCATAAGGCCCTGATGGTAAAAAGCTACATTTCCGCAAAATGACGTCACTTCCGGTTTCGGGCGGGACATGGCGAACATGCGATAGTTCGCGCTGATGGACTAGGAAGTGTTACAAACAGCTGATCGGATCGGCAAAGCGTGTTTCTGGAATATTATGTTTTTTTGCTGCAAGTGCAGTTTTTGCAAAGCTATATGTGGAAGGAAACTGTGACCTAGGACAAGCTGAAGGCATAAGATGTAAGTACAACTCCTCCGGTTTCATATGCAAAAAAAAATTATTGCGCTAGCTCACGTGGTTGCAGTGCTACCTGGATTTAAAAATAGTTATGCAAAATGGAGCGTGCCTGATCTGACCGGCTTTAAAGGGTTTAAAAAGTCTAACGCATAAAGAAATAGAAATGTAATAAAATTGCATCTGAAGAACAAAAGCACCAAGGACTATGAAGATGTTTTTAACCAAACTTTAAACAAAGCTTGCCAACTTTTAGAAATAAGCAATATTGTTTTCTTACAGCACAACATAACACACCAACTCCATCACTTTTTTTTTTAATTTAATAAAGATTTGTCTGTGCGGTGTGTCAAATTAGGGTGGCTTTGACTCATTGAAGGTTCTCTAGCCATTGCAGGGCCATTTCAATTCAATTTAATTCAATCCAATAAACTTTATTTATCCCTGCAGGCAAGTTTTCATGCTGGATAAAAATACATTAAAACAACACACTTGCAATGAATATAAAGAGTCACCAAACTCACAGAACACTCGGCTTAACAAAAAAGAGCTCTAACTGTTTACATACATACCCCAAGATTACCAAAATATTAATTTTAGGGTACATGCAGTACATATGTTAATAAGAGATTCTAATGTGGATATGTTAGGGGAGGTTTTGTCACACACAAGCAACAAAGACAATGTAACACTGGGAGGTAAAATAAAAGGGTGGGTGCTATTCTCAAACATTAGCAAATTCCTGAGGTCTCATAAGAAATTAAACCACAGAAGCTCATACAATGTGGATTAAAAGCAACCTGGAACCTGCTCTGCATCTCCTCTCTAGCTACGCTCTATCAGATTCTATCAGATCTATCTATAGTTGAACTAGAACATTTTCTTTGCTATGCTGAAGTGAGCTACAGGCCCTAGGTTAAAATCAGCACACCTGCCAAACATATTCTTCTCAGTTTTGAGAAGATCAGAGAAAAGCAACTGGAGGCCCAAATCAATAGTGCATCATCTGTCTTTTACTATGTGAATTTCAAGCCAGTACCTTCCACTTGCATTTGCTCACTACAAAGAATTAAAGCATGGTGGCTCAATGTAAGGAACGGGTTGGCAGGTGTTGCCACTGTTTTTTATATTGGTATTTATTAAGTTGCATGAAAGAGGCAGCTCTTCTTAAGACAGCGCTTCACTTCATATATTCTTCTATTTGACTTTAGACGGGGATGCTTTCTGAATGCTTATGTGGACTGATATGTTAGTTGTCTTTACATGTACCATTCACCCTCTTTCTCAATGGTGTCAGAAGATCAAGCTTTCAAATAAACCATACACTCTATTAATAATGTTATATCAGTAAAGAAAAGCTTTATTGTTTAGTATCTATGACTCATTTTTATTTTCAAGTTTTACAACTGTATGCTATATATAATTACAAGGCAGCAATAACCCAAGCATTTCTGGTCATCTGCCACTTGAGCATACCCAGAACACCTCCATAGGAAACCTCCCGTTTAGTTCCTTTCCATGCACAGAGACAGCTGCTGTACTCTCTCTTCAGATGCATGAGCTCCTCACCTTAGCTCGAAGCCTGAGCTCAGCTACCCTATGGAGGAAGCTTATCTAGGCCGCTTGTATTCACAACCTTTCCCTTTCGGCGATTACCCAAATTTCTGGGTTGGAACATAGACTGGTAAACTGAAAGCTTTATATTTCAGCTCACCTCTCTCTCTTCACCACAACACGCGGTTACAATGCATTACTGCTGATCCTGCACCAATCTGCGAGTTCAACTCACGGTACAGATTCCCATTACTGATTAATAAGATCTCAAGATACTGTTTCCCCCAATCCAGAGGGAACATTCCACCATTCTCATGGTGGAATGGTGGAGAATGGATGTGCTGACTCTTATCCAAGCCATTTCACACTTGGCTGCAAACTGCTCCTGTGCATGCTGAAGGTCACACTCTGATAAAGCCAACAGAACCACATCACCTGCAAAAAGCAGAGATGTCATTTGGAGGTTCCCAAAGCAGACATCTTCTTCACCATGGTTATGCCTTTAAATTCTGTCCATGAAAATCAAAAAACAGGACTGATGACAGGGAACGCTGGCGGAGTCCAGCACACATTGAAAAAGTGTTTGTATTTGTGCTGACGACTCAGACACAGATATCACTTTGGTTTATAAGAACCTGATGAAAACAGTTATGAGCCATATATCTTTGAACATGGTTTGTTATAACCAGTTCACCACAAGCACAAAGTCCAATAACAAAACTGTGGTTTAGATCAGGCAGCCAGTTTCTCACATGAGCATTGAATTTGGAACCCCTTCCAAGACCCCATCTAAAGACTCAGAGAACTGCTGTTTTGTTTCATATTCACAGACAACAGTCAGAATCTTACCCCATGTGACTTAAATTGACAAGAAGTGACTCTCTCGCTCAACATAATTCTGATGCTTAGTGGGGGATCCCCACGCTTGGTGCCTCTCACTGTGGGCTACTCCAGCCCTTCTCCAGGAATCCAAAATCCTTGCTCTGCTTGAAGTAGGTCTACCTACTAGATATAACCCAGCTATATCGAGTGGATAGCGCTCCTCTTGCACTAGCTCTGGTTCCTTCCCCACCAGTGAGGCGAGGTGACCAGTGAGTTATTCTTTAGGAAAATTGTCAAAGCCAACTGTGTTAGGTTGCTTAACACAATTGGGAAGTTGTGTATATCAGCTGATGGTTACCTGTACAGCACTTTGTGTAGTTTGCACAGAGATGCATGTGCATCTCCACAAAGCTGTACAGTTTTGGCCCTTCTTGCTTCATGTGATTACAGTGGGGGGGTGCATGTGTGGGAACTTTACTGTGACTTACCTTGGAAAAAACATACTTATCTAAGATTATAAAGTAAAAATAAAAAAAGTTTTGAAAGTTTATTTAAAGAATATTATCAAAATGTCATTGTGTGAATAAGAAGCAATTTTATTAAATTTAGCAGTTCATAAATGTTGTGGGTATATCATATATGCATTTTTGTTAAAGATAAGATTGGGGTCAAGGTTTTAATTAATGAGTTTGATATAATCTGCAATAAATATAGAGTCGTGCTGACAAAGTGCTTTTACAAGACAACTGATTAAACAGAGCTAAATGCATATAAGAATGTAAATACAATAAAAGACATACAATGTATGATAAATAAAAAATTATAAAAAGAAAAAAATTTTACTCAGAGTATTTGCAGAGTATTTTATAAAGCTATGTGTGGATAAATATCTGCGTATATTTATTCAAAAATGTGAAGATTCTTTAGAGAAATCATACCTGAACCAGGGTAAATGTAATGGCACTGTGACTTCACAGATGCTGACATGCTTGTGGCAGCGGGCACTTGATTAGTACTTTATAAATAAAACTTGGCAAAAACATAGTTTACCTATAAATAATATAACTCATTCAAATATTTCATATAACGTAATGCTGTCCCAGGATTTTTCTCAGAGTACAGGTAACCCTGCTTATCTTGCACATTTGACAGACATCTGAATTATATTAACTCATATCTGTGTGTTCATCTTCTGCAGTATGTGGCTAGAAAAGACTTTCAGATATCACTGAGGTTCCTGTAGCCCAAAGCTAAATCAGAGTCCCCCAGAAGATGTTGTAAAGTACTGTGGCTTGATAATCTTTGCTGATCTGATCCTATCTTCTTGCAGGCAATGGAATCTCCTTCAAAGAAAGCTTGCCAGTTGAAACAATCTACAGATTTTTTTGCAGCTCTTTACATCCATTCTTTCACTAAACAACACTGAAGCGAAAATTCACAGTTTGAAGCTTTGAAGCTCAGTAAAAACAAATGAGAAAATCTGGGCGAAAATAAATGAGACACCATAGTTAACAGGGATATAAATAGAGATGTATGATTCTCAGACTTAGAACTGTTTCAGATTTAATGTTAGCTTGCCACAGTTTTTGGAACAGCAACCAGACTGACTCAATGCTAAGCAGTCCAAGAGACCTAAAAATAGTCTTTCATATTTACCACATTAATCTTTCCCTATGCCCCTCAGAGACATTATATTGGGGGTAAAATCCAGTTATTTTCCCAAAGAGAGTTTCTTTAGTCATATAATATTACCAAGGCATTGTATTACATTGTGTATGTGTGTGTGAAGGGGAAGGCTTGTTCGTAACGCAGAGGCAATTTATTGCATACCAGTCTATTTCACTGAGATCTTAAGAATGTATGAGGAGAAAATATCAGCATTTTGTGTTCATAATGCAATTTTACTGCAGAGCCACAGCTCACAAATGGAGAAAGCGCAATATTCTGCAGCACCCTTCCACTGAGCTTGTGTATACAGTTAGGTGTATATATATTGGAGATATATATATGCAATAAGTTGTGCATTGTAGTTGCTACTAGTTTTAAAATTCTGCTGTCCTTTGTTTGAACATGACAATTTCTCAGTAAGCTAGAGGGTTCCTTGCAAATTTGTGAAAACCTCATTCAGTTGCAATGACTCAAGGCTGTAAGGCTGAGTTTGAAAGGTGTTCATGTATTAATCCATGAATAACGGTGCTGTTAAGCATATCGAACAGAGCACAAGTCAAGGCTTGTCAAGCACGTCAGCTTAACCTGAGATGCCATGAAGTGAGTTCAAGTCTGATTTTCCTTTTCAGAAAGTTTCATCTGAAAAAAAAGAAGAAAATGAAAGTATCACTGAAATGGTCTCACTTTTGAATATATAAGGCACGCCATGTAAGACACATTGTAGTAAGTATGGTATACTTATTTGTGTCATTTTACAGCTTTGCTATTGTGACATGCTCTTCAGTCTTGGTATAGTATTGTACTTGTACTAGTCCAGTGCTTGTTGTCGCAACCATCTTAGCATAAGCAAAAGTCGTTGACCCAGTTAGTGGAGTTTCTCCACTGTTTAGACAAACTGGACCACACTAAAATATACAGTTTCATGATTTCATTATTTCATGTAGACATGGATGGCTCTGCATGGACGCCATCACCTGACTGCACCTTTTCTTCCCTAAAGAATAATAAAATACAAATAAAGAGGTTATGATTTATATTTATCATCAAAATATTTATAATTAGTTACAATGAACATTTGTGGAAATATATTTTAGGACTAATCCTTTAGGCGAAAGTGGCAATGCAAGCATTATGAAGACATATTAATACACATAAACTGTGTGTTATTGTTAAATTTTACTTGAAGTAAAATCATTTATTCTGCAGAAAAATGTTTCCCATCACTATTATTGCTGGAATTCTTTTTAACATTGAGCATATCTTAAATATTTTATATTCCGTCTAACTACCAGTAATGCATTTTAGTATGTAAAATCATACATTTGTAGCTGATGTCATGTCAGGACTACATATCTATATAAAAAAAAAAGCTTTCAGTGAGCTCATAAACACATTCATACATTTTAAATTAAAAAAGTATATTAAATTATAGTAATACATTTTAAAAATACATCTAAATTAAATAACTTGAGCAGTGTTTGACACAACTAACTATTAAAATTAAGGTGGTGTGTTGGCAAAAAAAACTGATTCATTCAGAAGACTGATTTGTCAGAGATAATCGTCTGAAAATTCTGGATTAAATACCTGTGTTATTAAACCAGACATGGTAGCAGTTCACGTCCTTTATAAACCCTCAAAAATGTTCTTGCTGATGTGCTAGAGGAGTGATTATGTGAAGTTTCTTCACACTTACACAATAATTTCTTAAAGTCATACCTGTTGGTTAAGGTGCAATTAGAAAGAGAGAACTTAGGTGTAAAAACTGTTATGGTAATAAATCACATAATTTACTCACTAACGTTATCTGCATATTAATAGTAATGCATGTATCACAGCTGATCTTAAAGCAGTGCTTGTCTGGCAGCAACATGTGCAACATGCTAATTTCCTGTCAGTCACCCATGGGTCATTCCATGTTAAGTCTTCATGGGCAAACTTCAGCTGTCTCCCACTTGCATAAAAAGTTTATGATACAAAGTTTGAACATATATAATTATTTCTGCTTTTAGCGTGATATATGAAATACTTTTCATATTTTTGGTCCATCTGCCCTCTTTCAGGCCATCTGTTTTGCACATTGAAATCAGAGGCAGTGTTTGAACATGAATATTTCAAAAACCATTAAAGATAAAAGCCTGAAATGTTCACTGACCTTTCTTACCACCAAAATGAATCATCAGCCCCTCTGGCCAACACCAGTAGGGTAAAGTGTCTTGCTCAAGGACACAACAACCAGGACAAAGAGCAGGGGGATCAAACCGGCTACCTTCCGGTTAGAGATGAGCTTCCCGATCCCCTGAGCCACAGTCGCCCCAAATGCTATTGTTCATTCAACGTCCATGGAACTAAATATCATTAATAAATAGTATAATCTGAATAGAACGCAATTCTTGAGTTTTCAGATAATACCTTAAAAATAAACAAAAGAAAATTATTTTGTTAAATATGTACATATTTTTTCATTTTTGAGAACTACTCTATTATTTGGAGACCTACTATGCCTTTAATAATGTTTCTTTGCAACAGATTGAAGACCCTAATAACAGCACAAATTTTCCTCAATCGATTTAAAATTCTATCCTAGGACACTAATTCCAGACTCCTGGAACAATAAATAGAAACACAGCGATGCCTACTGTAGCGCTTCAACGCTTTGACACAAATATCATATGATAACAATATCAGGTTCTTGAAATGTCTCCCATTTGACTTGCTAACTTCACCTCAGAGGTGGCTTTGGGGGGTCTTTTTGTGCTATTTCTCTCTTTGTTGGTTATTTGAAAAAGCTGTCCCTTCTCCATCTTTCCAGCACTCTTGCTACTGCACTAAACTAACTTCCCTTTACATCCATCACAGCAGATTACATCAATCAAGCCATGTCATCTAATCCCTTTGCCAATCTCCCTGAGTCTTTTGACCTGGGATAAAGTCGACTTTATCAGTCTTCTTTCACTGAGTACTACTCTGTGTAGGTATTTTCAAAGGCCTCTTTCTTTTTTTGACTACAACTTAATTAATATCTATTTCATATTATTCTCTATTACCTCTTATCAGTATTGTTGCCAAGAAGATGTATTTTTATTTTTATCATTTTGCAAAATAATAAGTATGCTTGGTGCATAAGGCATACTTATTAACAGAAGTATGCCCTATGTCAATAACATAAAATTTAGATATTTAAAAATGTGATTATGACAGTATCTTGAATTAAAGATAATTCTGGCATCATTCAGTAGCTGTTGTAGTTCATGTGCATTAAAATTCATATATACAGTCATATGTTTATACTATATATATACATATAAACATATACGAGTCAAGAGATTCATGTTGTCTTGTCGGCTTGTGTCTGATGATGCAAGCATGTGAAGTGAAAGAGGCAGCTGACCTTAAGCTTTCACTTTGTTGGTTTCTTAAATCAAATAAAAAACAAAGTGCTTCAGTCTAGTCTGTGCCTGTCATGAGTGTGGGTTAGTGTGCTGATCAACCAGAGACTACAAAGGCAAAATAGCACCATAAGTGTCAGAATTAAAGGTTTTTTTTTTTGTTTGTTTGTTTTAAAGTTGGTGTTCTTCCAAAATTTATGTGTGACAGATAAGTCTAGCACATCAGGACTTATTCAGCAACAGATCAGACACTGATGAACCTATTAATTCTCTGTCTTTTCTTTAAAGATATATTAATGCTTTCAGTGTCATTTTCCACCTACAGTACATTAAAAAAAATGAGGCCACCTAAAAAACCACACATTTCAAGTAACAGGGAATATAAATATTTATAGTAATGACCTCTAACGTGTTTGAACATGTAAGATTTTTATTTTAAATATACTGCTAAATAAATACAGAAAAATGTGTTTATTATGAATGAAAAGCTTTACTTTTGTATTATGTGAAATATATGACTTAAGAGTAACAGTTAAATGGCTCTAGCTTTAATCTACTGTAAGAAAACAACAAGAACAAAAGCTCTTTTCTAACCACTATGGTCAAAGAAAGAACTGAAGGTTCTCAGTGTTACAGCTGTGGAGCTGTTTGATTTGACACAAGGTCACGGGGAGATTTGATTGACATGCATGACTACTGCCTTTGCCACAGAGGAGACTGCCTTGGCAGCACCTCCTCCTTTACGCACCTCAGATGGTGATCAGTCATTCACAAGTTTGCTGCCACGCGTCAGCCTGACATGAGTAGGCAACCTGACAGATTGACCAGAGGAGAGAAAGATGGAGAGATTTTCTTTTGAATGTATTTTACTGACTATATATATATGTGTGTGTGTGTGTGTGTGTGTGTGTGTGTGTGTGTGTGTGTGTGTGTGTGTGTGTGTATACAATAAATATAAACATACAAATATTTTTGCAAAGATTTTCAACCACTGAGACTTTATGGGGTGTTAAGGCCCTTAAGCCACTAGCCACCTCCTATCTCTACCAGTGAAATGTGGCATAAAAAAGTCATTATACAAACTGAGCCATTACCTCTTTTTTTCCAAGGGTATAGAACATTTGCATGAAATCACATATATGAGAGAGAAAATGATGGCAAGGCAGTTTTCACATTTCACTTCCAACAAGTCATGCTTCAGTATGGCAATTACAGACGTGGTTCACCTCTATTGGCTTAGTCATAAACTCTAATTCTCACATAGTAGTGATTAATTTGAATTTCTGGAGCTTTAAAGGAAGCTTGGCTCCATAACATATTCAATTTTTAAAGGGGTAAGAAAAGAAAATCAACATCAAAAATTGCAAAAATTCACACTGACTGCTACCACTGGACATTTTCTTTCTAATAATCAGTGTGAAATTTGTAAATTAAGCCTGCAAAAAACCAAAACTCAACAATAACAACCTTATACCATCATATGGCATATTACACCTTGTGAACTGATGACAATGCTGCAGTTTGTTTAATATGCAAAATAGTTCAAGCTGACCTATTGAAGTTGCTTGTGGTGCTAGTACAAACCTGTCCATAAATGTGACATGTTTTAACATTAATGTTAATGGTTTTGATTGAGAGTCTGCTGACTGTGGAGGATCTTTGGTGGATCAATACAGACTGCACATATGTAAATGTAGTCATTAAATCTTTCTGCTGTTATGTGGGTGGCCTCATGAAGTATGCAGTAGCCAGTGAAATATATTAGAAACAAATAACTCCCATTAGTGAAAAAAAGATTGGTTTTGGATGTAGAGAAGGTGTCCTTCTTTGATCGAGACTTAAAAAATATTTTTGCATGTCTCTGCAGAGGTGATTAAGTGAAGTTAAGCATATGACAACATCTGCCATGGTTGAATGCAAATTTACTGTTGTCTCACTCACACTACCCACAGTATCTGCAAGAGTATGGCAATGCATTCTTATTACGTCCTCATCTGTATGATGGAAATAGGGACACAACACATGAGCACATTTAATCAGAAAGCCCTGTAGTATTCTTCGAGCCTAAACATTACTTACCCACGCTGCTTGCATAGTAAATTCTCTTCTTGTTAATACATTTGACCTCAGGTACAGTGCTTTCTACTCTGTGTTTCATAGTCTGATAGTCAGGGTTTGAAGTTAGACAAAGAGAGGACACCTGCAGAAGTGGCAATGTTGCAGCACTATACAATACATCATGTCTAACCTCAATTATTTTTCTAATTGATAGGATGAGACCTATTAGATATATTTTTTCAGCTTCATTTGAACCTCATCATAAAGAGTCAGGTGGTTTTAGTATCAGTGACTTTGTTTCCATTTTTTAGCGTGTCAAAAAGTATCATTTTTAAATCATACAGTCAACACACACTGCATGTACTACTCAATTTTAGAATATGTGCATAAATCTAGGAATGTAAGAAAAAATAGAAAAAGTAAATCAAAAGTAAAGCACTGTTGACAGTTGATACTGTTCTAAGTAGAGGGATAGAATTTCCAAACAAAACACAAATAACAAAATCCGTTTAACTGTGTGATTAATGAAAATTGTGATTAAACAGCAGTGTATGTCTCCTCTTTGGAAACTGTGGTGAAAGACGAAGGTGTACGTTAAATATGAATCTGTTTTTGGTTTGTTTGTTTGTTTTTAAACAGATACTTTGCACTTTCTTCATGCTCTTTTTATTTATTTTAAATCCATGACTCTATCTGCTCATCAGCCCTCCAAGAAGGGCTATCCATATACAAAGACATTAATCTTGACAAAGAACAAAAATGATTTTACAGCACACATGCATGCATTCCAAAAATTACCCACTAAAATATACAGTGTTCTGAAATTGACATAACTAGCTGAACTGTATCTTTTTAATAGTAAATTCTGAATATACAAAATCTTGAAGTCAAATTTGTACTTGTATATTTGGATTTTTCCCCATCCTCTGGTAAAATGCATACATATCAGACTTCTAAGAGAATTTATGTTTGCAAATTTCCCCTTATTTAAATGCCAAGTGAACGTATGATTAAAAAAACAACCAGCCATCAGCAAAGCAGACAGATTTCTGCACACATGTTGAAACGGCTGGCAAAAGTGATGAAAATTCAACATCTACGTAATGTGCCTTGGTGGTTATTAATTCCCTTTAGGCAGTCTCATATTTTTCAAGAAAATTAATTCTGCTGACTGATTTGCTTTTGTAATAACCTAATAGTATGCCACTACCATGCTCACTCGCCTGGAACTGATAGGGAGAAGAAAATATCGATTGAGAGGTCATCACCATGTGGCTACAGATTTAATGGAAAGATTCCAATTTGTTCTCATTTTTTTTATTCATACTAATTTCTCTATAATAAGAATTATAAAAAACAGAATAAAATAATGATTAAAAAAAAAACATCACAAGGAGATCTGAAAGACAGATCGAGACAAAGCGAGGCATAAAGCCTCCTAATAAGTCACACTAATGCCAGAGAGTACAAAGCTAAGGAGTAACACAGAGTTTTATCATCAAAAGAGCTTTTTGTTGAAATAATGGTGCTCTTGTGAGGGTTTGATCCGAGGAAAAGTGCAATGAAACAATGTTGGCCTTTTCAGGTGAGCTATGTGTATGACATTTCTCTCATCTGCTCTCTGTAGGCTGCCTGCTCAAAATGTGATGTCCATAGATTTTCAGCAGAAGTGGCATTACACTATATTTTACTCAGTTTGTGAGATGGGGAGGACATCTTAAAAACATGCACTTTCAGTTTTGTCTTTTATGCACGCCCACATATTTTGCTCCAGTCTCAACTCTGTCTGACAATAATGCAGCTATTGTCTGTCCTGTGACTAAACTAAAGCTACAAGATTTAAAGAAAGATTAATTATTTAAAGATACTTTTTGATTTTTTTAAGAGTTTTAATAGTGTATAATATGGTAACTCTCTGCTCCATTGGTTTTAGATATTTTTTCTTTGGCCAAAGGAAGTACAGTAATGGTCAGAGATAGAGCTGCTAGAAAGGTAAAGGGCAGGAATTGTTGTATAATACAGAAAGATTTCATGTGCACTGTATCTGTTGCTGGGCTTTTTTCTTTTTTTGCGGGTCATGGTTCTTGGACATAAAGTAGGCACTCGACACCAGCTTTCCTTTGTAAGCATTTTTGCAACTCAGCACCAACATCCGTTACATGCTGTAAAAACACTGACATAGAGGAAAATGTGTCACATTACTACAGAGGTTAGTGAAGGGAGGTTTTAAGCTTGTATTTAGACAATGTGTGAGGTGAACTGAACAGAAAAGCACCATTTGCAAAAAGTAGGTGTTGATAGATTGTAAGCGCTTTCTACAACATGCCGTTTCTATTTAAAGTTGAACTTATTATTACGAACATTGGGTCAATGAACTATTTGTAATCGGAGCTTGGCCTCTCACATTACATCAACATAATCAGTCTCACATCAACCCCACCAGCATTTGATTTTGACATTCTCACTTCAAACAATATCAGTAAAAGCCAGTAAAAATGACAAAAAGCTACTCTACAAAAACACCACTTTTCTCTTTGTTTTAACTGAATTAGCTAAACACATATTTTGGCACTGGTGCTCAATGTTGTACTCTACTCGGTCTCGCTGGACAAAACTCAGACACTTAAGTAATTTTTCCACCATTCCCTGGAAGTCTTGCTCTAAAGATCTGCATGTGTGCGATGTGTGATTAATTTTCTCCATTTTGTCAAAAGGCATTCCACTTATACTTTCTTTGAGGGAACCAATTCAAAGGGAGCCAGATTTAGACAACAGTGCTGTTGGATCGAGGACATTGTGTGTGACCAAAAAAACTCTTTAAATGCTTTGTAAAGAAATATCGCCCCATAGAGACAAAGTGCAGTTCAAACCTTCAATAAAAAACTGTTTGGTGTTATCGGACATATTCTCACTATCCAGCCTCCTAGTAAGTCATGGTGTTGGATTTTTCTTCTCTCATATCTTAACTGATGCACATAACAGGTTCTGCTGATGAAGATCAAGAGCTTAAAGGCAATAATGGCCAAATTAGCTTTTCATTACTAGAATTTCACAATGTTTTGAACACAATGTTTCCTTTAAGTGCCTCATTTTTCATTCACTGGCTGACCAAAGGTATATCTGCAAAAGACTACCAGTCATAGCAGGAGATATAGAGATACTTCAGTTCAACTGCATTTACAGTGCTGTGAAAAAAGAATTTGTACCCTTCTCGAGTTCATATTTTTTTAGAATATTTTTCAGACTTACAGGTTTTAGTTCACAAATCAAAGCTAACCCAAGGAAATATAAAATGCAGTTTTTGAATCACAATTAATTTATTAAGCAAAACGGAACCTAAACCTGCCAGGACCTATGTGAAAAAGTAATAACAGGTAATTGAATTACCCGTAATCAACCACATTTTTTTGGAAAACTTGAGTTCAGTTTCAATAGCCACACCAAGGCCTGGGTATTGCCAGACCTGTTGAATAAAGAAGTCACACAAATAGAAACTGTCTGACAAAGTGAATTAGGCTGAAAGATCTCAAAAAGCAACCATCATGCTGCAATCTAAAGAAGATTAATGCAAAAATAAACCCATTGATATCTAACAGTTTGAAAAGGTTTACAGAGCCATTTCTAAGGTTTTGAGAGTCTAGTAGACTAGAGTACAGAAAACTTTTAAGAGTGGTGAACCTTCCTAGGAATGGCCAGTCCACCAAAATTACCCCAAAAGCACAGTGATGGCTCATCCATCGCACAAGAACTCAGAGCACACCTCAGTTAAGGTCAGCATTCATGACTCAACAATAAGAAAGAGACTGAGCAAAAAGCTGGATTTTCTGAGAGATTTGTGTCCTCTACCATAAAACATCTGCCATAAAACTAACAGCATTTTATAAAAAGAACATCATGCCAAGAGGCAAGCATGTCGGTGGTAGTGTGATGGTCTGGTATTGCTTTGCTGCTTCAAAGTCTGGATGGCATGCCGTTCAGGGAATTGACTGAATTCTGCTCTCTACCACAAAGTCCTGAAGTAGAATATCTGGCTGTTCATGACCTGAAGCTCAAGCTCACTTATTATGCAGCAGGACATTTACCTGAAAGACACCAGCAACACCACCTTTGTATGATTCAAGGAAAAACAAAATTAAGGTTTTGGAATGGCCCAGTGAAAGTCTGGACTTAAATCTGATTGAGATGCTTTGGCATGACCTTAAACAGGCCATTCACACTTGAAAACCCCACCATGTAGCTGAATTTAAACAGCCCTGCAATGAAGAGTGAGCTAAAAATTTTCCCACACCTATGTGAAAGTCTCATTTCCAGTTACCACAAACCTTCTTGCTGCCAAGAGTGGGACAACCACTTATTAAAACAACACCCCAACCCCCCCAAACCCCAAAACACAACAAAAAGACAAAAAGAACTCAGGAAAGGACCGAATGTTTTTTTGTTGCACTGTATATAGCACTAGCTCACGCCAAGACCTTACTTCAGCTACCCTTCCCCTTGGAATGTCAAATGGACATATCAGCTGTCTTTATTGTATCTCCAGCACTCCAGCTGCCGAACATGGTTTTACCCTTCACGGATCTCAGACTTTGAAATAGGAGAGCCTTTTAAGTGCTGCCCCTCCAAGTTTAATGCCTCTGGTGTGTTTACAACTAAAACACTCACCTTCACCCTATAATCAGAGATGGTTTCTCAGTGTAGATCACCAAAAAGTTTCTCCAGCAATGCAACAGCAAAACTGTTTTTTATTTGGAGGTTAGATCAAAGTTTTATATAAACGATATGTTAATGTTAAGTACTTTTTAAATATTCCAGATATGGAAACTGGTTAACATTCTATTTATTAATTATTTATTTTACTTATTTTTTAAATTTATTCTGTAAAAATAAAAATAAAAAACTCCAGAATTTTAGTTTCATACACATTAATATGATCAACAAAAATAATTTGAACGCTGTTAGCTTTGGGAGCTGCGCAGCTGATGTTTTTTTTTTTTTTTAAGATTTCAGCAGTTAGTTAGTATCTAGAGGGTATACAAGTCGCTCCTTTGATTTAGCGTTTGAGTTATTTCTAAGGCCCCAGTCTTGTGCATGTATGATACACACTGATGTGCACACAAACACACCCTTGACATTATCAAGCTAAGCAGAGAATATGTTTACTCCCCACTTGCTCCCCAAGCTCAAATATTTAGACTGAAATTCTCAGACTCTTTCCTTTGAATTGAGTTAATTGGTTGGTGTATGAATTGAAATTTTACAGGCATGAGACTGCTATATAGCACCGTGAAGCTCAGAGGAGGATTGTATGCGCTTACAAATGTGCAGTTTTGGTGTAGGAGGGTACACGTGTCCAACTTTATTAGTATTCTACCAGTACAACGATATGAAAGAGTTGTCTCACCCTTTTCAAGTCCCACCACCCTTCCCGCCTTCTGCCCACCATCCCATCTCCACCTCTGTACTACTGCTCAGTTGCGCTCTTCCTTTTCAATGCAAGGGTCCTGAGTATGCCCTGTGGGTAGCTATTAATAAGGAACGTTGTGGTGAGTCTTATTAAAGCTTAATAACATTCATGCACCTGTCTGGATGCCAATACAAGTTGGGCTCAAGCCAATCATCAACACAGAGAATCTCTAATCTACAGTTTGAAAAAAAAGGTCCCCTGCCAGAGGTGATCCCTCTCCAGAACTGCAGTAAAACTGGCAGTTTTGAAGTCATTAGGGTTTATTTGGGTTACCAAATACAAGCTGTTGTCAAGATTACTTTTCACATTTTCCTCACTATCTGAAGCACAGATTAAGAACTGAAAACAGATTCGCTATGCCACCCATATCATAAAGAATTTGTAAATTAATTTAATGGGATCTTGGATTTTATGGCAGCCATCCGACCCAAAAGCAAAGAAATGAACAGATGACAACCCTTGTAAGAAAGCCACAAGACACAGCTGGTGAGACCTATTGCAGAGCAGGGAGTCACTGTGTTTACTTCAGGAAGTGCTTGACCATATATTACTCATGTTTAAGCTCTTCTTAAAGCCACAAACCTCAGGTGACTTTGGTTTTACCCCCCCTTTTTTAAACTCAGTGATATATGCCCAAAATCAGAGTGTAGACTATGACCTATTAGCGGTGATGAATGGCCACAAAGCCCACTGTCTCCCCCTGTTCGCCACCGATGAGGTGTGCTTTTCAGTTATTTTCAAATTGCATACTACAAAAAAGGGGAAACCTAACATCAGAGTTTTTACAGGAAATAGAAAGAATATTAAGAATTCCTAAAACCTATAATGGTTTATAGATACTGTTACCGCAGCTTTTACTTTTTCTCAAAACATTACTTTAAATATGACCCTATATTTATATTGTCTGTGTTAGTATGTTGTTTAAAAACTATATATCTATAAATTTATCCACTGTAGTTTTACTAAATGTAGAGAATGTTAATAAAAAGTAATTTCACAAGGTTAGCAATTAAGGCCAGCAAGGTTAGTTTGGATTTCTTAGGAGCTTACAAATGAAAAAACAAAACAAAAAACTTCTTCTTTTATGTTAATTAACTAAAATATGCATTACCAGTCAAGTCTACCTATGTGGTCTGAATGGCTTATAATGCATTCAGACCACAGACATATTCTGCCACTTAACCATTTATTGCAAAATTAATAGCACTTTAAAAGTAATTCTTTGGAGCCACTGATGTGAGACTTTTACAATGTTTGGAATGCTTGTTGCAGAACTACTAAAAATAAATGCCTGTAGAGCAGTTTGTGTTTTGCAGTGACATAAATCTTTCCATACTTTAAAGTTGTCAGCCGGCTGATTTGTTAATTGTCTGGATGTGGCTGACAGGGCAACCTTGTGAGCCCTGTTAAAGTAACTGCAATGGTCATATATCTCCAGTGAAGATGCTAATTCTGGCACCTGACACTGTTCTCTGATCTGTCTGACGGATTTTAATGTTTTACACAGATACATGTATAAATAAATCCTCAGTATAATACTGCAAAGTTGGTGTTCCACATTTTCACAGTGCAGAGTTGGCTGTATATTACAGGTCTTCTGTATTAGTTTACCTGTAGAGATGGATCAAACTTGATAAGTATCAGATTTATTTTTTTCTTACTTTAAGTCATGTATGGTATTATTCTGGCTGCAAGGTTCAAAGCTATTCAGATATTTTCTGAGGTTTTATGCTCACTTTTGGTTTACTGAGGGCATTCTGATCAAAGAGCCTTTCCATACAAAGAAAGACTTGTCTTACACAAGAACACCTTTCTTTCAGACTCAGTGGAAGAATATACTCTGCTTCAAATGCCAGATGGTCAAAAATATTGTCCCTGTCAAGGGTCTTTGCATATGGGAGATTCATTCCAGGTCTCCACACCACAGCGGGAGTGAAGAGACCTCGGGTAACTCGTTGCATGCCCAGAGATAGATGAACCAGAATAAAAGCTGTCATGTGGGATATTTCCTCCAGAGGTTGTTTTTCAGGTGGTCAGGTGCATTTTCAAAAGCCTCAGAATGTTTAGGCTTACCCAGGCCAATCCAGGGTATAACACTCAGATTAGCTCACAGTGAGGAGCAAAGTTGTGTAGACCTGCAGTCTGGATTCTCAGTTCACAGGGATGTCTCTAAAAGATCAGTCAAGGCTTTTGGGAATTTCAGGAGGGGATCCTTTCCAACTCAAGTTGTGCTCACGCTGTGTGCATGTGTCTGCTGGTTGAGGAGCTGCAGAACACAAGTAAATGCTTAAAACAAGAATTTAACATCTCTTACAAAAATGATGTTACATGTTTGATCATTTGTGAGGTTTAATAGGAAGAACACCATAAATTATGGCATTCATTATGCTGACTGTAAAATTTGTGTCACTGAATTTCATTAATTTTTAACACTTCATGTTAAATATTATAATTATTCCTATTTTATGGAATGACCTATGATTCATGGAGTGAAAAATCCGATTAGAATTAGAATCAGGTTAGATTTTTCTTCTTTTTTTGTGCAGTATCTTAGCATAATTAATTAAACCATGCAAACCTCTACTAGTAATTTTAAAATCAGTATAACCAATCTCATTGTTTAATGTTATCTTCCTATTAAAGCTAGTCACAGAAAAAAAAATACCAGAAAAAAACTAATATTTGGCATTTGGTTGAATGTGGTTCTAAAACTGACGTGCTTGACAACAGTGACAAAAGAAACAAATTTATATATTAATTAAATTACTCTTTTTTTTCTTTTAGCAAACCCTGGCTGATTTCATTAACCTATATTTTACATCACACATGTACAAGACTTTTGCACAGTGCTGTACATATGATGAAATTGCTTTGTCCTCTTTATTATGTCACTTCAATCCACATATGAAGTAGTTGTTCATCTATCTAGAGATTAGGTGAGGTAATCTTAGTAGGACCTAACCTAACCTCTGTTATTGTGAGTGGAAGTGTGATGAACATGTGCACAGAGATGGCAACGTTCATATGTGTGGGTTGCAACAGTGTGCTGTACTATCATGTTTCATCTACAATAAAAGAAAGGGAAAAGGTTTCTCTGTTGGATCTGGTGTCAATACAAACTTAGAAGGCATTTTGGCTGGGGCACTGACAATGATACATCCTTGACCTTTCTGTTTCTCAGATAAAATGAATGGCTTCTGAGTCCTATACAGACATAATAAAAAGAAAGTGCAAGAAAGTACAAAGCAAAAATATCTATCCCATTTATAAAACTTTATTGCGTTACGTGAGATTACCGAACGGAGGACAAAATGCAGAGGTGGGCACAAAATGAAACTTGCCAGTATTATTTTGATGAGTTGCATTCTAAATATGTTATAGATCTCTTTTATGAAATTAGATTTACAACTCAATACAAAAACATTTTAGGTGAGCTTTCAATTTATTTTGAAAACAGCAGTGAGGATCGCATCCGTTTTTCATTTACAGTAATTTGAAGAAGCAAGCTATACTAATGAATATTTTATCACTATACATTTGCAAAAAATAAACACTCATGCCTATTGCTGTGAAATGTATTACATGACTAATAGCCTTATTTTGGCATCATAATAATAGCGGTGAGTATCGCTGGAAATTCTCAGGATAATCTCTCATTACTTGGGAATTTGATTTTGCCCTTTCTTAATGCAACTTAAATTTTGATTTACAAAGTCTCAATCTAATCAAAAGCTTCCATAAAACATAAATAATCTCATACAATCAGTCAATCTCATTTTATATATTTATTTCAAAAACGGAAAAGAAAATTGGCATCTTTTGACATAATCAACCAATCTGACTATACCTCAAATGTCTTAGATTGGAAAAAAAAAACTGTTCTAACTCATTAAAGATATTTTTCCATGCATGAATTTAGAAATATCATGATTCCATGTGGAAATAAATTGTATTTCACTGACTCATTCAAAGCTATTCCACACATTATCTCTTCTTGTCAATTTGTGGACAAAGTTTACAGAATAAACCAACCCTTTGCTTTACATGACTTATATTCTGTTATTGTATATGTTGCTTATAAAGAAATGAATTCTATAACTCAGTGTGTCATAGTGTTACAACAGCTTCTGGCTGAATTCCATTCCTCATCAACAACCAAAGAGAGCCACGTAACCAAGGTGTATTACGTGAGAATATTTTCTACTCTATCCTGTGTATAAATCAGTCACCACCAGTGAATAATCTACTGCCAGTAGACGAAGGGATACATGAATCTCTTGCTGAATAAAAATATGAAGCACTGGAAATGTAGCCATAAGTAAACTGGAGAGACATTTTCTTCCTGTGGTGTTTTGGGGTATGGTGCAGTGATAGACACGCAGATAGGACGGTAGTGGCCTATAGGTTGGTGAAGACAGAAAGAACAGAATTTAGTAAATAAGTTTATGTTTTCTTTGAAAAATATTTGCCATATTAAGTGAATATTGGCAAAAATTTGCGAAAGAATATTTTCCAAAAGAGCCTACCTAAAAAGCAACCAGAGCACAGTACTGACACAGCAGTTCTCTACAACCCTTTTGTTTGTGGGTGTGATAAACTACCAGTTTGACATGCTCACTGAGAAGATGGAGGACTATATTATAAAAATGTTCACATTGCAAACTATAGATAGATAGATAGATAGATAGATAGATAGATAGATAGATAGATAGATAGATAGATAGATAGATAGATAGATAGATAGATAGATAGATAGATA
>NW_024582486.1:303091-413935 GCF_018398535.1 Haplochromis burtoni
ATAGATAGATAGATAGATAGATAGATAGATAGATAGATAGATAGATAGATAGATAGATAGATAGATAGATAGATAGATAGATAGATAGATAGATATTAAAAAGCTTGCCTCTGCATGAGTCTTAAGATCACTGCCACATTAAAAAGAAGTCAGTATGTTGCAGATATAAACTGACTTCTAGACATCTAGTTGATAGTTAAGAAGTGAAATGACCTTATGCCCTGCATCATGCACACCCATGACATGAGCCATAAAGTAAGTCAGTATCAACCATCTGATTGACCAGAGGCCACACCACAATCTTAGGTATTTAAATTCACCAGACATCAGACAGTTGACTGATGAAGTAGCCTATGGCTTTCTACAGGACCTATGAATAATTTATTGCAGTCCATGTTTAATAGGTTCCATTATATAAGAGGAGGGGGGCTATTTGGATTATATTTCATTCTAACAGAACAGACCAGTGTAGGCTGGACTATTGTGACTAGTCTACATACAGTATAGTATTAGTATACGGTACTCTGAAGCATATCTATCATACTGAAGCATATCCTGATTTCTCACATACTGTCAAGTGTTTCCTTGGAAACCTCTGTCAGAGTTATTGTAAGTGATTATATTTTTTTCTTCTTTCAACACACAAACCTGTCACTGAAAAACTCACTGAAAAACTCACTGAACAATTATTTTAATACTTTAATACTGGACAGTGAACAGGAAAAGCCCTGAAGCTTTTTAATGGATTCTCTTCTGGTGTAAGTTGTATTGTTGTGTGCTTATAACCTTCTAGCCTACAAGACCTCGATGAATGTTTTTTCCTACAAAATGACAAGCACTGGTTCTGTTCAGCAGCCTCTTACGTTATTCAATCTTAGAAGACTACACGGCATACACGATAACATGATATAATTTTTGACACATCCAGCCTGTATTCCCTGATGTACAAATCAACAAAGACAATATTATTGCATCCAATGGAAACATTTAAAATTCAATGTGAAAAAAGTTGTTGGGATAGTCAAATATATATATATTAAAAAACATAGTTTGGTATGAGTAACTGTTCAATGTCAGGATAGTAAAACTGAAATAAAAGAAAGACATTTTTTTTCCACAAAGGAAATATTTTGAAAAAGAAATTGGACATCGGCCAAGGTTTAACCCAAGTCTAGCTAACCGAGCTTTTTTTTATTTTTTTTATTTTAGTTATTTTGTTCTAAGACAGCAATGCTTTCCAAGGACCGGAGGGAATACTTAAGCACTTGTATTTTCAACAGCTTACTGATGGCAAATTCTACAAACTGTATAAACAATTTCAAATATATATAACAAGAACATGTTTTTTATTTAGTATTTGGTATTATAACAACATATGTTACATGAATAGGTATTCTGAAATAAATCATCTGTGGAAGAACATGCTGCAAATATTGGTAGAACACTTACAAATCTGAAAGCAGTCCAGGGCAGTTCATGCTGACAATGCTGGCAGGCACCCTGCCAGCTCTGGACATCTGGGCATAAATCATTACACAATCTGAATATGTGAGACTGAGTGTGCTCCCTAGCTGGATGGAATGTGTTATCTTAAACAGAGTCCAGTTTTGTCCTCGTGTTCTTCTTCAGTACTGTCTTAAAGCTCAGCCCTACAGCAGAGCCAAAAAAATTTTCTCCCTTCTTCTTTGTTTTTTTTCCTCCCACCTGCCTGTACCACTTTTGGTGACAGCTCCCTAGTATATTTCTCTACAACTACAGTGCTGTTCACCAATAATTCACAGAACACGTTGCTGCATTAGGTAAAAATGTGAGCCTTAGAACACTAGACTGTTGTAACTATCTACTCACAATAGGCTTGTCTGCTTCTTTGCTGATGTGCAATTCAAGATACTTATAAAGGGTTTAATCTCTCTCTTTGCTTCCATTCTTTGGTCTGACAACACAGGAGCTATTCAAGGGATAGCGATAGTCCAAAGTTAATTATAAAGTGACAAAAACAATCAAGTGAACAGGGAGGTGGTAAGATGAGGCTACCGTGGATTGTCCTAGAGTATGGCTTATGAGGCAACTTTAAATGCACAAAAGGTTGGCATTTTGTGGCAGAGTATTATTTTTAATACTCTCCATCCTGCTTATATACTCTAATTAAGGCTCATTATATGGGTTATTACATTGTCTTGCATTTATATTATTGTCTCTTTTGGGGATTTGAAAAGCAAACAAATCAATATTATCAATAACAATATTATCAGAGCAATCTAAAATACACTGGAAGTGACTCAGAGACTGGCCAAATTTAAATATAGTTTGGTTTTTGATAGTTACTTATGAGGTCTGGGAGCTTTGTGGTCATACTTGTGCATGTGTGTCAATGCAACAAAGTACGACTCAAAGAGCAGAAATATCAATATGCTTTACCCTGGTTCTAGTCGTCATTTCCACTTTGGCATGCTACAGGTCTTATTAACATGATGTCATCATCAAAGGTCTACATGGATCTGGTATTTAATTTATGTGATATCGTCACTTTGGTGTTGATCCTAAAGCATCAAATTAGTGTTGCCCCAGTACCCTCATTGTAACTTTCAATATCATTGTTCTAATGCTGTTGCTTTCCAAGTTGACCTCAAATACCAAAGCCTGCTCCTCCTGTAGTTGAACAAAGTATAGAAGAGTGGAAATCAGAGTAACCAGTGTTCTGCAACAACACTATAGAAATGATCCAACAATCAACCTGCATTATGCACTCCGTACTGTACAGTAATGCCACTGTTTTGCACATGTCTCAACTCTGTATATTTTTATATATTTTATTTTATTGTTTACTCTATTTAATTTGTAAAATATGTGTACACACACACACACACACATGCAGAAAAACATATTTAGTATACACATCCAGAAATGCATATACTGTATGCATATATATATATTGTACATATATTTATTAGTTTCAGATTTAGCCATTCTTATATTTTGCTTGTTTTACGTTATTGTATTTTGCACAACTCTGTTGCTTGTGAAGCTCGCACACAAGAATTTCACTCACATGTACTGTACTAATGTACCTGCACATGTGATGTGACAATAAAAAAAAGTGATTTGATTATAGTCTACTGGATAAGGTGCTTTTAGGTAGACATCCAATTCTTGCTACTGTGTAAAGTTAGTGACTGTGGGAAGGGACCCTATGTGAAGTATGCATGGAAGAATCACTGCTACAAAAGGGACTAGGATAAAAGCAAACCCTAAACAGCTTACTTTCATGTGAATCCTACTGTAAGTGTATATTTGGTAAGATTTTTTTTTTCTGATAGCAATTTGGCATTGTTGCATTTATGTTTTAGATTATTGGTGCACTGACCTGTCTGTTGGCTGCTGTACATTATAGTCCGGGGAACGTAGCAATCAGCTAAACTTTCATTGGGTAGAATGATGTGTACATTGGCTTGATGATAAGATCTTTCAGCAAGCAATTGGAAGTCTGTATGAAGACATCTGCACCTTTAGGAGAAACAGATGAGGTTATATTGCTTTAACCTAGGCTTTGCCTCAGTTTGTCTTTTACAGAAAAGCCCTATCAGTAACTTTAAGCATGCCTGACTAAACAGTAGGGAAGCTATTAGCAGGGAAATATCCAAACCTAATTATTTATGAAGACAATTATGCTGCTAAAAGCATTGCATGTGTATACATCAGATGACAGGTCAGACAGCTCTGAGAAGGAAAATGCAGATAATAAAAAATGTGCAGAAACACGGTTTTAAAGAAGAGTAAGAGCCAATGAGGCCATGCTGCTGTCTAATGCAAAACTATCGGTGTTATATCTAGGTCTCAATTATTCAACAACAAATCGGCTTCCCCCTCTGAGAAGAGAGCAGATATTGGACTCTACATTACCTTTCGACAGGGGAATAGTGGAACTGCAGTACATTCCACCTGAGAGGCTGTTCTGGGACCAGGCACCGGCTGTGCCCCTAATGACATCATCCATTTCTTGGGGCCTCCTGGAACACAATTATGGTGATTTACAATTTATTCACATCTGTTGTTGCAATGAATTCTTTTGTACTTCGTTCAGCTGTTCAAACCTATGTGATCTACTTCCCTGGTCTGGTAGCACTGCAAATAGCCAGGAATGGCTCATGAAAGACCATATTAAAATTGTGTTTGGTGCAGCTGAACATTCATCTAATCACACACAGAACCCCCCCCCCCCCCCCCCCCCCCCCCCCCCATCTGTACTGTACATTTAGTAGGTGCTCTCTATTGGACAAATGTCATTATTACTTTACTGAAACACACCACACATCTGTCACTGTAAATGAGCTACTACTGTACGAGAGTTATTGTGAACTAAAAAATTCAATTAAATATATAGAGTCAGACAGATGTCACATGAGTCATCTTCCCATCACAACAAATGAAACAATGAACCCTCTACAATGTGATAGTGGATGATCTTTCAATTGTTGTAATTATTTTGGCAGTATAGGTCAGTGGTATAGGGAAAGTAGCTTCTGGGATACCACTTCTGTATTATATATATTTTTAAAAGGTTCTTTTTATATTATATTTGGTCTGATCTGAGCTAGAAGCAACACGGTGAAGTGGTGGTTAGCACTGTTAGCAAAAATCCACCATCTGGCTGGGACCTTTCTGTGTGGCATTTGGGTGTTCTCCCACGTGTCAGCGTGCATTCTCTTGCGGTACTCTGGCTTCCTCCTGCAGTCAGTGACATACAGCTAGTGGGATTAGGTTGACTGGGGATTCTAAATTGCCCATAGATGTAAATGTGATTGTGAATGGTTGTCTGTCTCTCTGTGTTAGCCCTGCAAGAGATTAGCAACCATGGTCCACGGTTAACCCTGCCTCTTGTCCTATGGCAGCTGGGATAGGCACCAGCCCCCCTTTCAAACCTGAAGTGGAAGAGAATGAATAGGTTGAGCTAACCATGTTAGTGGACAATCAAACTCTAGTTCAGACAAAACTACTTGACTAAACTTTGTTCAAGACAGTTTTGTTCACCCTGGACACAGTCTGTTTGACCTGCTCCCCTCAGGCAGGAGGCTCCGGTCCATCCGCACCAGAACCTCTCGCCATAAGAACAGTTTCTTCCCCTCTGCTGTTGGACACATGAACAATAACCATATGACTGTCCCCGCCACTAACACATGACCCTACGCTGTGTCACTGCATCATTCCATGTTTGGCACTGATCACCACCTGCACGCATATCTTTCTACGTAGCACTTTAATTCTTATTCTACTTTTATTTTTTCTTGTCTATTTAAGTGCTATTTATGACACTATGTTTGCACTGAAGCACCGCAGCAATTTCCTAATGTTGTAAACCTGCTCAACATTTGGCAATAAACCCCTTTCTGATTCTGATTCTGATTCTGATTCTTGTGCAGGACAGAGGACCTAAATGCAGGACACCAGACACTACACAGAGAAATGGCAGTAGTTTATTCACATATATAAACAATTGGAAATAGATTTATGTCAGCTATGTGTACTATTTGTGATACTGGAAAACATAAACATGAAACGTATTTTTCCCATGTGTGTCATGCCCTATAGATTGACATCAAATGTCACTAAGTTGTTTACACCTCAGTTCAAATGACATATTGCTTTCCATTCTCATCAACAAAAAAGATTTTTAAAAAAGTCTTTTTTTTCAGTAAATTATACAATAAAATCTTTTAGATTCTCTTGATCAGGTGATTTAGTAAATGTTATACGTCTTATGTTAAACATCGGTAACACTGCTTGAAAGTCATGCTTTAACCTGACACCTGTGTCTCAGAACAGAAAGACATTAATCTATGCAAAACAAGAAACACCTGACTGACTATAGCAAACTGTTTACTTAAATTTAAATTGAAGCCAGATGGCCAATTTCCTGAGACTCCTCTCCTGTAGGCAATTTCAATATACTGCATCGCACATCATATTATATGAAGTCTGGCTACAGTAGGGATTATTTATACCATGTTATTGCCAGCTGGTAAACTACCCTTGGCTGACCTTTGCTATACAAATGACACACCTCATGAACATGCTTAATAGATGAAACATGGCTATATTCTCATTCCTCACACACATAGTACTTAAGTCAGCGTATGCACATACACACACAGCACAGATGCTGCAAACATAATCTCGTCCATCCTCACTATCTCTTATATGTTACACTAGTGTGAGTGATGAGCACAAGGAGAGCCTGACTATGACTGGTGCAGAACCAATTTAAATTTTCAGATTGCCAGGAAGGGCTTTATGGAGGGAGGCAGGGATTCTGGCTTTCCAAGCAAAAAGGAGGTTTATCAATGAACACAGAATGTATCAAAGGATGAACAACATATAGTGGACCTGATATCTTGGGCTTAAACTGATTTCTTAAGCAGACATGATGACTGTGCATTTAATGACTACACAACACTGTTGAGAAGAACAAGGACTGAATAGTGGGGGAAGAAGAAAGGGCAGAGAAATGGAGGGCTCATTTCTTTGTCTCTAGAAACTCTCCAAAGACATGAGATGTGACACACACTTGTGATGACTACTCCCACATAGATAAGTTATTATTAGAAGAGTAGTGGGTGATTGCACTGAGAAATCGCTTATTGTACCATTCATGAGAAAGATGGTAAGAATGGAATATAAAAAATATATATATGAATTCAATCATTTTATCGTTTTTACAAACAGCACCAAATAGACTGCTGAGATTCTGACTCATTTTTGCAAGCAGTTTCACTTCAAACAAGAATTACTGGTAAAGAATCACTGAGATGCAAATTTTGGTTTAGGAAAAAAAGAGCAGAGATGATGTGACTGTTCTCATATTTAGCAGATGCCTTGGCGCAATTTGATTTTCATTTAATAGAAAATGTAAACTAATTGAACCCATCACACCCATGCCATTAAAAAAGTTCCCATGCATTGTTTATCCTACATACCAGGGCATGCAAGTTTGTGTGTGTGAGTGTTTGTATTTTAGAGTATTTGTATTTTTTTTCTACATGTGTCACACTGAATTGAGTTTGTGTGAAGCTCCTGGCTGCACACTTCAAAGGGCAGCACTGGTGAGTATCAGCGGGAAAGGGACTCCAGTCCCAAAGAGACCATGTAGAGAAATAAAAGAGCCTGCCACTTTTCCGAAGCCAGCCAGCATAACAGAGATTGTCCTTCCTATGTTCACTCTCTCCCACTAACCTCTTCTGCCATCCTTCCTATAAGTTACAGCTTCAGGTCCAAACTGAAGCTTGTAGATCTTGAAATTTACCCTGCTGCTACTGCAAAGTTGTGCACAATAAACATTAGGCCACTTTAGAGAATTCGTGGCTGAAATAATTAAAAGTGCATTCAGCATCAATGCACATTGGAGTGTCTTCCCCCGTACGGGTCATACAAGGATTTAAAAGTGTCACACAAGACAGGCTTGAGTTTAAAACCTTTTCAAATCATTTTTACAAGTGCAAAAATTCTTAAAAGAGAGGGGGTTTTTTTTGCCAAGAGTTAAATTTGAAGATTGCAAATGCATTATATTAATGCAGCATAGCAAAACAGGTAGAAACAGGTAGAAACATTGAAGCTTGTTGTTGGACAAAACTCAATTGTAAAAGCAAAAATTTCACGGTTTTACTAGAGGTTATGTGACAGACTGTTTTGAGGTCCTAAATGATGATGTTTGTGGTGTTATGTCAGGAGGACGAGGCTTTCAGTAGCAGGTGGATCCTTCAGGAATTTCTTGCACCCAGCCAAGATGAGGCCCAAACTGTATCCCCCAAACAGCCCTTCACTTCATTTTTTCTAAGGATTATGAAAAACAATAAATAACATGTTGAGTGAGCTTTAGAGGATTACAAATGCAGAATAGCATTTTTGCCCTTTTTAAGCTTTGTGCTAAATAATTCCATCAGCAGCTGTGTCTACCGGGAATGTCAGTGGTATGATGGATCTGATCGAACAGGTGAATCAGGCAGAGTGCTTTGACAATAAACCAGCAGCTTTTCATTAATAGAGTTGTTGTGTTTGACAGGCAAGTCTGATAAACATGTATGGTATCAATAGGAGAGAGGGCTAGGGGGGCAACTTTGGAGAGCATCACGTTTTGATTTCCTGCACACATTCAATCTTGATTGAGCACATGAGAAGCAAGCATCTGGAAGGACACATTGACATGATGTGTTGTTGTTAATGGACAGCAGGTTTTGTTGGGGGTAAACCAATGCAGGATATTTGTTTTAACTACCAGGCCAGAGACAGCTCTGATGGATAAGTGGTGTTCCTTAGACAAGAGGATGGTAGATGTCAAAACAGCAGACTTTCTCTCAGCCTTGGAGTGGTTCAGCTCTCCAGCCATTACCATAGTGAAGCAATAACCCTCTCCACACTTGTCAAAATGATTGCTGCTTTAATGCTATCAAGAATAATAGTTTTAGTCCATCACTGTATGAAATCCGGCTGCAATGTTTATGTTAGCAAGGATGCACAGAGCTGAACATTTTACAGTGTGCCACGTTTGGCATCAGTAAGAATTTCCATTTTGCCAATGTGTGAAATCAAAGCACGAGCAAACCAATTATTGTGCTGATGAATTTCATTTGATGTGAAAATCTAATTGAATGCTCTCATCAAAATGGCAGTCCACTCTGATTGGCACACTATTAGCACAACCTCGTGCCCCCAATATTTCTCGACATGCGATTGTTGGATTTTCTAGGGAGTCATTGAAATGCACTAGCATGGCTCTCCAGGAGGTATTTCATTTGCTGAGGTAAATCATTTCTTTCCTTTAATGTCTGTGGAATAGACCGAGTAGTGCCTTTGATCATTTTCACTGTGAACATGGCAAAAATAGCTGGTGTAAATGAGCTGAAATGAACTTCTGAAACATCAACTTTTAGCCATTAAAATACCCAACACTTTATTGACAATGTTTATGATTATTTCTAATGGTAAGAAAAAAAGAAAAGGAAAAATCATTGGCCATTGGACAATTTAAAATGAATAAAAGGCCCCAGACTGTGTTACAGAACATTTTGGTAGCTTGATTTTTTCTTTTCTTTTTCTTCCTTTTTTTCATTTTATTTATTTATTTCCTTACAAATAACACCATTTTAGCCTTATATATATATATATATATATATAGTATATATAATATATATATATATATAATTATATTATATATGGTGTATATATATAATACACCACATTATATAAATATAGTACATACAAGTGGCCGGCATAGTGTACAGGAACATCTGTGCCGAGTATAACCTGGAAGTCCCGAGGTCAAAATGGGAGATGCCCCCAAGGGTGGTGGAGAATGACCGAGCTAAGATCCTGTGGGACTTCCAGATACAGACGGACAAAATGGTGGTGGCTAACCAACCGGACATAGTGGTGGTAGACAAACAGAAGAAGACGGCCGTAGTGATCGATGTAGCGGTTCCGAATGACAGCAATATCAGGAAGAAGGAACACGAGAAGCTGGAGAAATACCAAGGGCTCAGAGAAGAGCTCGAGAGGATGTGGAGGGTGAAGGTAACGGTGGTCCCCGTGGTAATCGGAGCACTAGGTGCGGTGACTCCCAAGCTAGGCGAGTGGCTCCAGCAGATCCCGGGAATAACATCGGAGATCTCTGTCCAGAAGAGCGCAGTCCTGGGAACAGCTAAGATACTGCGCAGGACCCTCAAGCTCCCAGGCCTCTGGTAGAGGACCCGAGCTTGAAGGATAAACCGCCCGCAGGGGCGTGCTGGGTGTTTTTATATATATATATATATATATATTATATATATATATATCTATATATATATAAATCTGTATTCCTCTCATTTCTGTGGTTTCCACTAATAGAAGAAGGCAACAGGCAAATTATGAGCCAGAGAGAAACTATCTCTGTCAAGCAGGAACAATTAGTATTGATAACATATGGACAATCTACCTGCAACAATGGAGCTGCCATTACACATAATGTTCTCTGCCTGTCTTTGGCCTGGCAGATATAAGTCTGGAGGGGGGGGGGAGTGGGACAGTGTGATCTGGTGAATAACAGATAAAAGCCTAGGCAATCATGGGAGGCTCACAACATTAAAACCTTTTATAGATTTCTCCATGCTGCCATTTTCTGATGAGAGGGACATTTTCAATGGCTTGTGATTGCTACTGTCAGAGGATCATGGCTTGCTGGTAGGTGGAGGGTTTGAGGGCCATTGCTGATGAAAAAAAAAGACCTCCATTTTCATCATCACCTCACTTCTACTTGATATTCATTGTACCTGCTTTGGTCTGTGTCTCTTGTGTTTTTGTATCTGCGTGTGGACTAATAGACGTGAGGCACTCAAACCTTTTAACACCCAAAGTGTGGGTCAAAACAATAGATAATTTCAGAAAAATCAGATGAGAATGTTGATTTGCTGCACCAAACACTGAGGCAGAGTATCATGAGTCAGGCACTGTTTAAGGATGTAGTACTCAGCATAAAGATTATACACACAATTCAGTGTTATTGAGGTAGACATAATAGTAGACGTTTTTTCATTCAAATTTGTCACTCAGGAGTTGAGTAGTTATTGTCCGACCCTGTTTCTAGGCAGTGTAATTTAACTTGGGTTCAAGCTTAAAATGGAATATCACAGTTAAACATGTTTTTGAACAGTAAACTAAATTGTCTCACCTTACAGTAATTCCAGAGCTGCTGTCAGAAATAGAGTTCTTTCAAAATGTATAAAAGTGATCATTTCATTGGTTGAAATTGGCTCATATTGTTTTAAATCATTCTGAAACTTGCAGCTGCCGTTTGGATATTCATTAAAATAAAAATAAAAAAAATATAAAAAAAATAGGTCAGCTCTCTCTTGCATTGCTTCAGCTTCAATACCCCAGGCTTTGGGCATTATATGGCTGTAGCCAATGGCTATAACTCATATGGCTCAAGACGACCATGGTTGTCCAACACACTACAGTCAACTTCAGAGGATTCTGGAGGGGAAAAGTCGTCCACCTCAAAAGAACCCTTTGTGACTCTTTGTAGCTCTCCATTTCTTTCTGGCCTGGGGATGCCGCTAAACAACTCCTGCCTCACATATCCGTGTCCTCTCTCTCAAACTCTGACATATGTTTGAGCCTTTTACAAAATTTAGTGGGTGGACTGTGGGTGTTTAGCTCAGAGCTGTAGGTGAAGTTACACATTAATATACATGCAATTTGAGCAGTGGTTGAATTACACAGATGCTTCCCGTGGGTTCTGTTTTATGCACAAAAGTGTCTAATCAGTTAAAGCGTTTAAGTGCTGGCGTTGAATAAGACTTCAATCTGCTTCCTCAGTAAAAAAGGAAAAATACAAAATAATAATTTTTATGAAGACTATCTCCGCAAATTCATAGTTAGCTTAAATTAAACAATTAAAATCAAAAATACAATTTCAGTTTTCAGAACTACAAAAAGCATTGTAGCGTTTCTTTATTTTTTATGAAAGCTGAGGATGAAGCAACTTTGGTTTGAATAAACTTTATAGAAATATTCAATAGACAAAGGAAGGAAGCACTTGTTGTCTCATCCAAAGTGAACTCCGCAGTCAGCTGGTTGATTCTTGCAGTGAGAGCAGAGAGTCACTAGTGCATGAGACTAAACACTGAGCCATAAAATGAAGCTTAGCCTCCAACTCCAATCCAGTCAGAAGATCTTAGAAACATTTCACATCACAGCATGTGCAAGCTGCACCTCTGCTTTACCCTGCCACATCTGACGCACAATCTAGATACAATATCTACATTTCATAGATGCCGTGTATGTCATTTCAGTTCCCCTCGAGTAAATTTAATTCAGTTATATTTATGCTATAGCTGCAATTCAAAACAGCTGGCTCGGGGTGTTTTGGATTGTAGGGTAAAGACCCACTGGTTTCTGAAGTTCTTTTTTGGAACCTTGAGTTGAGCATTTCCATCTTGATTGCAAGGAGGGTTAGAAGGGCAGGTCTGATTGTGAAGCCTTATCCTTGCTTACTCAAGATTATGCATTGACAACTCTTTAACTAATGTGCATTTTCTTTCAAGCACAGATAATCCCCCATTTGGTAACATGAATAGACACATAATTATTTTTTTGTTCAGCAGAAAAATGTTTACAGATGTCAAGATAGAGTGCCGTCTTCTTGCAGTCAAAGCTATTTCCATAGACAGAATGCAGGTTTGTAAACAGATTTTTTTGGTTGGGATTTAATTATTGCTGACCCAGATGCTACATCTATGTTTTATATTGTGTATGGGGACCTATAGTACACCTACTCTCTTTGACCTATTTGATGTGTATTATATATTATAGGCTATATATATGATGGGGCTTGATCAGTCAAGACCTTGCATGTGAGAAGGATTTTAAATTCAATTCTGAATTTAAGAGGGAGCCAGTGAAGAAAGGCTAATATGAGAGAAAGATGATCTCCCTTTCTAGCTCTTGTAAGTTCTTTCCTTCTCTTTCTAACTCCCCCCACCCCCCTCTCCACCACTCCCCCTTGCTTTTCAAGGAGCTTTTAGAACAGCCTGGTAATAACAAATTATAATAGTCCAGCCTAAATGTAACAAATGCATGAACTAGTTTTTCAGTATCACTCTGAGACAGGATGCTTCTAATTTTGGCAATAATGTGCAAATGAAAAAGGCACTCTGAGATATTTGTTTAATGAGTGCGTTTAAGGACATATCTGAAAAATCAAATGGGGCTCCAAGGTTCCACACAGCAGGACATGTGCTCTTGCTTTCTTATGTTTGCTCTGTATATACTTTTCAAGTGTAGAAATGTTTTAGAACAGAGACATATAGCAAAATAAAAATGACTGCAGAATCTCTTTTGGACTAATGGTTACGGCTTATTTTAATTTGTTTTCACCAGGTGCACTTCAGTAGGCAACTCAACACTGACCATTTGTGACATTTGTGAATCCAAAATGAAAGAAACTCCTCACACAGTATTTTCACACAAGCTTAGGAATTAAAACCTTAAACAGCCCGTTATCATTAATAGTAAGAAGAACACATCCACCTGCACATGTCCACATCAATCTTGTTAGATGAAATATTGGCATAAGACAAGTTAGCTGCTCTGACCCTTGTGTAATTCTGAGCAAACATTTGAAATGACAGATACATACAGATGTCGTGTATCCCTCATATTTATTTTTTGCAGCATCCACTAATGGTTGTTTGTTAGTATTTAAAACATTTTTGCTTGTTAAAAAAAAAACAGAGGAAAAGTTTTTCAGTAAAACTTTAGGTTCAGTTTAAGGAGCTTGGAAAGAAAAGCATCTGGACTTGTTCAAGTTTAAGTTTTGTTTAAGCAACTTAAACAAGTCCAGACGCTTTTCTTTCCAAGCTCCTTAGACTACGATGACCTGGATGACTGAGAACCTTCACAGACATTTAGGTTCAGTTAGCAATTTCTAATGATTACGGCATTTAATTTTCAGAAGATTTTGAGAAAAAAACTGACTGAAAGCTGAGTTTGCCATAACTTTGAAATCATTGTGTCACAGTTTGCACTGGCAGACTGTGTGAAGGAAGGAAGAGGTCCCAAATGCAGACACTTGGAACAAAACTATAATTTAACAAAAAGTGAGCCGTTTATTTGTGGCTGGTAAAATGAACAAAACAAAAGGCAGATGCACAATGAGCCAAAACTAACTGGACCTAAACTGGGAAAAACTAAATGCTAGAACACAAGACACAAAGAAAAAAACCTGAACACAAGAAAACCTGGAAACATGGAGACATGACAAGAACTCAGCAGACAACTTGACACTGAAGAAAGGACGCCGGAGGACTTAAATACACAGAAGGGTAATGATGAAAGTGGAAACACATACACAGCTGACACACATGAACATGACACCATAGGGAAAGCAAAACTAAACACACTGAATATGGAAACATGAGACTGTCAAAATAAAACAGGAAACATAATGAGACGAAGACTGTGACAACAGGAGGTTGATAATATGACATGGAAAATGCAGACATGAAACAGACTGGGGAGACAGGATGATACACAAGGAGAGGAACAGGAAACAGACAAAGGGAAATGTGGCACAGACATAACTGAAAATCAGGCATAGAGCACAAGAGATTTACACAGGAAACAGAAAACGACACATAAACAAGGGAGCATGGATGAAACTTTAACTAAACAAAACCTAACTAAGACATACTAATTAATAACACTAGAACTTACTATTACATCATAAGAAATTAGACAAACAAAAAAAACCTCAAAATGTTGGGTCACAGACCCAGCGCCCTGACACACTGTGGTATGAACTTTTGCATTTTGTGTGACTTGAAATATACGTTAAAGTAAAATGTATGTGTTGTTTATGCTTGGTTTCATGTATATATATATACCTTCTATGAACTACCGTACGCAATGTGTACAGCACCAAAATCCAATGCAATCCAGAGAAACAGATCAGAAAAAAATCCTTTCGACTGTGAAGTTCCTTTTTTTTTTGTCGGAACCATATCAAAGCAGTTGATTCAACTTTCTAATGAATTGTCAAGCCTACAGGCTGTTGTACTGAACTACTTTAGAATAGAAGTGTGTTCTTTTGTTTTACCCTATAGCACTATACAGTATACAGTATGATTAATCTGTTTCTGGGAGAGTTTCTGAAAAACAACATTAAAGAAAATGCTAACATCACCTATGTCAGGTTTGCCATGTATACTCCACTGGGTCTGAGAATCCCTCTTACGGTTTGGTTTGCAAGATCAAAGGTCCTGCTCTCCACTCCACTTGGAATTCACAGTCACACTGTGTGAGCAGCATTGACTGAACACTTGCAACAAGAAGCAGATTTCTATGTTTAGTCCTGTCTCATTCTGTTATCCAAAAAAATAAAGTATTTTATCCTGTTTGCATCCAGAGAGCATGCATGCTATCTGCATATTACCACTTTGTATACTTCACCTGCATTACTGCAGAGACAAGTGGAATCTTGATTAATTTGGATTTGGGTTTTTATGAAAGAAAAGCTGACTGACTGGAGCTCTGACAGTCCACACAACAAGGAGAATATGAAATCTACCACAGTCTTTAATCAAATACCAGCTTTCATTTCAAAAAGCAATAACCATTTTAGGGGTGAAAAAATTCACAGCTCTGCTTCAGTAATTATTATTTTAAAAAGATAATTCACTGAATAACTTTAAAATCAAAAGTCTTAACATGATCCGTTTAATTTAATGTCCAGAAGAAACTGTCACAGCCAGTGTTATTGTTTTGATACAGTATATATTTCATTCTGAATCATCAATGTTTCATGACTATCAAGTAATTTATCAGTTGTGCTTGCTTGATTCTCTAATAAAGCCTGCCGCTAAATTTTAGTTATTCCAATTCACTGTCTATTTTGTGTGCTCAACTGAGTGGAACAGTGGGGAAAATAGTCTGTTTAAATGCATATAGACAGATTTCCTTCAATTCTTTCAATTTCTGAATGTCATTCAGTGTTTCATAACAGACAGCAGAACTATATCACTCCATCATCTGCTAAACACTTCTCCATCCCTTTAAGCTTTAGGCCAACAGGTTATACAGGAAGTGGACAGTGTGAAAGATACCACACTGTACAAAAAAAAAGCCTTAATAAAAACCTACCCTCAACCTTCCCTGCAAGCACTTACTCTATTTTCCCCCTACATTCTTTCATCTTCTCTTCAGCAACTCCCCCATCTTCACTTCACATTATGCCAACACCACTGGGGCTGTAATTCCATATGATTTCCCAGAATGTATAATCCCCTTCTTCCTAGGTGACATTCTGGAGCAGCAAGCCAAGAGTGCCAAAAGGAAAAAGAAGCTGTAATCCAACACAGTTTCATGAAAACCTCTGATCTGACACTTCATAATCACAAGGGGCTCTTGTTATCATTGTAACAAGGTGCCACAACAGAGTCGCCTGTTCCCTAGTAACTTTCTTCCCCAATGCCTAGTTGGCCTTTATCAGAGCCTATGAGGTCTATAGAGTAGCTGATGCTGTTTACCCTCACATCCACTGTAAAAGTGCAAAGGTCAGAAGATCCCCAGAGCCAAGTTCCTCTTATCACATGCCCCCTAGAGAAGACGAACTGGAAATAGGACCAAAATGTAAAGTAGTCCCTACTAGCACAATGAGAGATTATACTTTGAGAATGCTGCAATTCTGTCATATTCCACATTCTCTAATCAGCTGAAATCCTGTAAACATAAGCTTTGTGGCTTTGCCTTTTATGCTGTTTTTGGTACAGTTTAAGCTATAGTATTATTCATTGTAATGGAGGGAAACAGAATATCAACCAAAAATCCATGGAAAAAAACACATTTCATAAACCTTTAAATTGATATGCATTTCACTGAGTGATGCAAGTATTTGATCCTCAAGCAAAACGTAACTTTGGACCTGGTAAAGAAACCCTGGCTGGCAAGCACAGTAGTAATGTTTCTTGTAGGCAGCCACCAGGTTGGCCACCACACATCTCAGGACAGATTTTGGCTGACTCCACTTTACACTCTTCTTTAGATTTGGCTGCTGCTTGGCAAACTGGGGCTTGAGCTCCCACCTTAGGTTTTCTATTGGATTAAGGTCTGGAGATGGGCCATTCCAGGACTTTAATATCCTTTTTTTTTAGCCACTCCCTTCTTGCCCTGGATCTGCTTTATGTTTTGGGCCATTTTCATGATGGAAAACACATGACTCATCTTCAATGTTCTCAAGTTGTTCTGTAGTCTTCCTCCAAACACAGCACCATGAGTTGACACCAAGTAGCTCAAATTTGGTTTTTCAGCAGAGTACAATGTTTTCTCCCAAGCCTTCTCTGAATAAGATATTTAGATGTTCACCGGCAAAAGATTGTAAATGTGCCTTCTTGAGCAGAGAGACCTTACAGGTGCCGAAAGATTTCAATCCACTACCAGTGGTGTTCTTGGTGACTGCAGACTCAACTGCCTTCAGATCATTAACAAGCTCCTCCAACGTAGTTTGGACTGATCCACCACCTTTCTCACGATCTTGCATGGAGCTCCAGACCGAGGACAATTGATGCATGTTCAGTTCAGTTCAGTTCAATTCAATTTAGCTCAATTCTCACAGCAAGGCACTTTATATTGTAAGATAAAGACAACAGAGAAAACTCAAGCAGATGATTGATCTGTCATTTCAGGATAATCACAACAACAATTTTTAACCTCTCATCAAGCTTCTTGGTCATGGTCTTGTGCAGGACTACCATCTTGTCCCTGACATCCTTTTAGAGCTTTTTGATCTTGCCGATGGTTGCAGAGACGTTGAAATAGCAGAAATTTATTCTGTGGTTACGTATGCTTTATACACATAAATTGAGATTAGGAGTATCTGTCATTGACTGACTGATTACATTACTGATTACTGTAATCTGTGTGGTACACATGGAAATTCATTTTAAACTTCTATGTAATGTGGGTTTTTTTTTGAGGATTTTTTGTTGATATTCTGTTTTTCGCCATCAAAATTAAACTACTATAAAAATGAGAGATTTTTAATTTCTTTGTAAGTGAGCAAAATTAGGAATTCAGCAGGGGATCAAACAATTATTTCCCCCATTGTAATAATATTTTTGAGGGCTCTGCTGGATAATGATAAAAATCACAATAGTAACTAATACAAGAAATGTTGATATTCACTGTGTGCATGTAAAAATGGAGATTGCATGGGCTTTTTACATTATCCAGCTGCCTAACAGTAAAGTAATTTACACCGGTTGTTTTAAAAGCTGGAAAAAAAATAGCCCCATGCACTCTTTTTCACAAGCAGATAAATGGTATTAGTTTCTGTTCTTTTGTTTGCATTTTGTCTTAACAAAAGTTCACAACCTTGGAAGACAAGAGTAAACAAAACAACATAACTGTCATCAAAGCCCTTTTCATAATCCTCTGTGCTCACACTGGGGACTTTATTGGAGCAGTGTCTTGCAACATCTGGCACCAGCTTAACCTTCCCCCTCAGCACCCACAAGCCCAGGGGCACACAGCATTTCATACACGCACACACATACATACACAGGCATACCTCTAGGGTGCGATGCACACTGACTACAAAGTGATTTTACACTGTGACTTTGTGCTGTGCCATGTAGTGTGTGTGCCTGTACATCTGCTGATGGTACTCTGTCTGTGTAGTGATGCCAGTAGTCACACAACAGGCCGTCAAAGGCAGTGCTGTGTGCAGGCCTGATAGTCCAGCAGCATCACATCCCTAACGTTCTCCTGTTCACTTCAGTCCAGGAAGCAGAACACAGCCGCTGCTGCACCAGTGCCCACTGGCAGCAGCTCCTGAGAGATCACATAGCCAGGAGTTCAAGGGTGAAAAAATGGCTAACGCTTCAGTTGAACATCCTTTGTCAACATTTCCTTTCGACACTCTGCCACTGTGACCGCTGGCAATGGTAACTGCAATATTTATTTTGTATTTCCTTTCCACTTTTTCCAGATGACTTTTTCTATGTGTCAAGCCATATAGACTGAGACACTTCTGCTTGCTTGCTTGTTATGTTTCAAAGTTTTATGTTGTAGTTTTTCATCCAGTTTGTGCCACCATCAAATTTCTGCACCTGAACATTCCCAGTGACAAGTGTGTGGGAGAAGTCCACCAAAAATCGAAAGGCCGCCCTAAAAAATGCCTTGGGCAGTGAAAAAAATACATCTAAAAATCCCAGAGTCCCTTCGCTGACCTTCTATTCATTCTTAGAAACAGCAGAAATTGAGGACAATAACTGTAAGAGAAAGGGTTACATTTGAACATAATATTCCAGAAAACATTAATATTCCACCGGGGTCTGCATTGCTTTTTGTGCAATGTTTTAAATAGCTATAATTCCCGTGCACAGTGCAGACCAGCAGCGGAGGGTGAGGACTGACATAATTGGTTGTTTTATGCAACTCACCCTCTGCTCCTTCTCACTGCTGGCACATCTATTTCATCCTGTGGTGCTTTTAAATAATCAATACACCCCACAGTCTGATGCATTTAATATACCTTAAATAGTAAATGACACACGGGACTTGTTTGAGAGTTTGGACATGTGGGGGAACAGGGGAAAGGAAACATTAGCTCACTTTGAAGGCTCTGAACACACAAAGGCAAATTAGAATCATTTGGTTGAACAATTAAAAATTTCTGCTAAGGGGTAGATACTGAAATTCTGAGATGATAATAAGAAAGAAAGAAAAACACTGAATGATAATCAGTGAAGCATCCCATTTCAGTGCTATGAGGAGATTTGTTCTTATTTTCAAAGATACTGGCATTCAAAATGCACACCGAAGCGGTAACCAGGTGAATCGCCACCTTAGGCTGCTGCTTACATATCTTGTGAAGTAATCATCAGGTCTCAGCGGGATATTTTGCTCCCCTTGACCCCCTGTGCATTACACACAACACCAGTAGCTTTGCCATGTTAGGGAAATGGAAAAACTGCTCAAGAAAGACATTTAAGTTTTCTGTTGCTTTATAGCTTGTGAAAAATGAAACTAAAATAACATAAATGGGGAAAAAAGACTATCAATTATGATGATCTGTGAATGTGAGATGAGAAAGAATACATGTTTTGTCACTTTAAAATCTGTTTCATCTGCATCCTATAAAATGTCCTCAAACTACCTTTGGCTTTACCTTTGTGAAAGCTTTTGTGTAAAAAGCCCCACATTCTTTCAGTCTTTCGTTTCTGCGAGACTATTCTAAATGCATAAGATATTCATTAAGGTTATGAATTTCTCAGAATGATAGGTACCTTCCACGTTACGTCTTTTTTCACTGTCTTAAAAGAGAGAGAAAATCTATGTTATTTTATTAATAGTGTATTTGCAATTTCCTTTAAAAGTAAAAGCCTGTAGATTTTCCCCCGTTAGGCAATTGTTTCAATACTTCATGTTGACTGGTGGGTGTAGAGTAATGTGTCCTACATTGAGTAATGTCACACCCAAACTACATCCAAACACACTTCTGTTCCCAGTTATTTTTCAAACTGTGGCTTAAACAGCTTTCATCTGTCCCAACCTGATGAAGTTTAATCGCCCCAACTTGAGCACAGCATGACAGAGTCAACGGATACAAATGTCTCAGTTTAGTATGGCCACTGTTACTCATTGGGAGATTTCTTCCATACAAATTAACCTTACAAAGCTTCATTTGACTTATCTCTCTCTCTCTCTCTCTATCAATCTGTGTCTGTGTCAGTTTGTTCTCCTGCTTGGTAATACATTATCTAGAGGACCAACTGAAGATTCGTATGCAGCAAACAGCTGATATTAGCCTTTTGCTTAAGATCTCCAGATGGATGAACAATGTTTCCCAGACCACTGCTGATAAATAAAGAGGTGATCTTTGACAATGTGAGTGACAATTGGAGATGGTGGGAAGGCAGAACTTCCTTTGAACAGGAAGCAATATCTCACAGAGATATCGCTTCGCTCAGGGAGGAGCTGCAATCTGCTGTGACATGTTTGGCGGTGGGGCGGAGTGCATAGAGAAACTAAGGAAGAGAGCAGTCAAACGTTAATGGTATGCAGTAGTGGCATAAAAACACATGAGGCAAGACTAGAGGGGAGTGGAGATGAAAAGCTCAGTGCAACGTGGGAAGTCTCCCAGCAGCCTGTATAAGCAAAACTGTAACAGGGATCATTCAGGGTCACCTGATCCACAAGCACATCTTAGCTCGGATGACTAACATGACACAAGTTCTCTGTCTATTTTTTATTATTATTTTTGTTTGGTTTTTTTTCTCCTCTAGCTGTGTTTTTCTGCCTTTGTTTCTCTCCCCTGTGCCTCTTGGCCACAAACCACACATCTGCAACAGATAAACTTTTTCCCTCAGTCAGACTGACCCATGCTAGTACCCTTGAATACAGTGAACTTATGATTCAATCAAACAAAAGAGCAAACGGAGGCTGACAAAACTCTGCACAACAGCCTGCCAACTGGCTCCGGGAGGGTGGATGGATTGGTGGTGGTGGAGGGAGCAGGGTTGAGTGTGGAGAGCAGGAGCAGTTTGGGGATTCCCTTGCCTCTGTCAGAGTGCTGCAAAGCCATCCATCAAGTCTGTTTTTATGGGACTAAAGAGCTAAACCACAAGCCTGTGGGGAGGATATTAAGGGCCTGACAATGTGAGCCGAGGCAATTGATCTATTTAAAACAGCAGTGGCAAAGCACTGGTGCGGTACAAGATTTGTGGCGTTTTCATTTACTTCTACGTTTTTCAGCTCTTGATTAGATCAGGATAGCCTGTGGGTAAACATTGTCAGTAGATGCTATTTTCTCCCTCTAAGGGCCAAAATGTGAAGTCGTACAAGGATGTCTGTCTCTAATAGCTATCCAAACTGGCAATCTTGTTTGTCTGTCTTTTTCAGCATTTCAGCCCCTATTAGAGCATGGTAACTCACACAAAGGTTGTGAATATTTAAAATACTGCCAGTCTCATGAATTAGGTTTATTTAACTGTTATGCTCAACGTTGATATCTCGGGGCTTATTTCAGTAACACTCTTTCACTAAGTTTATATTGTTTTCTTTATTAATGTTTAAGTATGTATATTCATGCTTTCGATGTTTAACCTCGAGGGTTTTATCCTTGAAACTGTGAAAGCAGATAATCAGATGTTTGTAAGATATTTCTTCATAAAAGAGCAGTCTTTTTTTCTGCATTTCATTACTTATTATGTGTGTGTAATGGCAGTTACAGCTGAATACTGGTCATATTAAATATACACAAAATAAACAGTTTGGACTGCTATGCTATAAATTATATTTATCACACATTTGCTATAGTGTTGCAGTGTATCAATTAAAACAACAAAACACATATTTATGGTACGCAAAAGCATTTTCGGGAAATTTCCTGTTATGGAGCAGTTAAATGTGTTGCATGTAACCGCTCTACCAAAATAGAAAAAAGGAAACAAAAAATGAATAATATTTAGGCTGCAGGCCAGTCCTGAAAAAATTACTATTACTGAATACCTAGTGTTCTTATTCTGGAAACATACAGTATGGACCAACTGGGCAAAACCATCCATTTCAACAATTTGGCTGTTTCTTAATGAAATAGATGATGAAAATGTGAAATCACCACAGGAAAGGTAGATCTCTCAGCTACCTATCACTTGGGGCTGAAATAAAACTACTCTGAGGACACGTAATGTTCAGTATAGCCAGTCCATCCCATGTCAATTAAACCTCAGAGTGAGCACTTAATCCTACCACTAATGACTTGAAGCAATGCTGCAATACCAAGTTGTACATATGAGATTGCCAGCAGCCTCTGGGAAGTACCATTTATCAACTGAAAGTCCACTGGGTATCGTCAGTTGATGGCAATAGCCCCTCCAGGTCCATAAGCCAGCTGAGCAATGGGTATACTGTGTTTCTTTTTTTATCCTTTATTTATCATATTTCTGCTGTCTTTCTTTTTATTAATACAGTAAATATCTTTATAGGCTTCCTCATTATTTTCACAACAAAATCGTGTGGACTGTAGACTCCTGACTTAGACAATGAAATTAAATATGAGGTAAACAGCACTGGTCAGAAACAAGAAGGCCTTAATTGAGTATGAATACAAACTTTTGCCTCTTTTTTTATTTTCCCAGCAAGTATTGGCCATGTACCCTCTGTTCTGGCTCCCAGATTCTGAAATCGCAACATAGTCATGAACAATGACAGTTTTTGTTTCTGACAATAGTCTTGGAAAGGCGATGTGTGGTACAGGCTGCAAATTACCTTCCATATGAATGACTAGCCTTTTTTTTTTAGAAACCTGGTATAAGTCTTTAGCTTCAGGTATTACAAACTGCAAAGTTATGGTACCAGAAGTAGTCAGGGAACCTATAAAAATATATATGACTTATATATTCTTTGAGATCACACCGTTAAGAATCGATAGGCCAAATTATGCTTTAAGCAAATGAGTCATTATTCAAGAGATTATAGAGAATTTTAATTGTCACCACTTTCTTTACAATCCTTGTAATGTACATGCTGCACTACAATCTCAAGTTTGACAGGGCGAGCAGCAGTACCTGAGGGAGTAGGGGCTTAGTGCCAGATCAGTTAAAAAAGACTGTCGGGTTTCAATCTCCACCAAGAAGTGAGAAGCGAGGTATGGCTAAAAAAAGTTTGTTTACCGGTGAATCATCATTCAGAAAATGCTATTGTTAGAATGGTTGAATGGTTTATATTACATGATCTGACTACCTTTAATGATTCCAGAGGCCAATATTTCCTCAGTGATGGCGCCAACATGCTAATCTGTTTGGAAAAGTGCAGAAGCAAAGGATTTCTGGCATGGCTCTGTAGACTTCATGTTCTTTCACTTGGCAGCAATGTGCTCTTCACTGATAACTTTTTAATCAGACCATTTTCTTTTAAAAGTTTAGTAGCTTGCTGGAAGGAGACATACTGTATACCTACAGTGCACTTCTCTGAATCCACATTCCTATGTTGTAGGCTAAACTCTATCATCAAATGCGGAAATTAATGGGCCATATTTAATCATAAATTCTAGGGTTTTTTTCTTTTTTTCATTTGGACAAGAGACCAGCCTCAAAGAAGTCACAAGTGTCACTTCAAACGCTTCTTCTTCTTCTTGATTTTCCTCTGCTGTTTTGCTGTTTCGAGTTAAAAGTGTGTGGTTCAATCTACAGCTCTGTAATCTTCTATCCAACCCTCCATCTCCCCTTCCCACCCCTGGCTCAGTCTGGTTAATGAAGGACTTTTTTGTTGTTCACTCAGAAGATGACAAAAAATCAAAGATTTATCATAAAAAAGGATACACTTCAAGGCATAACCCTGTTCAAGGATTTGGACCTGATTTAGCTGGAAGCTACCATACAGGTAGGAATAATGAGGTACTTTTGCCATGTGATTAAATTGTTATACATTAGCAGCTTCTGATAGATTTTTTTTTACTTCTTAGATAATGAGTAGGAAATATCTTACCAATCCTGGATACCTTGGGGCAGATACATAAACTGTATAGATTTAGGGTCAAATGAACATTAAAAAGCTAACCTCTAAAAAATTTTAATAGGGCTGTGTGTGTGTGCAGGGAAAAAATAGTGACATAAAATGCAAGATCTGTAAGACCTGTTCTGTTTTATATAACTTTTTGTAACTCTTCACTTTTTTTCACCATATCAGGCCTTATGCATTAAATTTGAGGTATTTTTATTAATAATCATAATTTTGCATTAAGCACTCCTGCACAAAAACACACTGTTCCTATTAAATTTTATGTTTATTTTGTGTTTATCTGTTAAAATATTTCAAGCATTTATGAGTACACATCAATTATGAATCCAGCCCCTGGTGTTTCATCAGGGGGTCTAGACAGTTGTTTCAAATCTACCTTTTGAGCCGGATGATTACCAGTATGACATTAAAGACTTTTTATACAAAATGAATTGAGCAGACAAGAAGAGTGCTGCTTCCTTGATTTTTTTTTCTTTTTGCAAAGGAGGTGTCACCTTGGACACTAATGTGGTCTGATGTACAACAGAAGAAAAATGATTGTTAACATGTAGCAATTCATACCTTACAGGTGTGAAACTTGTACCTCTAGTTATGCAGTGAAGTTGTCAAGATCTTAGCCCATGGCAACACTTTGGTAAGAAAATGTTAAAACATTCTAGTTGGAAAGTTTCTCCTGATTTTTAGTTTGAAATGAAGGCAGACTTTCTCTGCCCCCTAATAAGGCTGAATGCATACTACTTTTATAGCATCTTTAGTTCATTTAATATTTGCCCCCCAAAGTAAAAAGTTACAGGCATATCACTCTATAGCATAGTGTTGCCCTGAGGCAACAAACCACATTTTCAAGCCTTACACTGGCCCTTCAAAAAAAACCAACACTTTTTTTTCAAATAATGCTACCACACACACCTCTTTCCAATAAAATGATGAGTTGAAGATGGTGTGACTTTCATTTTTTGGGGGGAGGACCCCTTTCTGCAAGCTGCACTATATGAGAGACATCTCCATTAGGAGGCAAGATAAAGATCACTATTTTACATGTTTATAGTGAAATAAATGTATATTAAAAAATATTTGTATGTGCATGAATATGTTAAGAAGCATATTTGATTGTTTGTTCTACTTATTTATTTATTTATACAGTAAAACTGTTAATTTTCTTTCGTTGCCTCAAGGCAACACTGCGCAGTTAGCCCAATTTTTTTCAGGCAATATAATGCATTTGCATATGTGTGTAGAGATGTGTTTGTGTGCATTACTTTACAATCTACTCATAATTACAGGACATGGATGTAAATACCTTTTATGAAAGGAAACCAAGCGAATGTGCACTTTCTGTCCTCAGAAAGTGAGGAAAGTGAGCTTTCAGGGAGTGACATTGAAGTAGAGGAGTGGATCACTGAATGAGGTTTGCGGGACACTTAGGAGCTCAGGGGTCAGTTGGTAAAGTAACTATGTCTGTGTGTGTGTTTGTGCCCACATAGCAAGCAGGTCTGGCCAGGATCTGGTATCAAGTCGGCACTGCTGGCTGACTTCTGGCATGATAAGACGTATGTCATCCAGATATGGGCCAGGCCTGGCATAGATGGCACTGTCTATGTGATGGCATGCCATATCTGGCTTTATTGTGGCTTGGCTTATGTGGCCCAGGCCTACAGAAAACAGGTCTGGCCCAGATCTAGCATCAAGCTGGCACTTATGACAGAGGTAATCCACACATGAGCCAGCACAGGACCACCAGTGTGTCTAAAACTGGCCTTGTGCTGGCCCATGTGTGGGCCACCTCTGGCAAACCAGATCTGGGCCACCAAAGGGCCGTCATTCTTTGCGGCATGTGGGCCATGTGTAAGCACATTGTGTGGGCCTGATCCGGGCCATACCAATTTTGCTGTGTGTGTGTGTGTGTGTGTGGTCATGTATTACTTATTGTTGTAGGGACACAAATTTGTTTACACACTCACATTGTGAGGTCTCGCCTACTTTATGGGGACAAATTGCAAGGTAAATCATTCAATTTTAGGGTGAATGCTTGAGTCAGGGTTAGGATAAGGTTCAGGCAGGGACTTGTGATGGGTAGAGTCAGGATAATAAGGACAATAAGTTTTATTGTTCTGTGAAATATTTACATTGTTTATTTGTTGTGTATTTATTTGTTCATCCTTGTTGTACTAATACAACTTATTATAGAAAAACTTGGCATGTTACTACCATTGTCGCACAGTGTTACCTTGAAGCAACAAACCAATATCTGTTTGGGGGGGGCAGGGTGTCAAATTTTATGATTGATATATTATTAGGGACCATAAAGCTCCTTCAAAATATGGAGAAATATTTTTTTCCCCAAAAATTTAAAAGTCATGCAGTAGAGGGATATTGCTCAGACGAATGTAATGCGAAGTGTTTTGTTGCTGGCGCATTTGTTGTTTTGCCTCTTTGTTTTTTTCTACTTACTTCAGTATCCAGTAGCAAAGCAGGAAAACATGTTCTAACCATTTAAACAGATAGATACACAGTTTTCCTCCACACACAGTGTGAGAGCAGATGGCAGATGGATTTTTTTGCCCCACTGATTAGTAGTTGTGCATCTCAGGGGGGACTTTAATTTTCACTGACCAACATTGCAACTGCCCGCTGAAAAGCACTATCTAAGCTAACTCAGTCATTCTCCTCCCTGACAAGCAATGCAGTCTAACTGAGTATTATGGCATTGTTAAAGTCCATAAATGTACTTGTGAGATTATGGAGCTGCCATTGTAAAGATGTAAATAAATGACTATCTTTTCCCGCACAGCCTTCGTAAACTCCTATGAGACTTGTATTGTTTTCTGTCTTCATAGAGAAGACTCACTTAAAGAAGTGTGTCTTTTTTAGTGTAATCCTGTGGCTTTCATGTTATGAAATGGTATGTGTATTGTGGCTAGTGGAAATTGCTAAAGTAGATTATTGAAACGCTGCTGCTCAGATAGCGATCCACCCAGGATCTGCCTCTTACTGATCCCCAGGCTGTTATTAAGAAATATAAAATTGTCCATAATTTACATATTAACGCATCCTGAAACACACAGAGCCATTTAAAGGCCCTCAGGAGGAGTTTGCCTGGAGTTTATACTTTCATGAATCTTCCTGAAGGGTTTTAACCGGCTCTGCCTGGTTGGATGTGCCAGATAGCTGCAACAGCTGCAGTGTAGCAACTTGAATAAGGAATGTTTAAATTTTTTCAAGGGATACAGTAATAATTACAATATGTTTTGGGGAATAAGGCTATTATTAAGGAATTAAGATAGAGTTGTGCAAACAAATTTGTGGTTAAAATTTATGTTGGTGCCTGGTGTGATTTTTCTCATTGGTAAATGTTTCTTCTAACCTCATATTTTTGCTACAGTAAGTGCCAAATTTATATATATGGAACGGTTCTTAATAATATATAATCTTAATTATTATTACTATTATATAATAATTTTAACATCATTATTTTAATATGTTACATATATAAAATTAAACGTAACCAATTAATCAGCTAGACCACCACATTTATGCCACAGCTGTCCTACAGGTAATTACCTAGATCATTTTTTATGTTTCTTTGATGGTTACTCAACAAGCAGATATAAGCTTGTTAATCAAACATATATATTTTTAATGCTAAACATAATTATTGTTGTTTTCCATGAATTTTCAAATTTCCCTTTTTTTAAGTAGTTATTTAATTAAAATGCCAAATTACAGTCATTTACTTACTTTCTGACTAATCGTAGAATTTTTTAATACCAACACCCCAAGATGTGCAGATAAAATGCATAGAGCAATCAAAGACTGTTATAAAAATCTTGAAATATCCCCAATAAATAATAAGCCTCACTGCAGTTAGTCTATGTCAAAACAGTGCAATGAAATGTCAACAAGTCAGCACTTACTGCTCCACCATGACTCAATTTCTCACCTCATTATTCAATGTTAAAATTAAGTGCAGAGACCAAAGTCATTAGTCTGCTCATCATCTAGAGGGGAGGAGGCAGACAGCCCCTGTTGCAAGCCTATACTGTTATTCAATCCCTTATCCCTTCCTTTAAGCAGGACAGTGCTCTGATTAAGCAGCACCTCTCAAAAATGCTTTTGCTATCCCTGTCTCTTAATGTATGACATTTATAAAGAACGTGGCAGTCTTTTATGCTGCAAACCTCTCAAGAAGTCTTCAAAGAGATATGTCTTTTTTTTACAAGTAGTCAGTTTCAAAACGACACCCGGGAATGGTTTTTAAAAACATTACTGCTGAAATGAATTGACGAATGCATTTTTTTTTGTCCTCCTGAAGGGGGTGAATCACCCTTTATCAAAAGGAGAATAAGTTCATTGTTGGTTTAGCATACATGCTGCTGAGGAAAAGGGAGCTGGATGTGTACTTGCAGCTGACAGTACAATGTTGTCCTGATATACAGCATTTAATACTTTAATATTTTTTAAAAATCCTAAAAAAAAATTTTAAAAAGCAAATTACTTAGTGCTCACCTATAATTTTTGGGGGGAAAAACACAAAATAAAAAGTTAATCTAAATATATAAATTGGTGTTTAAAATTATAAACTAATATTAAAAAAAAAATATATATATATATATATATATATATATATGAGGCAGCACGGTGGCACGTGGTTAGCACTGTTGCCGCACAGCAAGAAGGTCCTGAGTTCAATTCCACCATCAGGCCGGGGTCTTTCTGTGTGGAGTTTGCATGTTCTCCCCGTGTTTGCGTGGGTTCCCTCCGGGTACTCCGGCTTCCTCCCACCGTCCAAAGACATGCAGTTGTGGGGATAGGTTAATTGGATAATCCAAATTGCCACTAGGTGTGAATCTGTGAGTGAATGTGAGTATGAATGGTTGTCTGTCCTTGTGTGTTAGCCCTGCGACAGACTGGCGACCTGTCCAGGGTGTACCCCGCCTCTCGCCCTATGACAGCTGGGATAGGCTCCAGCACCCCCCGCGACCCTGAAAAGGATAAGCGGTAGCGAATGGATGGATGGATGGATATATATATATATATATATATACATATATATTCCAACAACGAGAGGTGAAGGTAACGGTGGTCCCCGTGGTAATCGGAGCACTAGGTGCGGTGACTCCCAAGCTAGGCGAGTGGCTCCAGCAGATCCCGGGAACAACATCGGAGATCTCTGTCCAGAAGAGCGCAGTCCTGGGAACAGCTAAGATACTGCGCAGGACCCTCAAGCTCCCAGGCCTCTGGTAGAGGACCCGAGCTTGAAGGATAAACCGCCCGCAGGGGCGTGCTGGGTGTTTTATTTTATATATATATTCATTTATTTAGTATGGCTCCTAAATTGCAAAGCAAAGGGCAAGAGATAATAAAGAATTTCTACTGGCTCCACCGAAAGGTCTTACTATTCACCCAGTGGGAAATTGGATTGGTATGTACTAGTATGTTGGCCTTGGCAAGATTGCACAAATTTCACATTAACCAGATGCTGAAATGCCAGCTTCAATCACTTTGACCAGTTGCAGGAATGCCTGCACAGATCCAACTGCTCACGCTGCTGCACCATACCGGTAAATAGTAACATGGTTACTAACAAATCATATCACTGTAAAGGTCTAACTCCTCTATAGGTGTTTCTAATTGTATGAAAGACAGTGCATCAAAAAATTCCAATTGGTTTCCATCGCGAAATTCATGGATCTTACATATTCACTTTTTATTTCTTAAAATGAAATAGGTCCATATAGTTTTCCTATTCAATTCTACAGGTATTGTTAGCTAAACGCAAATGTTTATTACATCCTCACAGGGTAGAGGGTGAAAAAGCATCTTCATCAGAATGCCATTCTCATTAAGCTGTACTTCTTTCAGGGACACTCAGCCCTGCTCCTCTACAAACATATCAGTTAGTTCTATAAACGGAAATAGTGAATAAACAAAGTCTGTAATAAATTTTACATTTTACACTGAGTTTGTCAGAAATGTCTGCAATAGTTTCTTAGCCTTCATTTCCTAAAAGCTTTCTAATATAAGACAAGATCTTTGTATTGATACAATGCCGAACTGAAACTAGCATATCAGTATCTTCTTAAAAGAGAAATAGTTTACATCTTAATGCCATATGCTCTTTAAAAGGTTCATATTCACCTCTCCCTGAACACATCCACCATCTACCTGCTTCCTAAATCCTGAAAAGAGATTAAAAACAGGACAAGCATGATGATCTTTGCTGCTAAGCTCCCATTGTTGGCTGTAACATTTAGCCAGGAAGCTAGCATTCTGCTAAAACTTACACATTGATATGCAGACAATAATTATTATAATTATTAACAACACTTGTGATTAAAAAGTCAAACTTTTAATGTTTGTCAATGTGAAATAAGCCAACACATTTTAAAATGGCATTTTGTATTCATATTTGTTGCATGCTGTGATGGAGATTTCTGCTTACAAATGGCAGTGATGGCCCAAAACACATTAGAATACATTCTTATTGTTTAGTTTTTACATAAACAAGATATGAGCCAGTGTTCCATTTACGCAGCAAGATTTCTGAGTGGCTTAATGAAACCAAACAGACATGAAAAGAATCCTAAACTATGTTTGAGTTAGCAGACTTCTCGCCTGTGAAGCAAAGGGAAGAGTTAAAAATAGTGCCTAGGACAGTTTACCCCACTGTCATCAAAATGCCAAATAATGAAAATACAGTAGGTGTAAAGCAACACTTAACTTAATGGCACAATTCTGATGCCCTAATTGTGAAAGTAATATCTTAAAAGCTTCAGAAGTTTCTTATTGAAAATCAATATGTGTCTCTTCCAACAATCTCCTTATCTGGACTATTTGCTGGAGTATTTTCAGTACCCAATAAGGACATACTGCTTCCATGAAGCACTGTGTGTCCACGGAGCTACTTTTTTTTTTAACATTTTATGAATATAATTTTTTATGTCCTTTGTGACGTTTCACAGTGCTAATCATAAAATCAACAGTCTCTAGATAACCGACCTAAAGCATACTCATACTTGAAGAAAAAATGCAACATTACACCTCATACAACTCATATACAGTAAGACATATGCGGTGTTTCCTAACTCAACCTTCCACTGGTTTACTGAGAGAAGACGCAAAGACTTGAAGAAAAAGCCAAATATAATATACATGGTGTAATTTGTTTTAACTCCTTTTAGTTAACCACCATTTTCTCTCACATCCCAAAATTAATTAACATTTTTAGATATTTTAAGAGCATTAACAGTTTATTACAAATATTCCAAAAGTAAATATGATTAATAATGAATAAGTAGTATCATACTACTTTAATAATATATAAAAATAATATATAAAAATACATCTATAACTTCTTTGTGTAGCATATTTTTTGTTTGTTTGTTTGTTTGTTTTTAAGCCTGTCCTGTTTGGCAGCTGTTTCACATTTGCTTTCCCAAGACAAGCTCTGTAAATTCTTTATAGGTTCGTGTAGCATGTTTGGACTGGCTAGAAAGAACCTCCCAGCATGTTTGGGAAAAGTGCATTTATAAACATGCGTAACATGTGTTCAGTTTTACCATTAATGTGTCTGAAATGCTGCTCAAGACTCCTGGGCTTTTATATTTTTCATGTTATAATGTATGAAATGTTTTCAGATCTAGACTGTAGGCAGGCAAGTTTAACACTCAAACTCTTCTACTATAAAACAATTCTGTGGTTTAACATTTTCTAAACCTGTATACATCTTGTCCCAAAAAACTGTATATACTCTTACGAATTGATGGTGCCTTTACATATTCGCAAGCTGCCAATTTCATAAGCAGCCATCATAAATGCAGGTTTTTTGAAATTTTTGAACTGAGCACTGATTGAGTATATATTGAGTACACCAGATTGTTCCTTTCTAAAAACAGCTTAAAGGACATCTGCTTAGAAAGACATTTGGGTAATGTTCATGCAATATGTTGTTTTATTTGACATGCTTCCTTTATTTGTTATATTGTTCATTTGATATGCTTTTACACCCTCATGTGAAGCACTTTGTAATAGCTTCTTGTCTTAAAAAGTGCTATATAAATAAATTTTACTTTACTCACTTACTATCCTTTAGTCCAGAGGACATAATATCCATGTTTTCTCAAAAGAATTTAAAATCTTGATTTGTCTGATTACAGAATGGTTTTTCACTTTGTCTCAGTAGAGTTTAAATTCATTTGGTTCACTGAAGGTGACAGTAATTCTGCATCACATTCACGTATGGCTTCTTCACGATAGATCTTTTACCTGAATTTCTGGATGACATGGTCAACTTGTTCAAAGACACTGATTTCTGGAAGTGTCCCTGAGCAATGACAGCTTCATTCAGGTATTCCATATTGATTTTTTAGCTTCGCCCCTTGTACAGAGAGATTTTAAAATGAAAATATGAAATATTGAAAAGCTGTGTGTCATTGTTTGTGTGTTTACAGATTTTGTAAAACAAAAACAGCCATAAGGATGCATGTTAAAACAACTATGCATCCTTATCTGTTATTTTTGATGGAGTATGAACATGATGTGCATGGTGGTCGTTTTCATTTTTGTTGTCTTATTACATAATTGTAGTCTTGTACACTCCAGCTGTTTTTTTCACCAGCATATTTTTCCCAAAGTATTTTTCCAAATGTCTCTGCACTACAGCGCAAAAACACAACCTGTAAACTTCTCAAAGATACTTTAAAGGGAAAGAGGTATTATTATAAATAACATCCACATAACTCAAATTGCTTTCATAGAAAACAAGAATACACAACAAAGGTAGAACAATCTCTCCACTTGACAGACAGTTAGTAGAGTAGTATGGATGGTCGTGTCAATACAACTGCCTCTTTGTTTTATAGCCATAACATTTCACCATCTATCCTGGATTCTCAGGTTATTGATCACAGACTCTGTATTACATGAATTCTATTTTCGACCTTGACCATGATGCAGAGTAAAGCGCTAGTATTCATTAAATATTTTTTAAAACTCAAGAAAGTCCTACCCATGGGGTTTTTTTGTAATATATAGCAGAGAGCCTTCATTGTTACAATTATTCATTATTACATTTGGTTAAAGACACTACTTTTAACAGTATACTGAATATTTAGATGAATTCACTGCTCACTATTTGCAACACAGATTTCATTTAAGATTTAAGATAACAACAACAAAAATAGCAACAATAGTAGTAAGAATGATGGTAAAGAAGATTATATAATAATAATCTGTGATCAATTTAATCTGAGCCTTACTCTTTATGCATAATAAATGTTATTTCTGCAAGACCTTGTGATCCAGTAAATCACATTATTACACATAAATCTGACACAATGATTGTGGGGCTTTTAGAAATGGCAGCTGCCCACTGTTTTCCCAATGTTTGAAGTTAATTCAGTCTCTATATCAGTTCTAAACACATTTATAAACATTTTCACATACTTTGTGCCTTCTTCATAGCAACATTATGCAACTATTCTACCTTAAAATTACAGCTTCAAAATCTATTTGATGGAACACTGACTTGTAATAGGGAAAGTGGGGCTCCTTTCCATTCCCACCATCAGATGAAACAATCCTTACTTGTGGATAATATAAAATAATATTTTCAGAGCGAAACATTTATATGACTGCCTATAAAACCGATTCGTGCATATTCCTACTGTGCAGGCTTTTCAAAGATCTTCTAGCCCTCTCTAGCCCTAATATTTTTCCACCATCATCTATGATTCACTGAAGTAAAAAAGAAACCTCTCTCTCTCCTTCTGTCTCTTCTACAGAAAGGTAAATGCACAAAAACCCACCGAACAATTGCTGTATCATTTTTACAGTAAAGAAATATTCCCATTCTCAGATTCCTTATTTCCCTCATTTCTTTCCTGTATCCCTGTTGTAAACACATTGTTATAAAAATCAGTAGCTGGCACTGTAGTACAGTTGCCGATTCAGCGAAAACACACAGCCATTCACCAATAAATCATAACACACAAGACACATTACAGCAACAGCTGAGGCCTACACCTGATGAAAAATGCGCCACTGGAAATACAGGGCCATTATATATACTGCGGTGTATGTGCATACATGCATACCATTAACATCTGCCAGTCTGCCATCTTTAAAAACCAAACAACCAGCAGTTGGAGGCAAACAGATTTCCCCTACATCTGCACGCATCATTGTAATGCCACGCAATGTCGGGCAGCCAGATGGTAGCGAGCTGCAGTTGAACAGAAGAGATCAGGTTTTGAACTGTAGTTCCTTCTTGTCTCGCTCAGAATGGTAACATAGAAGCTCATGGGAAAACGCACAAGCAATAAGGCTAGGCAGGCTTCTCGTGAGGTGAGGAGCAGACCACCTGTGCCAGTGGGGTGAACAGACACAGCGAGAGAGTGTGTGGGTGTGTGTGTGTGTGGGCGGGTGCCTTATATGTGTGTTCGCTATGGAAAAGAGAGACAGTGGTGATGAATGAGAAGATCTTACAGTATGCATGAATATAGCCAACAAAATAGGATTTTGTCTGTTTGATTTTTGCTTATTTGTTTTGCTTTTATTTATGCAGAGAACGGCAACAAAGTAATGGGGAATTAAAATAAATTTTTACACTTTGGATGTGCAGCATGTTTTGGGGCATCTCATACGGGTAACACACAAGGGATATCTACTACATTAAGAAATTCTGAATAAATTCCTTGAACAGCAAACTATTTGATGTCGAGTCCAAAGGGCCCTCATGGTTCAGAGACCATGGAGGTTTATAATGTTGTCAAGTGTGCAGGAGGTGTGCCCCTCCTTCATTTTTCGAGTAAGTAAAAAGTAATTTGGCACTACACACACAGGCACACACTCAAACATATCCACATAGAGAATGCTTCATTAAACTGCATCCATCCTCCCAAATGTGCCTCAATAAACCCAGAAGATAGGAATACAGACAGAGATGAAGACCAATGCATTTTTGCAGTAGTGCAGCTTATCTCAGAGATAAGATGGAGACCCTTAAGGGAGATGAGAACAGAGACTGTGAGATGGAGGGAGAGAACTTGAGAGAAGACTCAGTTCAACAGAAAGTGAGGGGACAGATGCTGAAAGCGAAAGAAATAGAGACAAGTATGCAAACAGAAATAAATACATTCAGTCTAAATATATAATGAACAGAGACAGAAAGATAGGTATATACATATATACACTGGACTTTACTGGCTTCAGGTCAGTTTCTTTCTGTGTCTTTGTTCGTTTATTTGGTGGTTATAAATGGGCAGATTAGGGATGTGCTCTGCAAATGTAAATCAGCTGGTGGGGAGATCAAACACTTTTATTTGATTTTGCCCTTCGGTCCTCACACACTTTCTTCCTATCAGAATAAAAATTGCTACAGCTCTCACTCAGTAAACCCTGAGAGAATAAGAAGTAGAGTTCTTGCTGGAGCATCAGCTTAACTTTCTCCCTCTCATCCACAGCAAGACTGTGACCTCAGATTTAAAAGAATACATATTGAGAATGCGCGGGATAAAATCCCTTGTATATTCTTCACTTCCTATCATATTTTCACTAAAATTATTTTTCAACACAGCTATATTGGAGTATTTGGAGATGTTGAATGTGGAATGGGATGCGTGGCAGAAAGAGTCGATTCTAATTAAGGTTTAATTTTGAGGCAATGATGTGTGTATTTTCATGCTATTCTTGTTAACAGACTTCATCCCTTTGAATCTTCATTAGGGTATGCTGGCATTAGTTAATAACCTCTTGAAACAAAGAAGCAGGTAAAGACTTTGTGTCAAATGTTGTGCTATGGATGGGGCAGACCATATGATGATGACCTCCATATGAACAAAAGAAATGTGAAACAATTATAATTTGTTTTACAGATATTTGGTCATAAACATATTCTGGCTAATGTACAAAAACAGCTCCCTTGCTTCAAGGGGTTGTTAAACCCTGACATGCCCCAAAGGTAGCTAGTGTCTCTTGCTGTAATTGACCCAGTCACCTTTTACTTGCCAAGTGAATGTGGTAGCCACTACACCACCAAAGCACTACAAAGGAACACCTTATTATAAATTAGCTCAAAAGTTCCTTAGCAAATTATCAATTCTTCTAGCAGTTGTTGCTACACTTTACTGGTGGGATATACAGCTTGACTGGGACTCATCATCGGATAACCTTGATGTCCATACAAAACTCTGCATGAACCCAAAGCTTCGGTCACACAGGCTTAAAGACCTGAACTATGTGCATTACATGGCTGGTTACTGAGGAGTTGCTGGAGGTTGCTGTCTGTTGCCAGGTGAAATTGGTTCCAAATCGGATGCTGTACCAAAAACAAACTTGTCTGCTAACATTCACCATCTACTCACCGACCCATAGTGTAACTTGAAAGTAAGACACAAACCATAAAGAGAGAACTTTGCCTTCAAAGAAAATCGTTGCCAACACAACTGATTTTACTGTTGTAACTATTGTGTCTCCAAAGATACAACTTTTACTTTGAAAGTGGATGGTTTCCATTTCTGGTTTGTATTATACTTTTCACAATTTCACTAAGATTCGACAAGCAGTTGGAAAGTTTTTTTCAGATAAGCCAGCATCTCGCTAGTAGGTTGTCACTGACCATGACAACCTGCAAGTAAATAAGATGGTAGCAATGAGCTGAAGCATCGTATACCTCTTTGCAATCTATTCCACCTACTGAGTACCTCCACCAACCAGTCAGACAACAAATATCTTTTCCCTAATGACTGGTAGTTCCCAGGGCTCACTGACTGGTCTCTTGGCCTGTGTAGCTCAGACCTAAGAAATGTTTATAGAATTAGCAAATTATTTCATCTAAAAGGAGCAAAAATGGGCACAAAATCATTTCTCAACATATTGCATTGCAAAGCATGCAGTAGTTGCCAGGGTATTGTGACGTAGACCAAAATAGGCTTATTGTTTGTACAATGAACATGTATTGGTTCTCTGCAGAAAAGCAGAATTCTTATTCGACACTACAAGGCTGGAATCTGAATGTGACTATGGATACATTTGAATTTGGATCAGTAATATTGCAATGGTCAGTGGGAATCTGGGGCATACATGCTAAAAAATGCATGCTGTGGGCCATTTCAAATCACAGCATCCATTATATGGCAGATGCTGTGTTACATTTTGTTCAGATCGTCATGCTCTGCTGCTCTAACAGAGACCTGAAGCTGTTCGTTTGAGTAAAAAGATATTTTTTAACACTAACGACTTAATGCCTTAAGTAGACAACCGGTCAATGATTTACTTCAACTTATGGAGAGTGTTGATCTTAGTATTGTGAGTGTCAAAAAGACAGATGCAAACGACTAATTGTTTTTGATCTGACAACCTGTTAAAACAAAGTAATTGTGTGGATGTCACCCAGCTACCTACACACCTACATTTGTATTTATCTAGTTGAGCTACACCATAGATAGATAGATAGATAGATAGATAGATAGATAGATAGATAGATAGATAGATAGATAGATAGATAGATAGATAGATAGATAGATAGATAGATAGATAGATAGATAGATAGATAGATAGATAGATAGATAGGGGGTCATGCCATTAAGAGCATAAAACCCCCTTGAATAAATAAAAACTAAGATAACAAGGAGTTTTATCTATGTGCACATGCGTTTTTGTGTTCCTGAGTAAGGTAGTAATGTTCAGATTTACTCTGTAATGCTCCAGCGTAAAAACCATCTGGGACCCATCACCCGAAGACACTGCAGCTATGACATTTCAAGGAGTTTTAATTCAGTAACACCCTAAAGAGTACATGCACTAGAAGGAAAAGATGATGCAAATCACACTGGTGACTTGCGGTTTCAATCTTTGTATATGTAAAAGGCACTTTGAAAGTCTCCGATACGCTGGGGGTATCTGACAATGCAATTAACAGTCAGAAAACCTGACAATGCTGTAGCATCCAGTGAATTTTATTTTCAGTAGATTACAGGACTGCTCAACCAGGCACCTCAAACCTGTGAGGCTATACTGTCAGTCTGCCTGTGTAATGAATAAAAGATGTTTCACTCCCAGACAGCCACATTTTTTTATCACTGAAAAAAATGCTCAACACTTACACAGACTATGATGGGTTAGCTGGCACCAAGTGAAGAATTAGTGCCGAATATTTGTGTACCACGTATTAGAAATGTAAATGAAATAGTATATGTGCCATGCATTTCTGGTAGTTTTAGTTATTTAGTTCATATGGGTAACATATACGGTTTATGTAATTATCTGTATATATATGTGTATATATATTTATAACGTAAAAACAAACCGATTAAAAAAAAGTTTTTTGTGGGGCTTTTGGGGTTTTTTGTTTTGTTTTTGTGTGTATAGGCAAAGTCATGTGCCTCATAGGTTTGAGCTAGTAACCAATTTGTATTACCCTGCCATTGACTGTTATTCATTTACTGCATAAATGAAGAAAAAAAGTCTGAAACTGTGTGGACGGTGTGTCTCTGCATGAAGCCAAAGGTTCCAGGCTAACTTTTAATTCCATTCCACCCATTGCAACTTCAAAGAGGAACAAACTTCAGTCAAAGTGGTGCAACTTTGTCTGACACTGAATAATAATACAGATATCTGGACATCCAGAACCCTTAAAATGTCCCAGAATCCCAATAAATTTCCATAAAACAAGTCAAAAACGAGTGACCTGTATAGGAATTTCTTTTAATCACATTACTTAATTGTATGATGCCTTGGTACCACTGGATTTTAACAAGTCTCACACTCATAGAGTAAGACAAATGGTTGGGGTCTAGTAAGGAAGTTGGGGGAAGCAGACAACTCCACAGGAAGTCTTTTGTCTCTTTGAGGACTCTGGGAGTTAGCAAGGGAGTGTGAACCTTAAGGTGTGAAACAGCTGTGTACTGCCTTTTGTTCCTGGAGAAGGTATTTAACTGAGAGCCATGCTAGGGTTAGGCTTTGTCCTACCGGCTGTTGAAGCAAAGGAAATGGAGGAGTCACGGAGCCGTGTGTTTCAGCCACCACCGAGACCATCAACTTTGAGGGGACTCCTACAGATGGGTGAGTTGTAGCTAACTTTGTATACAGTCATGGAGAGTTTTTGTCTGGCCGGGAAAAGGGGTGGGAAGGGGGGGGGACACACCTGCGGACCTGGAGTTCGAGTCTCCGGAGGGAAAAATCCTGGCGGTTTGAGGCCCCAGACTTGTGTTGGGTACGGTCCGTCACGAGGACATTGGCTCGAGCGCGCTGTTGGGGAGAAGCCGGCCCAGACCTGTGTTCGGTCCAAGTACGTCACAGGGACAGTGGTTCGGGTACACTGTCGGAGTCCATTTCTGCGTACTACAGTGCGCAGAGTGGCGGTGTTCGTTCCTTGGTCTGTAGAAGGCAAGGACCTCACGGGGGATGCCTCGTGTAGTAAAATGGGATCTAGATCCAGTAAGGCAGTCAGCGGAGCTGGATTAGCGGCTCGAGAGGTGGCTGTGGCCAGAGACGAAACTCAGTGCGTGACTGTATGGTAAGAACTGAGTAAATGTGTGCTGTGTAAGATTGCAGAGAATGGTTGTGTGGGAAAAGTTGATGTGTGTGTAAAAACAGTGAAAAATGGGGTTCAAAATGTTGAAAATGGGGAACAAAAACAAGGACAAAAAATAAGTAAATAAAAAGAGAGGAGTGTAGAAATGTGTGTAAAAGTTGTTTCCAACTAGAGGGAGAGGGTGGTACTGCAGGCCACCAGCTCCCCTAGGGTGGACACACAAAAATTTCTTTTTTAGCAGACTTGTTGATGAAAATATGCAAAAAAATGAAAAAAAAAAATAGGAAGAGTGTTTGGTGTTTTTCAGTGTAGAACAACTACAATCTTTCTGGGTTTTTAAAAAAGGGGAATTCAAAACCAGAGAGAGGAGATGTGTTGTTTTAAGCAGTGAGAAGAATGATCAAAATGTCTCAGTGTGTCACTTGCAGGTGAAGAGCAGACCCGGATCAATTTTCCACGTGCAGCAGTCAGAAGAAAATTATAGGTTAACATCATTAGAAACACTCAAGCCAAGTTTTGGCTGAATTGTTTTACAACTTAACTTCCATGTGTTTGTCACCCTGAGAACACAAGCTCCAAGAATCTCCCTGAAGACAAGAAATGCAGTTCCAGCACAACGAGATGGATCTCAAGAGCTCACAGCAGTATCCTGAGCAGTGAAGAAATGGTCCAGCAGCAGCAGCTGTGCAAGACCGCGGCAGCAAGGAGAAAAATCATCATGACTGGATGGATGGATGTGGATTTCCAACAAGCTGCAGCTTCACTGTATGTGAATGGACTGTGAAAGAAAAGACTGCCTGAGTTGGACATTTGCAACTTTTGGAGCAAAATGGCAAGATGAGACAGTGGAAAACACAGGACAAAGCTGAAAGACAACTGACTCTCACTGGACTGCTGCAAGGGGGGGAGATGAGATGAGACCACAGTGGAAGGAGCAGGGGAGAACATGGAGGAAGGCTTTTTTAGTATGGGAATGAAGTTTGGGTTTAGGAAACTGGGAAGAAAAAACAACTGCCTTGCGTGGAGAATTGAAAAGTGTCTGGAGCACCGCAAAAAGGAGAGGTACACAAAAATTACACAGAAAAATGCATTAATCCTACTAACACAAACACACATGCAATGAAGCTCGTGAAGACCAAATAGTATTTTAAGCATGCATTTCTGTTACCATCATCTTGTCCGGTTCACTTAGTAGGTTAAGAAGTTATACATAGACTAGTGAACTAGTGTTATTTTGGGCAAAAATGATTGAATCATTGCAGGGATGAACAGAATGCTGCAAAAGGGTCAGATGAGTGGAGACTAATAGATTATTGAGTTTCTTGTTTCTGATGTGTGGGGGAGGTCTTAACATGACACACATCTGGTTACATGGAAAAAACGCATCATCTAATAGAATATTGCTGTTGTGTGAGGTGTGACTGGTGGATGAATGTTTGTGAGATTTACTTGGCTGATGCATTTTCTTTTGGTACCACTTTGAACCTGCCAATTTTTGATCTATCATTCTAACAGAGTATGCTTTGACGACTCCTAAAAAGAGGCCTTCATATTTTTTGATTTTTAACAGTGCATTGAGATTTTTTGTTTGGCAATTTTCTCTTTTTCAAGCAGGCCTGCAAGATCAGAATCGAAAGCGCTACACAACATGTTGATCAATCACAAGTGAGTTTCTCCAAAATTAAAATGGGCTCGGGAGAAAGCCACTTATTTGCAGTGTTGGGACTAACGCGTTATTAAGTAACGCGTTACAGTAACTACGTTATTATTGTGGTAACGAGCACGGTAACTAGTTATTATGCCAAAATCAGGAACGCGTTACTCGTTACTGGGATTTAGATAGGCTCGTTACTCGTTACTTCGTGTGGTGGCTATCGCGGAGCTTCCACAGATTCAGTAACATTAGCAAGTGGTGGAGGCCAGCAGGTGGATGAAGGAAAAGGGACGCAGAAGGAAAAGAGACCCGAGGCGGCCGCCGGTCCAAGTGTGAACTGAACTTCAGGTAAGAAGTTATGACCTGCAGTCTCTCTGGGTCAGATATGAACCAAGTTTAGGTGGAGTTTATTTTCGTTATGCTGACTTTTTCCGTACTGCGTGCTAGCTAGCATGACGGAGTTTCTATACAGCTGGGTGGTGCTATGAAGTTAATGATGTTGAACTTTATTTTGTTCATAAGTTATTAGAGTTGCCAACCGTCCCGTCTGGTATTCAGAGAAAATATTACGCGTTTCTTATTGAGGTGAAAAGGAACAGTTTGTCCCGTAATTCAGCTACAATGAAAAAGCACAAAGCTGGAGTTATTCTGTGTCTTTGCTGCACAGCTGCCTCTTCTTCTCTCATTCTCCCCCCTCCCTCTCCCGTTTCTACTTCAATCATGAAACTGATCAATGATCAGCTGATCGGCTCTCTTGTTTGTTTATCGCTCACTTTGCGCCGAAAGAGGAAACCAGCGGATGTCGCGCTAAACAACAGCAGCACGTTTAAGCTTGATCAGCTGTTGTTAGAATTTATTTAATATTAATTTCTAGTATCAGCTGATGTTTGCTGGAGCCACAGCTGCAAAAAAGCTGCTGGTCATGATATGGTTTGGTTATCTGGTGAGAGGGAAACATGAAGATGAAACCAGGAGATGTCCTTACTGGATCATCAGAGCTGAACAGGTGATGGAGAAACAGGTTTACCTTTTAGGTGACATGAATGAGTTGAAGGGAAGTTATGAACTGTTTCTGAGAGACAAATAACACCAGGATCCTTTTCTAAGTAGCTGACAGCTGGTAACTGTGCAGGTGCGGATCTAGCAAAGTGTTGCCAGGGGGGCATGTAGGGCATTAACAGGGAGAAGGGGGGCACAAAGAAATACTTTTCTTTCTTATTCTCATTTAAAATGTCTAGCTTTTAAAAAATAATTATCTGAATCTTACAACAAACGATTGATAGATTGATGCATATATACCATCAGAACAGTGTACATCACTGTCACAACAGTGTTTATTTTCATTCAAAGGCTTTATGATTTTTCCTATAATGGTGGGCCGGTCTCTAGTCAAAATGCCCGGGACGCAATTTTCTGTCCCAGTCCAGCCCTGTATGCAGCTCATCTGCAGTCTGGTGTTACCTACATCTTCCTATTCAGAAGGCAGAATTTCCGAGTTCTGAGTACAATCGAAAGCACCACGACTGCAGTTTTTGTGTTGGATGTAAAAGGCGCACATGACACTGTGACGTAGGCTAGAATCATGGCAGCAGTCAATGACGGTCCAGGCGTGGGATTTCTCTCGTGGAAATATGCACATTATCTTTTCCTTTCTATTGGTAGGTGGCACAGTGCACTTGTGGCAAGTAAGCAAGCTAGAAGACTGGCAAAGTTATGGAAGAAACACATTAACAAGAGAATTCTGAGTAAAACCAAAGTTACTTTCCCTAGTAACTAGTTACTTTGAAAGTAACGAGTAACTTGAAGTAACTGAGTTACTTTTGAGAGAAGTAACTAGTAATGTAACTAAGTTACTATTTTAAAGTAACTTACCCAACACTGCTTATTTGGGACAATCAGAAAACAAGTCCCTGCCAAAAAGGATTCAGCGAGGTAATCCAGTCTAAAAAAATTTTCTTTTTTGAAATGGCGTCATTGCTGGCAGTAGAAACTTATTGCGTCACGAGAGGTTCTACTGTCAGCAAATAAAAAATGGGGGACTGACTGGCTGACCAAAGCTTGACTGACGGCACCTCCACCCAGAGTGACAAAAGGGTGGATATATGTATGTATGTATGTATGTTTCTTTTTACATGAGCAGAAAGGTGACAGCAACAGGTTGCATGAGCTTTTGGGCCGTGCTGACTTAACCTTTTAATTGCCACTTTCTGTGTCTTTGTGAATTTACCAGGGGTGTGTTATTCATGACCTTGTATTGTTTACAATGCAAATGTCACTGTGAGAAAGTGTGCATACAGATGCACTGCGCTAACATCTACATCACTTTTTCCACAGCAGAAGGTTAATTGTGGGATCTAATCACATGATTTACAGCAGGACACACCACTGGCTAATTTTTTTTCTTACGACAGGGCCTGGAGTGAAACTACTCCAGGGGAGAAGCCCTGGGAATTTTTAAGAGACAATGCACAACTTTATTGTGCATGTCTAATTGTGCTAAGCTGACATAGGGCAAAAGAGGGTTTTCCGGGGAAGCTTTTATTTTTAAATTGCAGAGACCGTGACATGAGATATATGGAAGGATTGGCTGAGGCGCAGAGGCAGACCATGACCAGGAGAGAAGGCTTCAAGAGGAACAGTGAGAAGCAGGAACCATCTCCAGGACAACTGACAAACGACAGCGGGCTGCACCACTGGGCCTTCAAAAGATTGTCATGAGGAGATTTTGAACAACAAAATCTTAAAATAAAGTGAAAGAGTTTCTACGTTGACGTTGAGGAAGACTACAGGAGTGTACGACTTGCTCTGCTCCTAATCTACAGCTGCGTTGGAACAGAAATCGAGGGATGGAGAGAGCGTGCCAAGCTCCAAAGGTGACAGTGCAAGGGGAGATCAGCGTTGGAATTATGACTCTGTAGATGGCACAGACACCAGGACCGTGACTGAGAATGACCACCTAATGCTGCTTCACTTTGCCATGCAAAGTACTTTGACACTCTGGAGAAGGCCTTTCCTCTGTATCATTGTTGTTGCCATTTGCATGTGAGAGCTTAGATTGTGGGGATGATTAAAGATGAACAAAGGGTGGTGGGAGAACAGTGAAGTGAGGATACACAGTGTGAAACTCCTTTAAGTGTACAATAATGTTGATGTGACATACAGAATGTCAGGAAACAAATTCTGGTATTAATGTGATTCTTGATTTAAGAATCAAAGGGTGGGATTGTATAGGAATTTCTTTTACTTATGTATTAATCACATTACTTAATTGTATGATGCCTTGGTACCACTGGATTTTAACAAGTCTCACACTCATAGAGTAAGACAAATGGTTGGGGTCTAGTAAGGAAGTTGGGGGAAGCAGACAACTCCACAGGAAGTCTTTTGTCTCTTTGAGGACTCTGGGAGTTAGCAAGGGAGTGTGAACCTTAAGGTGTGAAACAGCTGTGTACTGCCTTTTGTTCCTGGAGAAGGTATTTAACTGAGAGCCATGCTAAGCTCAGAGAGACTCTGCTAACCGTCTGCCCCACGGTCATGTAGGCTTTCCACAAGCTTGGTTGTCTGTTCTTTGTGTGTTTTGATTAAAGAATGTTAGCTACCGCTCACCGCTTGTCTGCAGGCTTTATTTAAATGGAAAACTTCCACAACAGACCCTGTTTGCTTTTCTTTTAAGCTATTCCTTCCTAAGTTCTAAGATACTCTAGTACTCAATTCTAGTCTTTCTAAGTACAAGAAAAAAATGCATAGCAATTGTATTGCAAGCTAACAAGTTGATGTCAAGGAAGTTCAATTCTAATTGTTTTCTGATTATCTATCATAAATAGCTGACATCATTTTATTTATGATAGGATGTTATAATTTACAATGTTCTTGTTGGCTTGGCCCAGAATGTTGTCATTCTTTTGGAATTGTTGAAGTTGTGATCACACTATATCCCTTTCTATGATCAGGTTCTATTGAAAGGAGTCTTCATAGAAAATGTGGCTGATGACCAAATAAAAAAATATTAATATAAGAGAGACACACACACTAGGTTTAATCTACTAGAGCAGCGGTCCCCAACCCCCGGGCCTCGGACCGGTACCGGTCCGTGAGTCGTTTGGTACCGGGCCGCGAGAGTTGAGGCTCAGGTGTGAAATGTATGGTTTTCAGGGTTTTTATCGGTTTTCAGCGTTATTTTGTTATCGTTTTTATCGTTTACTCGGTTTTCCTGGGTCTTTTCACGTGTGTTATGAATAAATTTTCTTTTTTTCGGTACCGGTACTAGTTTTATTTTGTTGTATTTATCCGCGACACCTTAAAGGCCGGTCCATGAAATTATTGGGGCGATCGTGGCTCAAGAGTTGGGAGTTCGCCTTGTAATCGGAAGGTTGCTGGTTCGAGCCCCGGCTTGGACAGTCTCTGTCGTTGTGTCCTTGGGCAAGACACTTCACCCGTTGCCTACTGGTGGTGGTCAGAGGGCCCGGTGGCGCCAGTGTCCGGCAGCCTCGCCTCTGTCAGTGCGCCCCAGGGTGGCTGTGGCTACACTGTAGCTTGCCATCACCAGTGTGTGAATGTGTGTGTGAATGGGTGGATGACTGGATATGTAAAGCGCTTTGGGGTCCTTAGGGACTAGTAAAGCGCTATATAAATACAGGCCATTTACCATTTACCATTGTCGGGCATAAACCGGTCCGTGGCGCAAAAAAGGTTGGGGACCGCTGTACTAGAGGTTCCAGGTCACCGTTCACATCTGTTAGTTTGACAATCTGTTTTTATCAGTTTTATCTTACACTCATTACCAGTTGTCCAAATCCCACTTGCCATTTTATTTTTACTCTTCAAACCTTTCACCATAGCTAATGTTTTCCCTTGTGTTTCCAACTGGTCTCCTTGTTTTTGACCTTTTAGGTTGTTTTAGGATCTTTGTCTTTTGCCTGCTCCTCACCTGCTTTGTTTGCCACACAACCCGCCTACCTGTGCATGACCACTCGCTGTTTTGGAATAAATATTTGGATTTTGGACTTTTTCCCAGCCGCCTGTATCCTGCATTTGGGCTGTGATGTGAAACTGTCACATCAGTGATGAAATACTATTGCATTCTTATAGCATTCTTAAAGTATAAGCCGAAAGTGTAGAAAAACCTTTCCATCAACTTCTTAAGACTTTTTTCCCCCCACTGTTATGAAATCCAAGTCCTAAATACATTTTATTTAGTTCCCATCCATCCATCCATTCGCTTCCACTTATCCTTTTCAGGGTCGCGGGGGGCACTGGAGCCTATCCCAGCTGTCATAGGGCGAGAGGCGGGGTATTTAGTTCCCACTCTAATTAATTATATTTCATTTCTATTTGACAAAGTGTTATGTTTGTGCTACATGCACAGGTGCAACACAAAGCTAAACTATTCCTTCTTACAAAGTCATACGGCATCTTTATTTTTTAAGAAGATCCATTGTTGTTAATAAGAGGTTACATTGAAGAAGTTCTCTATGTTTTCACACATTATTCTATGTCGTTTATTCTAAACGTAGCATTTTCAGTGGAAGAAACATATAATCACTCATCCAAGTGAATTGTTCTGTCTGGAGCGAGACTTTGAAGAATCGATTCTTTTGGATTTCCTTACCTGGGTGATTGGGCATCAAGACCTTATTTCTAGTATTTGTTTTTTCTATGTGTGTGATACAAGTGTTGTCTGTTCTGTCCTGAAGAGAAGTATATACCTATCATCCAATATCTAGTAATATCTCGTCAACTATTTTCCATTAACATTTAAAAAAGAAGGAAAACACAATCCTTGACTGCAAAAAGTTGGTTCTGCAAAAAGTTTTGTTGAATGGGCTACGTTCAGAAAAGGTTATCTTGATTAAAACTTACCTTTTAGTCAAAGGAAATTGAGAGACACTCGTCAAAAAAATGAATTACCATTTACTCTACATTAGAGATAAGATAAGTTAAACCTTTATTAGTCCCACACGCGGGAAATCTTTTGGTCATATTCATCTTATTTAGTTAGAAAAATTATGTATTGAAAGATTATTTGGCTTTTTTAAAACTCAAATTATATTTGTTCTTAAATGATGGCAATAGCCATCTAACCTAATACCACCTTTAAAAACGATTTCAGAATTGATCACTCCGTGCAAAAGTAAAGATGGTAAATATTTTATCACAGTTCTGATTCATTCACATTCAAATTTCAAAACTCATATATTTATATAAGATACATTTTTGGCTAATTATATTAAACATTCCTTTTTAAAGTTCACAATGATGTTCTTAAATTTCACAGATCAGTCTTTTGTCAGGTGGATCTTTGACAGCCACATTAGCCCAAATGTCTTGCTCCAGATTGAAAATAAAAATGCCTTATGAGAATCCCTACCTTACCCCACCTCTTCAGACATTTCAATAATAAATGATCCCTCCTTCCTGAACCTCTCCCGTGGATCAAGGGCTGATGTATGGGAGCCCAGAGGGGACATATGGACGCATTAGCTGGGCTCAAGTCTGCACAAATAAGAAGTGAGTGATGGCTGAGAATGTTGACATCCTCAGACATCTTAGACAGAGAGAAAACAAGGTATTGGCATTTAGGCCATTGCTAACTGCAGACAGAGTCAATTCATACTGACACAAAAGAGTATCTGCAGGACTAAAATACAGGGCCATGAGATAATTTCTTGCTAAACTCAGGCAAGCAGTTAAATGTTTTTGTAATCACGAATCATCCCTCCTTGGTATTGAATTTCTGTTACAATGTGCCTGCTTTGCATAGTGCAGGCCAATTAATCCAACTTGGCTGCTCCCCTTTGAGTGCTAATGCGATTAATGGGATTGTGACTAAAGCTAGTTGGATGTGGGTGACCATACCCTTGCTAGAGAATAGAAGTAGTGACAGAAAGACATATGTTTAAAGTTGAAAGCTGAAAGAACTAAAGAGATATAAAATCACTTTGTCTAAAACACAAAGGTGGAAAAACCACTGTCATTTTACAGAAAAAATCTATAAACAAGTGCAGGAGGGAGACCATACATTTATGTCTGTGTTGATTAGGCAAACAGAAATAAATCTAATGACTTCATTTTAATTATGTAGATTATGTTGAGTGACTGTGAAGTTGTTCCACGATTCAGTAATTATTTATTTATTTATTCATTTTTTATCCTGTCAAACAGAAATTAGCAGGCTTTAGATAAGTTTACAAAGCTGGGCGATAGCTATTTGCTGTTTTAGATGTTACTGTGACACATGCCGTGATAAAAGCTTACAGTCACTGGACTGCACCTAAGCTTCTTTAAAAACCTAAAAAAAAAAAAACCATAACTCAGTGTTTATGATGAACAGATAAACTGGAACTTCATCTGTGTGGTCAGTTCAGCTACAAAAAATGGTCCACGGTAAACTCCATCCCACAGAGGCCACTGCCCTCGGAACTGCAAAGCGGCTCAAAGTGTTTCGCAAATCCAGAGACAAAAGGCAAGCAAGAGTGAGCAATTTAGTGCTAGCCGCTTTGTGAAGGGCCTTGCAGCCCACACAGCACCATTCAAGGGACTAAAACACAGGCGAGGATTACGCTTATCAAGCATCAACTGTTTGGTCACACAGACAAAGGCTTATTGCTGTGGGACAACTTTAATGGCCTGTGGCTGAGTGCAAAGAGCGCCTCTTATAACACAGAAAGAGGGTGAGTTGAGGGCGAGAAAGGCAGGGAGCGACAGCAGCACAATCACTACTTTCGATAATGATGAGAGCAAATGAAGGGATGAGCAGTTAGGGTTTGTTGAATGGTATTATCTCTTTGGACCGCAATGAAAAGGAAGCAGCACATGAACCACAGAGTGAGAGACTCAACAATTGCAATCCCTAATTATCCAGAGGTCCGTGTGAGTTTGAGAAGTTACAGTATAAATAGCTGGACGGATGAAAAGTCCACTTGAGGTGCTGAGGAATTCTGATCTTGTCCATAACACATAAGTAGCTGTTGCTGTTCATTTGGCAAAGACTCATAAAATCTGGTACAAGCTTTCATGACCTTGGTCCTTTCTCATCACTCACTAAATGTTGCCATTTTAATCAGTATGTGGCAATATTGTTACAATGAATTTACCTGAGACAAAATATGACAGACAGGTTGTAAACAACCTCGGTGAGGTAGCTGTGGTCAAAAGAAAAATATTGTAGTAATCCAGTAAAACACTGGTCAGGTTGTTCAGTCCGTCAATTTTGTCTGAGCTGCTTTATTTAAAACCCCTTTCAGCTTTCATATGTCCATTGCCTCTTTTAGGCTCTCACTTTTGAAGTGTGTGAGGAAACCATATTTCTGGTTCAACTGATTCTCTTCTATCCCATTCTAAATGACACCACTTCATCTGCACTTTTCTGCCTACAGTACTTTAGCTCATTTCATGTAATACTTTTATCCTGCGTCAACATTACACAGAGCTCACCTACCTATTGCCATAACCACTGATACACTCTCCCAAATCCATCAGATATAGTCTTTTCCCCTGTAAATCCATTCAAAAGTACATTCTATGTAAATCCTGTTCTCCTTTTTTCCCCAACTCCCTGTTATTCTTATTTCTATAATCCTCAGCTCTATCTGTTCTCCATGACTCTTTTCATATGACTTTATTCCTTTCTTACATGGTCTCTCACATCCTCGTCGTGTCCTTCCGACTTAAAAATGACAGTCCTCCAATGTGCAGCTACTCAAGGACAATATGTAAACAAGAATAAGCGATTTGGTGTTTCTCAGTGTAATTCATTTCCTTGCACTTCTCCTCTGTCACTTTAGTGCTGCTGATGTAATCAAAAGGTATACAAGACATGGCTGCACGACAAGCTCATCTGCTCAGTGATCTACAGTACAAGAATCTATTATATGATGCTAACTGCTGACAAAAAAATGAAACCTACCATTAGATGCTTTTCACCATGCTTTTTGACTGATGTTTGAGCTTGGTATTTTTAATTTATGTATTCATTTGACAGTTAAGCACTGCTAAATTATCATTTGATGGCAAAGCATAATTACTGTCAAGGAGATATGTCACAGTGGATCTAATTTCATTAATAAGATGACGGCTAACTGTTTGGGGGATTTCCTGTGATCTCAGGACAGCAGTTGGTCCAATAAGATGCGTGTTTGTGTCTTTGTTAGATAGATCCAGCATTTGAAATGGCAAGCAATGGACCAAAGCCTTCTCTGCCATCTCGAAAACCAGGCCATTACTCTGCCTATTGATATTCCATAAGAGTTCACATTCTAAGGCTTCTCCTCTCTTGCATCCCACTTCTTTGCTCTGATGTGACAATCCTTACTTGCACACAAAAAACAACATAGGGCAACACAACTCAACACAGCGCAACACAACAAGGTTCCACAAAAACGCAGTCAAAGGGAGGGAGGTCGATCAGCCATTCTCCATTTGCGTTTGTTCTCAACGTGACAGACTTTCCTGTGGAGTCTGTGGCAGCTGAATACTAAAGAGAGAGCAAGGCTGTGATGTAGAGAAGGCAAACAGGTCTCTGTCACCTCCCCAGAGACACCAGGTGCTTCAGAGAACAAGGGAAGAAACGGAGACTTGGACTTTATTCATTGATACCGCCCACCAAGCTAAAGAGTTTCAAATGGGTGGAATTACAGGATCAATAGTGTGATTAGCAAAGGCCTTGTAGCTATAGCATGTTGCTGGCAATCCATTGCATCAAGCTAAACTCAGGGGACAGGGGGGTTGTTACTCCTTCCAACCGTGGAGGCGAGGGGCGGAGGAGAAGTGTGTGAAGAAAAGACTCAAACAGGCCTAACTTGTGCCAGATATAGCAAGCATTTCAAACGGTTAAAAGATTTTTGCCAGTGTCACAGCAAGAATGAATGTTACTCGTTTTTATTGAATATTTGAAAACTTAAGCATGTTGAATAACTATTATTATGGTTATAGTTATATTGTAGTTACTGGTGATTTGCCAAGGGTGTGAATGTAAGCATGTCTGTCTGGTTGTCTCTCTAATCATTCTGTGTTAGCGCTGCAACAACTGGCAAGTGTACTGATGGATGGATGGATGGATGACTTGAAATAAATCTACTGCTATCAAGGTTATTCCATTTGATAATAATAATAATAATAATAATAATAATAATAATAATAATAATAATAATAATAATAATAATAATAATAATAATAATAATAATAATTAATAATATAGGTGAATTCCACTAGTGGAGCTAAGTAGTGTTCACAAATATAACTGCCTCTACTATAAAGCAAAAAAAGACAAACTGAATTTTTTTAAGAAAGAAAGAAGGCAGACAATAGAACTTGTGAGCTTCTGAATAATGCGTACATATTTGTTCTGACAGTGTGTCAGTTTTGCTCTAGTTTTCTATTTGAAAAGCAAATCTAACTGTAATAACTCAAAAAATTAACCACAAAGGTATTACTCATATACTGTTATGTTCATCAAGAGGCTGGAGACCATCGCTGTTCTGTTTTGCAACCAATATATGTATATAACCCAAACAAATATATAAAAGTTTCACATTTCAAGTTTCAGGTTTGCCTTCAGCTACTAAGACTTGCTATTGTCCTCTACCCATCTGTGTACATCTATTGTTGCTGGAGATATTCTCTGTACTAGCTATTGAAAAATGTAGCTTGTCATGTTGCCTCTGGCCTGGTTGACAGTGCCAGGAAAGTCCTTCAAAACACAGTCAGCACAGTCAAAGCAATGCATTTCAAGTAGGTTTTTGGATTTTCATGAATGGGTAAAATGGATGAGGATTCCAAACACACATTTATTTCAATAAAAGCTATTCACCAGTGCATTCACTGTAAAATCTTCATTTAATCTTTATTTATATTTTACATGGGTGCCAATAAGGCAAGCTCATTAGTGTCCTTTTCTGACTGAGCGTATATGTATGCATAAAAGGCACCAAAACAATAATTTGATATGGTTCTTTTAGACTTAAGTCCAAATGAAATTAAAAAAATACCTTTTTTTCAGCTGCAGCATGCAGTGTTTTCAGCTGTACATACATATACAGTGCATACACAGTGTGAGCTCTTTATATAATTTCTGTACTTTACTTGAATATAAATTGAAAAATGAAGGCATCACGTTGTTGTTACTGCGCTTTTATTTGGTTATCTTACCTATCTCTGCATTAATGGAAGTGTGTAGGACAATCATTTTTAAATTAAATTTCAGTTTATTCAGTGTTTCACACTGATCTTAATTTTAAAGCATCAGTCTAAATGAGCCATGAGCACTTCCAAAAGTGCAGAAAATCAGAGAAAATCTGGCTCATATCTCATTGAGCTAAGCACAAAATGAATTTGGCCTTGCAACCTCCAGTAATGGACTAAGGAGTGAGTGGTCCAGCTGGTTTTGTTTTTTGGCACCAAAACCATGCCTAAATGTGACTGCCAAAGAAAATCCCTAACAAACGGCTAACTACAACACAAGTTCATGACATTACATAAAAAAAAAAAAAAAATCCCCTGCAGGTCCAAACACAGAGTGGTTTTCTCTCTCAGCAAATTTGCTCCACTGTGTGCCAGCACCTGTTAGAGATGTGATGCACGGTTGCTAACCTTCACTTAAAGTGGTACACCATGCAGCAGTCGCTCTGTCCGCTGCCTTTCCTTTGTAGCTCTAGTGTGTCACCAGTTTACTCCTGTTCAGCCCAGTCTTTATCAATTTAAAGCCAACATGCTCTGAATACTGGCTGAATTTCATTATAGCATTCTATTACACTAGCAAGCTGCTGGGGTTGGCCTCAGGATGAGAGGGCCAATCAATACAGTCAGTATCTGCCCCCTCTAATCTCTGTCGCCTGTGTCAGTCGAGCTATCTGTAATAGATCTTAAGGATTAGGGGACCCTTCTTAAAACACTTCTTTTTGCTGAGAAGTGGCCAACGAACAAGACCCATGTGGACCAGACGCCATCACGCTGCTCCAGCATCAGTCACATGAGGAGTGTTGGCAGGACGGTGGGAGCAAAGCACTCAAAAAAAAAAAAAAAAAGAGAAGCGGTGGCAAGAAAGGGGTGGGAGACAGAAATAAGGGCATGTCACACAGGAGGGAGGTGAAGCAACAGAGCAGCTATGACATGGAGAGATTGATATAGATGGGCGAGGAAGAAAGAAAAGGACACCACACTGGGAAAAAATGGTGATTATACAGAGAGGAAGACGGAGAAGGTGAGGCAGCGACGAATGAAAAATACAGAGAGCGAGAGAGAGAGATGAGCTGAGAGGGGGATAAGCAGCAGGCCAGGAAAGGCGAGAGCCTATGTAATTTCTCTAATCCTCCTGGCATTTACACTTTCACCAGACAGATAATAAAAATGAAAAATAAAATGGAAAACTTTCCCTCTCGGACTGGGCCAAGGTTTTCCTTTTTTTTTTCTTTTTTTTTAATCTCGGTGTTTCTTTTTTTTCTCCCCATAGCACAACGCCAGGTGGGTGTGTGCTGAGTCAGCAGAATTGTTGTGTTATTACTGAATGTAATGGACTAAGATATGATAGATAGATAGATAGATAGATAGATAGATAGATAGATAGATAGATAGATAGATAGATAGATAGATAGATAGATAGATAGATAGATAGATAGATAGATAGATAGATAGATAGATAGAGATAAGGAATAGATAGGATAGATCCAGAAACACCTAGACACAAACATAGAGACTGGACTGTTGTGAGCAAGGTAGAGGGCGAGAGCCATGTCCAATTGTTTTTAATGTGCTTGGCCTGAGAAAGCAGCTTCTTGTAAAAACACACTTGTAAATAAGGACAGACAGCAGCCAGCTAATTAGAGACATGTCACTGTTCATAACTTACAATGCATGTTTCCATTGCTTATGCTTGTCAGGAATACAAGACAGGCATGGCAGAAATCAGTGGTCCAGTCATTCCTTTAACATTGTTTTCGACAAAGAGCATGTGGAAGAATCATGTCGACACTTTTAATGTTGTGTATAACACTCCCTGTTACTATTTTGGTTCTGTAGCTTGCTTTTACCAGCCACATCCTTTCAGAGCACATGGCTCCCTGCACAAAGCGCTGAGATAATTACTTAACAAAGCAATGAGGAATTTTATATTTAAACTTCTTGTGAAGATTTAAATTCACTTGGGTGCTTCACCAAAGGATACAAAAGGGCTCCTCCCTCTTGAGTGAAAAATCAAGATGAGAGAAAATTGCAGCACTTTCTAGGAGGTACACAAAGCACTTCACTCTCATCTACAGCTCCTTCTGGGCTCAGGCAAACCTGTCCCTTTTTTCTAAGCACATCACAATTAACTCCAAGTGCAGCCAGGTCAGAACGAAGTCATTTCAGTCATTTTTATTCATTTTTATTCATTTCTACAACTTTGATGATGCCACTGCCCCTAAATCTTCCTGAATACTCACTCTGTGATTAGTTCAGCCAAGACCAGGATTAATGTGTGTGTCTATAGCTGTAGGCAAGCGATTGTAATAGCAAAAAAGAAAAGCACTCATTACAACTATAATCCGGTTTTATATCACTTCCGATGTGTGTAATCAAGAAGAAATTGGAAAAACTGTGATATTGTTTATCATTCGATACTTGCAATTTGGAATTGTTTTTGTTTTTTGTTTGGTTAACATTTTTTTTAACCTTCCATTGACAACAAACGCTGCTTGACTGACTTCCTCATTCAGCATATAGAAGCAGGAGAAACTCACTGTTAAGAAATAATCTCTTGAAGCTGCCTGAGAATTTTATAAATTCTCACAGACTGTCGAGGTTTTCTTCTGTTTACCAGGTGATTTCTTTGAATTTCACTCCTTTTAATAATCCTAGCAGCCCTTCAACCATCTGTCACAACTCTTTCAGTACCAACTGGACGCTTTTGCAAACAACACCACTGTGACTCCACCTATTAATTCTTCTGTGTTAAATCACAGAGGAAGGCAAGGCATGCTGTGTTTACAAGGCTACCTGCTGCTATGAATTTCTCCATTGTGGGTATTTGCCATTCCTTCAATTGCTTCCATGAGAGAGACATATATAATGTGGGATGAACCGCACTCTGTATCCCAGAGAAGCTCATGACCCAGAAAGTGTTGAAATTACATGCATATGAACACATGTAGTGTGTCCATCAGCATGAACATGAACACACTATATACATGCTAACAAGCAAAAAGGCTACCTACAGTCAATTGCTACTTTCCACAATGGGCTAGGGACAGCTCTCTAATACATACATACCACACACCAAGCCAGACCGTGTGGGTTTGATAAAGAGGGGAACAAATGTAATCTATCAAGTTGGTATATAAGGTTATTATGTTCTTCAGTCTGTGGTACACCACAAAACCTGTTGATGTTGTTCTTGAGACATTTCTTCTTTGCTTCTGCAGAAGACATGTGGCATGTACAGCTCATCACGATCAATATCATTCAGACTGATTGTAGTGCAAAGTTTCTTTCATCATTCAGTAAGTGGAAAAAACTTTTCCAGGCATCATCATATGTATGCAATTATTTAACAATTGTTTTCAAAGGCTCCTGTTTGACAGAAGAAGAACAAAATCAAAGTTTCATTAGATGTGTAATGATCTCTACTTATGTAACTTTATTTTTTGCTATTTATTGAGCTCTTTACTTTTTTGGATATTCCATTTTATTGAGCTCCTTTTATATAACTTTTTACGTTCCTGAGCTATTTGGTTTTGTTATACTGCATGTATCCCTTAGTGAGATAGATAGTTCATGTTTTGGCTGCTCTAACACAAAAATCTTTCATCTTCTGGGATAAGTAAAGTGTTTCACACACATTCAACTATTTACACACATGCTGCCACAAATTCAAAAGAAATAAAAGGAAAAACCTCTGTCACCCATTCAAGGACCCACATCGCCCTAGGTTCATAAGGAGCTATTTTTCAGTGAAATAACTATAACCGCAACCACACACACACACACACACACACACACGCACAGGAAATTTAGTGAAATGCAATGATACTTATAAACATTAACATAAAACAAAAAGGGCCAGCTACATGAAATTAAAAGAAAAGAAAAGAAACTTTTGAGTGGAGTTCATTCTTCATTTATATGACTTTAAATTAGAGTCTGCAACTCCAGAGTAAAACGTTTTTGAACCAAGTCAGTTAAAGTCTGTCGAATCTTACTGTCATCACAAATATTAGCCAGTGTATAAGTGGCTAACAATGGACAATCCTCCATTTAAATTTTTTTATTCAGTGTTACCCGGAAAGAGTGAGTGAGCCCTTTAACTCATACATTTTCCTTCCTTTTTGTAACCACAGCTATCGCCGTCTGTTGTATTTCAGGCAGAATACAGGTTTAGGTCACTTCCACACATGCTTAATTTTTCCAACCTGGAAGCTACATCCAAATTTTTCACTGTCTGTAGGTACTGCCATCTGCTGGAATCTGGGTCCTCTACTCTGGATTTTCCTCTTAGAAAAACCTCGACTTGCATTAAAAAAAATATGCATTCTCTGTATCCCATGTTGTACAACATTATGCTAGATCAAGACAACACCAACGTAAAGTACAGTTTCTTCACATTTTAAAGATAAATGTTCTGACCCTTTGGTCAACTTCCAAAATACTCAAATAATGACAGAACTGGTTTTAACAAAGGATGAGATGGTTAAAAAAAAGTGACATTAAACTGTTTCAGTTGAGCTCATAAGTAAATGCCCAAGATATAAATCATGCATGCATACCAAATGTGACCATTTAATTTTTCCTTTCTTAATGAGACAACTGCATACATACATCCACCACTGCTGTCTTGGTGTTTGGAAACCAGATGTGATAAGAGTGGGCTCAGTCTGACTGTGAAATTGTTGGCTAATGACTTAGAATTTATCAGCCAATGAGTGATGGATATTCAATACAATGAATATTTCTCTACGATTCCTCTAAGCTACTTTTCCCCTCTTTTTTCAAAGTAAAATGAGTGCACCACAACAGAGGACCAAGCTTACTGAGACCTGTGTAATGGTACCACTTGGCACTTATTTAACTCCAACAACTATTTCAACTATGTTCTTAAAGATGAACTCTCATTTATGGGGTAGCTACCTTCTGCTTAGTTTGTCAAGTCAAAAATCCCTCTCCTGTTGCAACGATATGGATTTTCCTTTTCTTAATGAGTTTTTCATTGTAGGTAACAGCCATATTTATTCATTATTTGTCTCTGTAATGAGCACTGAATGTCAACTAAGTGTAATTATTTGAAGCTGCAGTGATAATCAGGTAAAGGTCTGGTCACTGTCAGTGTGGGCGCAGTTGTGTCACTAACAGGACAGAGGGAAGGCTTTTCAACGGCTTTTCTCACGAATCCTGTTTTGCTGTTGCAGTACAATGTGACTATCTCAACCTTGACAGCTATCCAAATTCATTCTCCCTGCTCACACAAAGCTCAAAGCCTAAAACATTTCTTCTCAGTTTTTTTCTACGACATGGAAAGAAAGACACCATAGAATCTTCAAGGCCTATAGCTGAAGTACCAAACCAGAGCCATGGACTTAAATAATTTACTGCTGTAGGCCTCCAAAACATTAGCCACGCCATTCTTCCACTACAAGGTATGAAAGTAAAGGGAGTTCTGAAACAAATTTTATTCCCCATTTGAGGCTTTGCCTCCATATAAATGTCTTCAAATTGAAGCAACCATTTATCGGTTCACAACTCCTTTACTCCAGTTAATGTCTTCCATATTTCAGACAACTACAGTTAAATCCATTTCACCCTGTGTCCCTACAAACTTTTAAAGCTGATCTGAGTCGTACATATAACAGTGTATTTCATTACTCTTATGTTTCAAAACTGCATATTTCTTTCCAACGTCCTTCGACCTGCAACATTTTCAAAAACTTCAGTTTGGTTCGGGTGCCTATAGAGAATGGCTTTTCTACAAGGTTACAAATATGTTCAAAATATGAAAACATCAAAGTTTTCATCAGGATACAGTTTTCAACATTTTTATTACTGAGGTACATATTAGGTAGCTGAAAAGATGCAGATAAGTCCTTTAAATGACTATGAATAGCGGAATACGGACATTTAACTGGAGGCTTTCATTAATTTCCCCAGCTCAGTATTTTGAATGCACAGAGGGTGGGAATGACACCATTGCCTCTGTGAATTATTCACGAATGCAACTTTTTTACTTTTGCGCTACAATTTTGGACACAAATCTTGTTTAATTAGGTAAAGGTAACCTGTTGATTTTGTGTTATATAGTATTTAACATTTATTACAATAAGCCCCTCACTGAATAAGGATGGCACAGGAGTACAAACACATCAATGAACCCAGCAAAGCATGAAAGTGTGAACAAGATAATTGTGAACCTTCCCTGCTGGGAAAGGAGCAGAGAGACGGGCTGACGCTTACTGAACGCTGTCAGAAGTAGTCATGTCTGAATCCAAGGGGTTGTAGTTCACATAAACCCAACAAAACCTACTCATGAATTAGAACATGCAAATATAGTCAGAGTTTTTTCTAATGTGTTTATTTGCTTCCTATAAGAAGAAGAGCCAGACCTTATTTTTTTAAGCACAAGGATTATTAAGTAGTGTGAAAATGAATTCAAGTGAATCAGAGTTCTTTAAACCTAGTAGATATCCACCTATTATTTATTTATATATTATCGCATACAAAGCTCATTAATTTGCCAATGCAGAGTTCAGTCTGACACTCATTACCTAAATGTATATTACATCTGTATCTGTTATATATCTGACATGTTGCAGTAACAGTTGGTAGACATACCTACTTAGTTTGCCAAAAGTCTGAATAAAAAATAAAAAGTTTATAATCATAAATTACTCATGAGTTATAAATGAAAGATTATCTGGGAGGGTGCCACTCCAAAATTAATGTTTCATGTTGAGCTATAGGTATGCCATATAGCTGCAATTGGGTTTTTTTGTAAAATGGAGAAAAAAACCCACTGACCATTCTGATTACAGGTTCTTACATCACAAAGGATCATTGACAGAGAACAGACAGTGTGTGCAGAGAGCACATTAACCACACAGCAGACCAGTTTACTACCTGCCTGTTATCAACCCGCTCATGGAATTACCTTTAATTAGCACAAGTTGATTTGATCTGCTCCTGGCAATATTTGTCATTTTAAGCAATGAAAGTGGCAGTCCTCACTAGCTAAAGAGGAAAAGCTATTAACCTGAATGTTTTGTATGTTGCTCATTTCTAAGGATAATTAAAGTCAAAGCTTTTGCCAGCCTCAGTATTTGAAGTCATTGTGATTCATTGCTGTGTCCAAATAATTTGTAACATTCACACACAGTGTAAGAAAAATCTCACATCGAATTCTGTGAACACCCAACTCAGAGAAAGAGGAGTCACAAGCATCAGAAAATCCTGATAACTTTAAACTTTTGAATTAATTAATTCAATTATATTAAATTATTTTTAAGTCTTGATTTTCTAAAGAAATTATTTTGTTACTTTTTCTTTGAGGACACAGACTTGGCACCTTGAATTGATGCATCAAAATGTTATATATTCCTAGTTCTGTTGTTCATGCCGTTCGTGATTGATTGATTGATTTTTTTTCTTAAAGTATCATGTGTTACTAGTGTCTCTGTCGATGACACTCTTTCACGTACAGATTAACATTTGGTTAGTACTAGCCAAGTGAGTCAGCCTACACTGAATGAGGCCACAATCCCATGCTACGGTGCTATAAAATCTTTAGGCTTACTCCGCTTTGTTAACCCTTCCATCTAGCTAGCAGAAACAACTATTTCCTTCAGCCCCAGTACTAAATTACCATGTCATCTAATCTCAGTGAACCAATATTTGCATATGAATGTGCAGAATCCTTAAAAAAGAGCCAAGATTTTTGGTACTGGCAATTGTTTGTTTTTTATTTTGTAGTCCTGTTGTACTGCACAGGTTTTTCTGCGTGCAAGTAAACCGTTAGTGTGGATGGAAAAAGACATTACTGCATTTTTCAAAATGCAATGGTAAACCACTAGTGATTATCCAATAATAATTTCAGGTAAAACTTCCTGATCAGCATGCTTTTTCGTGTGTGTGTTCAAAATTGCAGGTTACAGGATCATCATTTTGCGAGTCTCAGTGGGAGGAGTCAACAATGATACAGTATATGTTTTTCCAGGTGAGACAAAGACAACTTTGAGGAGATAATTACCTTGTTATTGGGCCTAAAATCTTGTATTTATGTATCTTTTCAATTTGTTGAGTTTTATTATTTTTTCCCACTGTAGCCTTTTTACAAGAACACTATTAAGCATTAATGCATGATCTAAAATAAAATCAAAATTTCCTATGTTTTTAACATGTATTGTGAGGTTTTTAATCATTTGGTGTTTATTTAATACAGTAAAACATTGTGAGTTAACTTTACTAAATTTAAGAGAAGCAAACTGAAGAGAAGGGGTTCAACAATTTCATCAGATTCAGAAGTCATTAGCTTAGAACAAGCGTTGAAGAAAAAGGGTGGTTACCTTGGCTTAATGAACAACCTGGGAAATGTCTTCTGGGATCACCAAGCTATCTTGTTTCAGTGTTGTGTTTTCTTAGCAAGGTGCAATAAGGAGCATGTGGTTTGTTCAGGGTTAAGGGGTGAGCAAATCCCTCATTGAGCAGACAGGACTTTTTGATTGCTGCTGGATGCATCCACTAGAATTATGCTGAACATTAACGGCCTTTATTTCTCCATGCTCTACATTGTCTGTCTATTTCCACTGTGATACAGACTTAGTTTGAAATAAGAACCCAAGCGATGCAACACATTTAATTCCATGCGTATGCATAAAATACTATTTGTAGCATTTCTGACATTAACTCAGTGTCAGAAATGCTGACATTGAGTTAATGTCAGCATTTCTCATCGTCAGCAGGATGGAGCCTACACCAACTTTCATGGGGCGAGAGGCGGAGTACACCCTGGACAGGTCACTAGTCTAACACAGACAGACAGATAATCATCCACACTCACATTCACACCAATTTAGAATCACCAAATAATCTAACAAGCATATCTTTATATCATAAACTGTTAGGTGTGGCTGTGTGCAGGCAGGAATAGGACCCAAGGTGCAGACTCCAGAGACAGAACTTAAACAAAAACAGCTTTAATGCTGAACGCAAACATGATATAACTGGAAAAACCTCAAAATAAACTTACACCGGTGGACAGGCAAAAACACACAGCAAAGTAAACGGTAGATCGCGACACAGACACCAAGAAACACAGGGCTTAAATACACAGAGGGAGCAATCAGGGAATGGGTAACAGGAGGGAAACACAGCTGGGGCAAATCAGGCCTAACGAGACAAGGGGGAAGCAAAACCAGACACATTAACATCAGACATGGACTTTCAAAGTAAAACAGGAAACATAACACAGACTCACGGGCAGGCACTATAACAAAAGGGAACAGAGACGTGGGAACAGGGCAGACACAAACACTGACTGAACACGGGGATATAGGAACTTAAGATACACATAGACACGAACTAGACAAGGGGATGCAGGTGATAGGGGAGACAGAGCAACTAAAGAAGACAGAGACATAAGCCATTAGATAGAACTCAAAGAAACCAAAAACTAGACAGTATAAATAATATAAACTCAAAAGCCCTGGGTCGACGACCCAGGCATCCTAACATAAACGACATGGGACAAATGGCCAGAAACTACACTGCCTGTGTGTTGGAGTGAATGCACATGCTGATGCTACAGTGTTAAAATATGGACGATATGTGCATTCTGGGGTAAAACTAACAGCTATAAGGTTTATTGTTCTGTTAATGTCCATTCAGCTTAATGTTTCATTCATCCTGACATAAAGAGATGTACTGACAACCACGTTAATCCAGGGCACTAAAAACGAGGAGCTTGCCAACAGTTGTTCTGTACACAAGTGGATCAATGAGATTGGGAGTTCACAAATCATGCAAATACACATTTCCATTAAGTTCTCAGGCAGATTCAGTCATACCGGGGTGCCGAGGGGGATGTGCATCTTTGCTTAATGTTTTCCCTCAATGGTGCAGAAACATAGTTTGTTTTAGTCCTGTCATGGCCTGTTGGGATTTTGCTGGATGGTGAGATTCCCTAATACATATTGATAATAATACACTGATGGTAATGGTAATAAACCACCTTTGTCACAGCACTCAGGCATAGGAGAGTAGAATGGATTAGCCTGGGTTTTATTTTCACTTTCTTGGCCATATTTCACTGCTGCTCTGTGAAACACTAAGCCAAGCTCATTGCATATTCTGCAAAGCACATATGGTCTTGTATTAAAAATTTGGAGGTAAATACGGAGTTATGAAGCAGCTGGAACAACACTTGGAGGCCCAATGCAGCAAAACAACTTAATGTCAGTCGCTAATCTAGTTGCAGGTGTTCAGAAGAGCAGAGCTCAATTAAACCAAATTGGCTTTCATACAGTTATTCAAATTAGTTTAGAATCAAACCCCCACAAACTAAATATGCTTACCTGGGCAGAATTGTCCTCTTCCCTTTAACTCTCTACTTTCCTCCCATAGCAAGACACTGTCAAGATGGGAGGAGCTGAAATAAAAATAAATTTACATTTAAATCAGCCTGGAAGGTGCACAAAAATGTGATCAGGGTCTGCGCTTTTCCCACTGCCTTAATCAAAGTTTTGATGTAATGACACACACCCCCATGTGGAGTAGCCTGCCTAGTATCTCAAGAGAGGACCACGGTAATAACTTATTAATGTACTGCCCACGCTGCAATTAAGCATCAATTAAAACCACAGGTTGTGTTTCTGACACATTACTGGGCTCAAAAGCTTTTAAACCTCTCCCAGACTTCTCACTCAGTTCTGAATCAGAGAAAGTCATTTCGTTTCCTGGTTATGGTGCAGAAAATTGAATCGTAGCCATGCCTAGGATTCAAAAAAACTATTAAATAGTACATACAATGACATATTCAAGGTTAAAAAACAACAAGATTTTAACAGGATAATACAGCTGCTTGGAACATTTTAGCTTTTTACTTGTGTGAAGTGCATTAATCATTTTTTGTGAGATAACAAGTAAACTGGACAAGAATACAGTATTAATATTTGCTGCTGTATTGCCATGCAGCAACACATATTTTGGTATATATTTTATGACTGGCAGATTATCACGTTTGTGAATGATATATAACATTCTGCTGAATTAGACCCGCTGCTTTAAGGCTTTCAGCATTTTTTGTTAGCTGACATTCTTCTGGAATAGAAGCAGGTCTTCACTGCAAGTATGATCATTTTTCTGGTAAGAAAATAATCTGTCTCCTTTGTGGATAACTTTGCAAAATGCTAAGCAAGCCTGTGCATCTCAAAACCCAACATCTGCTTTGTAAATTTTAGTTGCAAGATTTATAATTTTCTCTCAAACTTAATAGAAATTAAGCATGCTGTAGCTGGTTGGTTTAAATGAATCATAATCATAAAGAGCTGCATTTAGATTTGCCGTAACTGATGAGGTGCTTGGGCGGAAATCTGAATTTAAATGACTTGGCTTTTGCAGCTCTGTATATGTTTCCACAATGAAAATGTACTTCCTGATGGTATTACATTTAAGAGCCTTAAGTCAAGACTGGCAAAGTATAAAGATAGCTTGTCAATCTAGCGCTAAAACAGAAACATTTATTCATATTTTCTATCCCTTCACCATGTATCCTCGTTTTTTGGTTCCTTTTGTTTATTTTTTCTATTCCTTTCTGTCTGCCTAAATATCTTTCTTTCAATCACATTCGCTGGTCCAGTGGAGTGGAGGATCACTCAGAAATAGTCAGCTCCCTTCTTATCAAATCATGCCTATTCTCCCTCCATATCCCCCCGCTTTCTGTCTCTCTCATTTGTGCTCACTGTCTTCTTCCCTATATCAGCAGAGTCTCTGGTGGACTGGAAGCAGATCAGTCAGTTAGTCCAGTGCAACCTCATCTAATATCACGTTATTCCTTTAGATTTTTATCTTCATCTGTGCTTCTAATTTCTGTATGAATGTTTATGTAACTTAGTTTCTCTCTTTGTGTGGCTTACTCTCTGGACTTAGATGGATATCATTCAAATGCAGTGGGAAAGGAATAGTTTGTTAACAGAGCCAAAAGACTAAGTCTGTCTACCACTGCAAACTAGAGAAAAAAGGTCTTGTAATCTCTTACTTTTGGTTGCAGATAAATGTTGAAGAAATTAGAGCCAGTGGAAGTGTAGAGGCAAGGAAGGTAAGGCGATATTTAATAAAGTTGTGACTACTGTCTTTTATTTTGCAACAACCTGTGTTGAACCAACTTGTAAGGGCTGGAGGCCAGATGGACTCTGTGGATTATGACCTTCTGCACAAGTCAGAAATAAATTAAATGGAATGTTATTGGACAGAAATCAAAGTGCAGCACTTTTCAAAAACAATATACAGTGTTACAGAAAACTGCAATTATTTAAAGAAAATGTCTGAGTAATTCCCCAGCTTTGTAAGATATGTGTAATAATTTCCATGAAGAAATATGTCGGAATTATGCAGTGCATTAGCAAAATTAAAAGACAACTTCTTTGGAGGACAAGCATGTAAACAACCGCTCATTTATTATTTAACACAGAGACATGGTTCACAGCAGATAGAAAAGCTTGGAGGTTAATGCATGACACCAAAGACCAGCATTTTAGTAAATTTGCTTTAGATCTTTAACCAAAGGACTACGTTCGTTGTATACTCTATCTATGACACTTCATCACACACTATTTCTGTCTGGTGGGAACTTTGGACCACAACCTGCTTTACTGATGAAATGCCTGCAAGGGAACATTAATGAGCAATTTTCTGATAATACAAACCCATTACCCTTAGCCAGCATAATACCAACAGTTCATTCTGTGAACGTAAACCTTGTTGCATTTTCTCAGAAGTAGATTAATACCGAGTGGTTTTTTCCTCTCTGTTTGCATTTTAAATGCAAGGAGGTAAAAACGTATACTCATAAGCCAGCCATTTATTTAAAAATAAATATTTATATTTTGTTGAGTTAAGACAAAGGTTGCATATGGAATACAAATACCAGATTCATTTATTCACTTTCTTTACTCTGTTTTTTAACCATTTATCCAATTCAGGGTGGTGGGGTTTGGGGAGCTGAAGTCTATCCAAGCTGTCATGAAAAATGTATCATAGAAAATAATCCAACACAGAAAATAAATAAACTAAAATTACTAAATAAATGAAAAGTGATTTATTTAAAAAGCTGCCGAATGTTTCATATAACATTAAGACTATACAAATGTAATATTATCTTAGGAGAACTTTTCCTTATTTCTCACATGGACTCTTAATTTTTAACTGCTCTTACAAAGACTTCAGACACTCTTTATCTTTGGCCTTGGGGATTCTTTGAAAACCACTATTTAAAATAGCTTTTCTGTATTGAATTTTCCTTGTCATTTAGTATACATTTTTCATTTAAGCTCTTGTTAAAATACACCATGTCAATCACTAATCTTTTACAATGTATTCAACAGTTAATTTTGACCAGATGCTGTGGTCACATCCTTGTCACTGATTTCTTCTGTGTCTAGTTCACATGTTCACAAGTGGCTTTCCAATTTATTCAGGCATTAAAAAAGATGCTATGTCAGTGCCGTCAATCTTGACCCATTCTAGTTCAAGTGCTCAAATTCAAGGCTTTACATGAACTGACACATTATCATTCGTGGCACCTTTGCTGCTTTACCAAGTCGTTAAACTCTGCAGTTTTTTTTCTCTTCTCAGTGATCAAACCACAAATTGTATGTTGGAAGGAGTGGTAGGGAACTCGGTAGTGTCTATTGCATGGGCAGACTACCTGGAACTCTGACAATAACATATTTTAAGGCCACCTGAAATGATAGATGAGGCAGTCCACCCTGTAGGATATTACCATTTTTCTCAGGTGCTGCCTTGCCATCCAGCTCTCTCTCATCCTGATGCTTGAATACTATAAATACGGAAAGAGTGGCAAGCTTTTAAAGTTTGCTCAATTTTAACACTTGTCTTGACAGCAGATTTTTGTTGTTTTTTTCACCCTGCAGACAGCACAGTTTGCATTGGAGCTGTTTTTGTGACAAGGACGCATTCATCATGTAATAAAGTGATGCAAGCTGTTACAAAACATCAAATTGAAACTCACCAACTGTGAGTCTTGTATAGTAGTGAAAAGGAATTGCAGCTATTTCAGGGTTGTTTTTCTCACCTTCGCTGCCAATGATGTCCTGTTATAGACGCAAATGTTTAACGGTTGTATGTTTGTTTTAATGATGAGGAGAAACGTTTTGTTGTTTTCCTTTCATGCATCAGTTAGGTAATAGTTAAATGATATTTTTGCAGGATGGCAACTGAAAGTGACTAAGAACATTTTTTTTCATATATTTTTACTTGAATGTGTCTTTTTATGTAGCATAACAAGTACACTTGTTAATCACATTTGCTGAGCTTATTTCTCTGAGCCTATGGAGACCTATATAAAAATAAAGACAACAAGAACACGCTTGTATTTACAGACATTTTAATCTCATATGAACAAGCATTAACCATAATAACTATCAAGTCACTATTCACTGTTATTTTACAGTGTTTTACTGCCACCTGTTGTTAAGCCATAATGCAACTGGTACTTAATGGAGTCCTGAGCAACCAAAGACTCACCAAGTTTAGCATTATGAACTACCATCTATTATTTAATCTGTAATTTACAAAGCATTTAAAAATAAACTACTACTCATCATGTTTAGAATAGCAATACTGCATGATATATGTTCATAACAGAAGGTGGCAAGACACATGTTGACATACAAGCATAAAATATTTGCCAACATAAAATCTACATTTTCAAGAAAAACGTTTCAAAAGTACAGTTCATGCAAGAAAAATATGGTCTTATTAAAAGCTCTCTGCCTAATCCATCTCGTAGGTGCCATAAAGTAAAACAGTAAAAAGTAAAATTATGCTATTTTCCTTTGCCAAGTTATTTAGACTGAGTACACTGACTTTAGTTGAGGCCCTTGTTTAAGTAAATCCACAAACTTTTGTCACTCATACATGTTCCAGCTAAGAGTCATGGGTGGAAAGAAAACAACAGGCTTTTCTAAAATGGCTTTTAGAAGTCAAGTGGATTAAAGTTTAGAAGGTTATTGGCTTCAGACCAAGCAGGGTGCTGTGCCCCATCCATCTCTGAGGCAACTTGGTTGTCACTTGCAAGTATATGGCTTTGCCCACCAATAGTAGCATTACAATCAGGACAATGTCTGCTCTCCATAGCCCCTCCACACTCTGTGATAAGATAGACATGGCCATTTGGACATTTGTACCAGTGTCCAGGTCGCATTTTCATGGCTGAGACAATCATCTTTCTTTCCTCGTCACTGATCCCCAAGCCACTGAGTGGAAACATCTCATCTAGTTTCTTCATGGCTTCCTTCACTTTTTGCTCATCTTGCTCAGTGAATTGACCCCACGTTTCCAAAATATCTCTTATTTTTTGTACGTCTGATTGAATTTGATCCGTTTGTCTCCTCTCATTTGCCAAATGGCAACGAACATTCAGTTCAGCCAGGAGACTGAGTCTCTGTAGCTCTCTCTGCAAATCAAAGACCTGCTGGTCTGTGAATTTTTGGTGGTAGCTATTGAGCCAACACACAAACTCTGCAACATTCTTCGAGAACTTGTCGCGATCCATGTCCATCATGTCTTTCTTCTCAATCTTCAGAAGCTTCTGAACTCTTATTAAGAAATCCATCTTGTTTTCCACTACCCATAGATCATTTGCTGTGAGGTAGGGTTTTTTCAGACTTTCTTTGATAAGCATATATTCCTTTTGGTCATCCATTTCATAGGTTCGAAGGTTTTCACGCCACTGAGTTCGAAGTGCTTTCGTCTTTTTTTCAATATCTGACTGCTGCCCATTTATCTTCTCCTTTACCATCTCTATCTCTTCCAGACTGCGGTTGATCTGAGATCCGTAGCGCAGATTATTTCTGATCGGAGTACGACACTTGGGGCATTCCTTTAGTTTTATGGCCACCTGCTCTACTTCATTTGCCTGGTTGTTATCATCCATACCCATGTATATGTCCATAGCTGTGTACTCAATGATGTGTTTACAATCCTCCAGCTGAATGAAGTAAGCGTCTGGCTCATTTTCAGTGCCAAAGAAAATCTCTGTGACGTCATCGTGGTGACAGATGCGGCATTTACTTGGACATTTGTCTCCGCACAGTCCAATGCACGGGTGGCCACAACCTAGGGTCTTGTTGCAGGGTTCAGTGCATGGTGGGCGATCACATGGCTCATAGCAAAGCTTATTGCAGCGATGGTGAGCACACTGCCATGCACAGGGCTCTATACAAGGAGCACATGGCTGCCCACATGGCTTCATGCACTTACTGTGGACACAGCAATTCTCACAAGGTCTCTGACAAGGGGGACAATCACCAGTGCAAGGTTCCTTGCACTGGTGAGAGCAGATGAGGAGACGTTCACATTTGTGATAACAGGCAAAGTGGAAGCGTCCCTGAAAACATTTGCCGCATGTACCACGGCAAGCATGTCCACATTTTAGCTGGTGCTCACATGGGGCCTTACATTCAGCCTTATCGATGCAATCTTTGTAAAAGCATGCATCTTCCTGGGTGTGTCCACACCTAAGTTTTAAGATGACCTTCACCTTGCACTTACTGGTGCATGGTAACCCACAGACTGACTCACATGGATGTTCACAGCTGAGCAACTTCTGGCAAGGCTCCTGGCATGTAAATGTGTTTGGGTCCTGGTGACAAGGAATCATTTGTGTGTGTTGACACTTGGGTATGATCTTCTCAACCTTTACTGGACAGTTCTTTGGGCATTCTTTATGGCATAGAAGTGTGCATTTGTGTCCCATATCACATAAAATCTTCTCACACTTTTTGACACACTTATACTTCTTGTGCTCTGGGTCATATGGATGACAGACCCTAGTACAAACGTGGCCACAGTCTAAACGGAACTGGCAAGGCTGGGTGCAGCCTCCCTCGGGTGCTTGGCTGAAATCGTCAGCATTTGATACTTTTACCTCTCGATCTGGATGATTCTGACAGCACAGAGTCAGAGCCTTTCCAACCTGATCCTTCTCTCTCAAGGTGTGGAAGATTTTGCTCCACAGTTTGACTTGGTCCAGCATCACGCTGTTGCCAATACAGTAGAGACCTTTCTTGGCACGTGACAACGCTACACAGACACGATTGGAAATGTTCAAGAAGCCAACTTTAGACTGTCGGTTGCTACGGACAAGCGACAACAATACAATGTCATTCTCTTCTCCCTGGTACTTGTCTACTACATGCACTTTGACACCTGCAAACTCCTTGGCTGGCATATGTTTACGCAGACAGTGGAGTTGGCCAGTATAGGTCGTGAGGATGGTAATTTGCTCTGGTTTGTAGTCTTGCAAGAGAAAGTAGCGACAAAGAGCTACAACAAACATTGCCTCATGACGGTTCTGATGGCTTTTTCCATCTCTGATTTCTTCTTCTAGGTGGTTGTGGTCCACAAAGTACAAATTGGTCTTTAGGCCCTGTAAATAAACATTTAATAAACACATTCCACATTATTATTTTATATTCATCGTATTATATTTTTTATCCTGTATTCTAGATATTGTATGCACAGCCTAAATTAGATTTGAGACTTAAGATGCATTTGAAAGTCTAGAGTAGTAAAGTTTTTAAAAAAATCCTTGCATGCAGGAGGCACTGCAGGAGAGCAAACAAAAACATGTACCTTGATGTTTTCGTACTCCAACACAGAAGGATGGTTTTCTAACTCTTTGTAGATGTGTGGGGTCAGAAGACGGGCAATTTCTGGCCTCATACGATGCTTAAGAACAAACAAAAATAAGGACCATAGATGAACAAATCACATAGAGATATTGAGATATATATCTTACTGTCTTTAACTGCATAAAGATGTCTACAATTTAATGACTGATCCTGCAAGAAGATGAGAGAGCTAATATATGCAGAAAAACAAACCTGGTAGTTCAGTCTGACAAAAGGCAGTCCCATGTTCACTAATCTCTCAAACATGGACATCTCCAGGTTGAAGTTCTTAGCGAGTTCATATACTGTGGCACTAGGGCGCAGCTAAAGGAGAGGGAAAAAAACCACTTGTTTATCATATGCATTGAAAGGTAAGTTAACATTAGACATCAGGTAATGCCTATATTTACATGAAACCTGTTAAATACCTGCTTATTTCAAGGCATTGCCTTCTGTTATTCCAAAAATAACATTACGACTTCTTTTTCTAGACTTTAAATGCAATGCACAGAGCAACATCATGCAATCTAAGTGAAGAAAAGAGCACTGAGTTTCCTAGCCATAGGACCAGGAGCATCAGACATAATTACTAATGAACAGCTGTTAAATAGTTCCTAGCCATTTGTAAGCACCATAAATACAAATATGGGAAACCATAAATGAATAAAATAAATATTCTTATATGGGTGTGTATTTGGATGGGAGTATAGAATGCATGCAAATGCACTCTAACTTTCTTTTGCTGTCGTTTTAGTTTTGCTTGTATGTATGTATTTGTGTATGTGTGTGTGTACGTATGTGTGCGTGTGTGCAAACCTAATTTAGCTAGAGGACAGAGCGTGATTGTGCATGTATGTGGGAGTGGTGTGGGGGAGACAAGACAAATTCTAGTATAAATGTGAAGCATTGTGTTCTGCTCGATTCAATACCAAACCTGCGATTAATGACCAGCACAACAATGCCAGGCCTTATTTTACTTGGACAGTGTGATCCATCTACCTTACCTGCACAGATTCAAGTTTATGTTCCACAAATATAATGCTTTAATACTTGCCTCTAGAGTAAAAATAACTGCTATCGACTAACACTAATATGTGTCACCAGGATACCTTATCTAGTTTGTTCATTTGTTCTTTTTCACCACTTACTTAATTTGGTAAATTACAATATGAATAAACTAGAAAATATAACTATACTATAACTACACAAATAATTTTATCCATATACTTTGATCATGTGTAGCACATTAAATACTATTTAATGTGCTACACATGAGGTTCCATACTATTATGTTAATCTGATGTACATGATATAAAGAAGTATAATGATAAGGTGTAAAAACTGCCATTTATTTCCAACTCTGGGTTGCAAGAAGGTCACTCTTTAAGTCAACTTCATTTAAATTCCATTACTAAACTTTTAGTACAACTGCATGGAGCAGACGCTTGTTAGTATAGTCAAATGTACACCCTATGTATGCAGATTCATAAATAAACATGAATAAACAGGGACACTAAGCAAATGTTAGTTTTTGGTAGTTGTTGCACAGCAAGAATATACCAGAGCTGAATATTGAGATGTGTGATAGAGTTTTGTGTAGCTGTGATCACATGCTGCAGATTGGTAGACAGGCTGCCTAGCCATATGTCCTTGGCAGGCCCCGACAAGTTGTTGTATAATAGCCTCCTGATGTCCAGGATATCACTGCGTACTCTTCTCTATCTCTTGTAATAGCTAGTATTTTTTTTTTTGCTACCTTCAAGGCAACACACATAAAGATATAGAAAAGCACAGAGCATCTCATAATATGTTGTCTTTAAATTTTCATGTTACAACTGTGCCTTGTTAAAAACACATATAGTGATCCAAAAATAGTCAAGCAGAGTTAATAAACCTTGCAAGTCTCCTAAGTGCTCAGGAAACATCGCCTTGTTTGTCTGTGTCAGGTCTTACCTGTTGGTGGTCTCCAATCAGAATAAGGTGTTGGCATGCTCTGCTCAATGTGGTGATGGTGTGGGCTTCAAGAACCTCTGCAGCCTCTTCTACAATCACCAGACGTGGACGCACTTCCTGCAGGGTTTGACGAAACTTTGCTGCCCCTGTTGTTGTCATGCCAACAACCTGGTGGACGGGATATTTGTTTTTTTTTAAAGAGACAAGTTGACCTGAATTTGCTATTTATTTTTGTTGACTGTTAGTGCATAAGGTAGATATCAATCCTATACAAATGTAAAGCTGGAGTCTGTTGGATTAACATAAAGACTGGAAACAGTGGGAAGCAGCTTGTCTGTTTCTGTAGTTGTTTAACACTTGGATTCTTTATCGCTTGTAGCCTTAGTCTGTTCATATGGCCACAGGTGCTATAGGTTACATTACTGTAACATTACTGTCACTTCTTGGATTACCAGGAGAAATTCTGCTCTCTTCTACTATTTTTAAATGGAGGCACAGAAGAAAAAAGTATTTTAATTTGGATAATATACAGTTTTTTTCTCTTGCACAAAGATGCTTGCCACAAAATCTGGGCAAATGAAACCAAAAATAATTTATCTGTTAATGTTAGTTAAAATAATTTATAATAAATCTGATAAATTCTATATAATTTATGGTTAGGATTTTTAAAAGGAATATGCTAATTAATATATTCTGTACCGTGGCTTTTTTGAGGAGACAGAGACTTTCATGCCGTTTTACATCAGCCAATCTGTCCACTGCATTCTGGTACGCTTGTTCAGATAGCAGGGCTTTTTCACGAAGCTCCGTCCTGTAGCGTGCCACCCACAACCTGAAAACACAAAGCCAATATGAAATAGTAAAACACTGAACTGCCTGAAAGAACCATGCAGAAGCCCTAAGATTATTATTGTTTTAATCTGAAATAACATGGAGCAAGAGCAAAAATATATAGTATGATTGACTAATACCTCTTCATTACTAATACAGCATATTTAAACAATTAAACAATTTAAACAATACATTGTTTTTGTCTTCAATTCCCTGTTTGTTAGTTTAAATGAGAAATAAAACTGTGTACACAGTTCTTTCAGTCCTGATTTTAAAGTAATAGAAGACTAGATTTACATCTTGGCTTTCTGCTGTGATAAAATCCTAAGAGATACATTTTCTTAGTGATTACTTGACTTAATTATACACAGTGGGAATATACGAAGGTAGGTCAGGGAATAGAAAGAGTGTAGAATAAAAAGGGGAATTAAGAAAGAAGGAAAGAGGACAGAACTGTACAGAGAACGCAACAGAAGGAAAGAGTCAGAAAAAAGGTACATAGTAATAAAAGAAAAGAAACGTTGAACACGGATGCAGACATACCGATAGAGCTTCCATCTGTCTTGCTGACTAAGAGTCCAAACATCAAACACGTTATCTTCCTCTCTTTCAGTCATAGCTGAGGTCTTCCCAAGTTCGTTTCTGATTTTTTTCTTCATCTTTTTCCTCTGGTCTCGTTGGAACTGTATTGATCAGGATGGTAAAAAACATTATAACCTTCTGAACCTCAGTTAACTAAGTGATGAATTCATATTATAAAGTAGATTTTGTATTATTTTTTTGTTGTTTTCTTTTTTCTTTTTGTAATAAGTTGTCATGGTGTGCACTAGATACTGGATACTGGAGTTAGAGACATGGTTACATTGACTGACAGATGTTCTGACACAAGCATCTGGAGCTGATTGTTATCTTTTAGACCTCACCTCTTCTAACTACAATCACTGAACTAGATTTCTACACTTAGTTTATGCAGTTGATTGTTCTTGGAGCATTTTAACCCCTTAGCAGTCCTATTAGTCCCCTAAACCATCCAATGTCCCGTGGGCGGTACGTCCGACTGCTAACAGTTTAATGTAAGTCTCTGACTAATATTATGGTTTGCTGTTGAGGGCAGACCATCTAAGAAGTTTGTGCTTCAATTTTGGTGAGTGAAATTCTAATGTTTCATTAGTCTGTTGAGCACTAATTAGCTGATGTGCCTGAGCACTGCAGATAGGAAATTTAAACTAACTTCCTAGCATTAGGCGATAATTTAGTACTCTACCCTTTCACCTAAACATGGTAACTTCTGCCTCTCCAGAATAACAGCATGCGGGAGACAAAAAACACTACCACTGAATCTTGTAAATGCAAGACCCTAAACCAAAAGCCCAAACTGCTGGGTGACTTATAGTAACTATGTCCATCTTTTACAATGCCTGAGAAATCTTTCTCCTGAAGCTTTTGGTTATTACACTTACACAGTATTCACAGTAACATGCCAAGTCCTATACTTATCATCAACAAAGGGAAACCTGAAACTGCCATCTACCAAACATGGATGTAAATAACATATTGTATGCTGTGGACTTAAGATGTAAATATACTTCCATTGGTCAGATGTTGATTTAATGTAAGCATATCCTTACATCAGACTCCACTCAGTCTGCTATGGTTCTACATCAATGTGCTCTTAGAGAAATGATAAACTCATTACGATCACTGCACTAAACCCTTCAATTAAATTTACCTTAAATCCTTCTTCACTCTGCTCAGCCTGTATTTTAACTTTATCCAGGTTCATAGCAAGCATGAGATCCTCGACTTCTCTGACAGCATCCTGCATTTCTTCCTTCTTTCTGGCATCTCTAATGCCTCTGGGACCAAAGTTGTCTTCAATAATCCGCTCTGCCTGGATCAGATCTGCCTCCTCAGCGATTTCAATGAGGTCCTCTTCTTCATCCACCTCCATTGATACTTTTTCTATATGTTACCCATTCAGAGCAACAGAATGGGTCAGAATGACAATTCTTTCAAACACCACAACAAATGCACATATTTCTTTTTTTTATTGACACCTCATAAAGTGAAATGATTCTATTTTCAGCATGCTCAGCATATGGTATTTATGCTATTCAACATACTGTATGTGCATGATAAAATGTTTATAGTCTTCGCTGACAGCAATTGCTGATCTGAAATGACTGTGACAGTAGTTTTAAGTTTAGATTTAATGCTCATGTTGGTGTTTTGGAACCTTAAGTGTTTACATTAGATGAAAGTCAGTTATTAAATAATCTTTCACTTGTTCAGTTGAGCACTGCTTAGAGTAAAAGTCTTACCATCATTTCCATTCGCATTCTCTGTCTCCCTCTGCAGGAAGACAGTGGAACCCAAACCCAACCACTCCATCATCAGGTTGGGCTTCTTCTCATTCCAGGTCTGAAATTCATCCATTGCCTACAAATCATTTCAAACTCATGAGTTTGGACTCATTCTGTCAAGCTCATTTCATATGCATAAAATGTGAATTTCTTATTCAGAATGACTCACAGGGGGGCGATGCAGGCTGTCCCAGTGTTGGCGCAAGATGAACTTATGTAAGAAGGTTTCCCTCAACACACCTTTCAAAGAACATTCCAACTTTATACTCTGTTCCTCGATCTCCTTCTCCTCTTCACACAGCTCCCTGTAAACCTGTTAAGCAGGTGAGCAAGCCACACAAAGCAAAAAGAATGATTGTGTGATCATTGACAAAAAAAAACGAATAAGCGCAATAGAAAACCTATTAGATAAACAAAAGATGTTTAACAGGAAACAAAAGGCATTTACTTAAACCTGTTTCATCTTTTTATATATTCTGAGTCTTTTTCTTCATCTTTTCTGTGAACAAAAGGAATACACGAGGAGCATTTTAAAATAAGATTCAAACTGCAGTTCACCTGCAAGAGCTCACCTGATTATATGCATTACGCAGATGACCGGGCAGTGTTCGTCTGAAGTTAGGTGAATGGGTCAGCTCCCTCAGATTGAAACGCTTCAGGATCTCACTGTTGCTGCGACCTCCAACTCTCACTATGCCATCTTTTAAAAATTTATGAATACCTGAGATACAGAGTTAAAATAAATGCATGTCACATCCCAGAACACTGAAAGCTTTTTTTGCATTGCATTGTCCATTCCAGGAAACAGACCAGAAGGATAAATAATTAAATATAACCTGAAGTAGAGGTCTGTGGCCTTTTAGTGAATGCAAATACACTTGACACATAAGATTCTTTGTACCTGAAATTGAAACATCCTCTTCCGTGACAAGTGAGCAAACCAAGCGTGTTATTACGAAGCAGCTGTCGGTGCTTACCCTCAAGGAACTGATCCAGGGCGTGGTTGGTGTAACACACAACCAGCATCGGAGCCATGTCAGGTTGATCTCTCCAGAGTTCCTGGTTGGTCAAGAGTGCCTGAGCAATCTTTAGACCAACGTAGGTTTTTCCTGAGGCCAAAAAACATGTTGATTTTTGCTAGAGAAAACTTAACTTCTTAAAATTCTGTCATTCAACAAATAAAAATGAAAAACTCACTAACAATGGTCTTTCAATTTCTTACCTGTGCCTGGAGGTCCTTGTATGATAGACAGTTCTTTTGTGAGGGCCAGCTGGAAGGCTTTCATCTGAGACTCATCCAGACCCAACTCCTCCATCCTTGGCCAGGCCTCTGCCTTCAGACTGTGAAAGGGCCGTATTCTGGCCTTGTAGTCAGGGTCAGCAACAGATGACAAGTCATAATTATCATTTCTTCGAAGATAAGCTGGCGGTTGGACATCTGTCTTGCATTCCACAATGTACCTGAAAGAATTAAAGATCCTTAGTAATATATTTCTTTAAAGAAAATCTCTCCCTAAACAATTAAATCAGCATTTTAATATCGCAAGGACTTTTGCTTAACTACAGAAACTGTGCTGTTAAAATCAGGTTTCAACGGTCAATGGGAACTTTCAGTTGTCAACGGTAACTTTATTGTCCCCAATGGGAAATTGATTTGCAGTCTGTCCATACACAGAGAGACAAAAACAAGCAAAAAACACCCCAAAAAAGCCCAGACAGAACAGCCCAGATTTTATCATCAACAAAGTGCAGTGTGCAATGGCAACAACCCTTATGGTTTAGTGGTATTAACCATGATAATAGCAGCAGCAAAAGACACTCTATGTCTCTTGGTCTTCACTGGAGGCACTTACATGAGTTTTCCTAGTTTATTTGTCAAACTAGTCAAGTGTGGCAAAACCCTTGACACCCGTTTTATGTTGTAGTTCTGAGAGAAAAGGTTTAATGTAGTTTCATTTAAAGATACTGCTAGGCAACAAATATAAAACAATATTTTTTCAGTATTTGTTAAGGGTACTGAAGGTGATGTCAATATTTGAAGTATTGAAAAGATCCATATGTAAAAGTTTTTGGGGAATTGTGAGATGATATGATAAATTAAAGTGAATGCAGAACTTACTTTGACACTTTTACGCCAAAAACCGCTGTCAAACCCTTCTTGCTACTATTTTCTCACTCAAAACTCTTTTTAAATTATTTGTGGTGTTAATTGTTTTGAAATAACTTTTGGATTATATTAAAAAAAAAAACCCTTGACAGTAAAATCTGAAAGTCCAGGGCAGCACATTGACACACATCCTTACCTTTGAAAGGGCAAATCATCCTCGCTCTGCTCCTGTAAGCCCTCTAGAACATACCGATAAGCCTCAAAGTAGGCAGTGGTCTCGACCATCAGAAACACTCGATCTTTCTGTGATTTTAAAAACACACATTTTGTTCTTTGTATTTCTGTTTCAAATGACCACAGATATTTCTTACATTTATGCAAAGAAACTGAATGCATCATGCCCATTTTAACATATGGTGCAAACAATGTATTACTCTACCTCAATTCTTGCCAGCTTTAACCGGCTCTCCTCTGTAAATGTAATCTGGACCTGTCCTTCCTGCAGATGTTCAGGGTCTCGATCTGACACTGTGGCAAACAGGAAGCTCTCGAAGTTATCACTTGACAGGCATACCAGGGAGCCATAAAGCAATCTCTTGGAGTTCTGCCAGCGTACAAACTGTGGGTAAAATGGACAACCTGTTAGTAATATACATGTTTATATATGTCTTTACATTTGCCATTTAAATAGTGAATGACCAGTGTATGTATTAACACATCAGTGACACAGAATATACTTTACTGCATCATTCAAATGCCATTTTACAAAGACATCAACAACCAGAAGCTAACCTTAAGTGGCTGTGCGTCAAACTGGACAATGTAGGCAATGCCAGTGTGTGTGCATTTGGGCACCACTAGCTGTGCGTCAAAATATATTCTGATATCATCAAAGCGCTTTGTCTTTAGTGGGCTGTTGGTCCTTCCGATATCTTTTTGGTTCTGGAGCAATTGCTGAATCCCCTCACGCAGTGGTCGCACAAAGTCCTCTCTGAGCAGCCGGAAGTGTGTATCAAGGTAGAGGTGGGTGTTTGTATAGCTCTGGGAGGTAATGTTAGGTCTAAGGAAAGGCCTATGCTCCTGTCGGAACTCCTGTGGAGTTGGGTAGATTGGTATGGTCCTGAAATCCTGTTGATCTTCTTCATCTAGGTTAGAAATAGTGGAAGTATTACTAACTGTCCGATCTATACTAACATTTCAAAACCTTACAAAAAGATTTTTTTTTCTGGCCAACTGCATGGTATTTGCTTCAGGACAGTCTATCCAAATATGTGAAAACAAAGTGATTCAGTAGAAATATCTCCAAGAGCCAGTTACCTGGGTTACCACCACCAGAGGGCAGGAATGCATATGTGTCTCTGTCTGAGCGCAGGGTACCCTCTCTTGCTCTATTCTGGAGGTGTGTGATCAGGTCCTGAAGTTGCTCCACACTTTCCTCAATTTGAGGCTGAAAGTCCACACCTGATGCCCTCAGGCTGTTAACGGAGGCTTGGAGCAGTGTCAGTAACAAACTCACTGTATGAACCGAACTAGCAGGGAAGATGTTAAGCACCTAATAAACATAACAAAGAAAAAAGAATTTAGCTACTTTAAAACTGTTAATAAAAAGCACAGGAAATAAAAACAGAAATGCCTAAATAAGGTTTGTTTACATCTATGTAATCTGATTTTCTCAATAACTCTATCTTTCATTATGCCTTTTTCTCTTTGCACACAGGAAAAATAAAAATAAATGTGATTTATATATTACACTATCATTCCCACTGCACTGTATGTACATATAAAAAAATCTCATTGGTCTGTATTTTAGTGTATGAAGTACATTACAGTATACACACTGTTTGTACATAGTAAAATTACCCTTGTACTTTATTGCTTCATCTATTGAGCAATGTCCTCATATGTTTTTCAGATATAAAATCAATTATCCTTCAGCTGAATTTCCTATGTTTTGTCAGGTTTTCTATGTTTCATCAGTTTATTTACCTGTGAGAGAATCACCAGGATATTTTCCAGATGCTGTGGGTATTGTGCTCTGCGAGCAGGTTTGCTATCTGACACCATCCCCACAAGATAGTGGGGTAGAGAGGTGCAGAAGAACCCTGAATCTTTTATAATGCCAGCCAGGTGCTGCTGAGTGCCTCTGTCTGTCCTTGATTTAAAGGCTTTACTCAGCACCAAGCAAATGAGTTCGATAAGATCCTGCCTTATTTTGGTCTCACTGAGGAGATCTTTCACAGAAGGATGTGAGGACATGGTAATGGCCACTACAGATGGGTCTTTTAGAGAGAGTTCTTCCAGCGCTTTAAAGCCCAGTCCTCGGCCCTGTGGTGGCCTAGCTGTGCTGGCAGAATTTGATCTCCTTCCATTTCTATCTTGCCTGTCTCCCTCAACATCTCTTCTTTCACCCCTCCAACCTTCTCTTCTGTCTCCACGTTCTTCTCTCCCTGCCATCCCTATTCTCACTCCTTGTCTAACAACTGGACCTGCTTCTGGGTTTCTTCCTACTTCTGATCTCCATCTCTCAGCACCTTCCCATTCATTTCTATCTCTTCCAGCACCTCTTTGTCTGCCTCCCCTTTCTGTATTGCGGCCCACCTCTGTTGCTCCTCTTCTTCTACCTCTCTCTGCACCTCCTCCTGCTCCACCACCTCTTCCCCTTCCTCTCCCACGCAGCTCTTCACTATCTCTTTTCCTTTCCTCCCTTTCACCTTGACTACTCCCATGACTTTGTGCTCTTTTTCTGTCTCCTTGTGCTCCCCTTTGTCTTCTCCTTCCACCTCGACGAGCATTCTCACTTTGGACAGTATCAGTATCTAGGGGAAAAATAACATTTATGTAATGAGACTAAAGTAACTAATTTTAGTTGCCAGATTTTCTCAGTTTGTTATGTGACTGCCATCACATACTGTATAATTACCATTATTAGGTCCGCTTCTTCCAGTCATTAACATCAAGCTTTCCATGGTTGTGCATGTGGTAGATGATGAAGTTAAGACCAGTAACACTGATGATTTAATAGAGGAAGGAGAAGAACTACATTTAAACACAATGCAACAATACAATGATTTAGAAATTTTGCCACGAGTCTATTAAAATAGAAAACACAACACAGCACTGATTGAGGAACAGTGATTATTTTCACTCTCTATCACTGGGTCATAACTTGTAGTGAGTCAGCCTCAGATAGAAAGGATGTTCTCATTGATTACATCAGTAAAATCTGGGGGAATCAAAGCTAATAGAGTTCATGGATGAATGGATATGTGTGTGTGTGTGTGTGTGTGTGTGTGTGTGTGTGTGTGTGTGTGTGTGTGTGTGTGTGTGTGTGTGCAACACGCGCGCACGCGCCTGTTTTGCGACTATATTTCAATGTCCATCGTTGTAGGTTTGTTGGTGTGCGCTATAAACGAAACGTGCCATATTTGTTTTATTCCAATGTTGTCCATTGCACTGAATTAGTATGAAATGCAAATTCTTCCCTCTGCAGGATATTGCCCGACAGGTTTCCTTTTTCAAGAAATGATTCAGAGGTTTACACCGCAAGTCTTAGTCACGGATGTGGCAATAATAACACTCCACAGGCTGGCTGCCCTCCAAACAAGCTATACCATTCATATTGCCTTTTATGTGTCTGTCTCAGACAGTCTGTCAATGACTTTACATGTCGTGTGCTATATGACTTGCAATTTTAGCTATCAGTTCGCATCACTGTTCTCAGTGTACACGCTATTATTATTTACTAAATAAGAAAATACAATAAGACAAATAACTCTGTATCCTAAACACTTCCTAGATAAGCGATAGCCTAAGAAAAGAACGAACTTACCAAGCGTGACATCCGACTAACATGAATATTTTCCTGGTCAAACTTTGTCTAGCCGTCTCTCATTCGGTCTGTGCGCAAGCTCATCGCAGCCTCTTCTCCGGCTGTCGACTTCAGCAACCTGCTATTTAAGTGCTTTGTCATTTTCGTTTTCGTTTCTCCAGAACTAACACCCCACCTAGAAGACAGAATGGATTTGTCCTTTTATCCTTGACTAAAGATAGAGCGAGCATTAAATTAATTGAAAAGCATGACTATCTAGGACCACGTAAAATTTAGGTTTATTTTAATGTGATATTGGACACACATGTTATTATTTTTAAATAAATGAAACAGGAAGCACTGTATTGCATAACTATGGAAGTCTAGCCTAGTTAACAGTAATAACATCCTAAGTAATAAGTAGCTAGAATAGACTGCGGGTTTTTATAGCGTTGTATTTTTTCATCTTTGATCACATTTAATTCTTATATTTGTTATAAACGCATCCCATTCCAAATTAGGCCTGCTTAAGTTTATCATTTACTTAAAAAAAGATTTTAGACAGCACCACAATCTCTCAGAATTGTTTATCATTTTTATTATTATCATTATAAATTGGTTGTTAAGTCATAATTTTATATCAAGGAAAATACTGTTCCACACAGTTTGCAGACAGTTCTAGTTTATGTATTATATAAACCCGGTAGATAAGTATTGCCTGATGGTTTTTTTTGCTAGCGTTTTCCTGTTTCTAAAGTTTCGTTTCTTTACAGTAAAAATTGGGTCGACCCCTCCTCCTCCTCTTCCTGCTTTTCTTTCCTGCTACGTCATCATTCCGTATGAGCGGCTAGGCTAACTGTATCAGCTGTATACTTGGTTGCTTCCGCCAATGTAAACATGTAGCCGGTTTTTCGATTTAATCCAAGTGCTGGTAGGCGGTTGTTAACCTGTTTGTCAGTGGTCCCAGCAATGATGGCTGTGTTCCTAAAAATAGCCGCTATGGAACCAGGGCAGTGTAGCGCGAGCTTAGTAAATAGCTAACACTGAATAGCTAGTTATCTACCAGGCCGTGTTTTCATGGGGCTAGCATTGGTAATTAAACAGTTTTTATTGACAGCCACGAAAGGCTAAATCGGAGTTAGCAAAAACTAGGGAGAATGGAAAGTAGTGCTATCTAACGAGGACGCATCAAGACGTACAGACACCATGAAGAAGTCTAGAAATGTTGGAGCATCGTCGCCAGTGAATGGAAAGCAAGGTAACGGTCGCTAACTGTGTCATGTCAACTGTTTGAGTACACTTCGGGGCGCTTTGCTAACAAATAAATAAACAAATGTGGGAACATAGCTTCTAACAGTGAAACGATGTTGTCTGTTCCAGACTGGGACACCAGACGGAAGAGGAAAATAGCGGATATCACACAGGCACTGAGTGTGAGTCCAGTGGACGTAGCAGCTCTGAGGAGGATGGCTATCAGTGAAGGAGGACTGCTGACCGATGAGATACGGTGCCAGGTCTGGCCTAAGCTCCTCAACGTCCCCCTTGATGTCTTGAATCAAGAGCCAGGTATTATAATTGTTGACGATATGCAGTTGCGCGTCTCGCCTCTTTTTCACCTCCTAATACAAAGGCTAGCAGTCAATGCATCATACAGTAATTGCTGGTGGCAACATTTTCATTTTTCAGACACTGTAGACCGAGAAAATAACAAAGACTACAACCAGGTGTTGCTGGATGTCCAGCGTTCACTACGGAGGTTCCCACCTGGTGAGTGACCAATCCATGGCCAATTGTGTCTACATACACACACTGTAGACATTATATAGAGTGACTGTGTATCATTTCTAATACAACTATAAATTCCTCCAGTTTCTTCACTGCTTTTCCAATTCATGGATTGTGGGGGCTGAAGCATATAAGTGCGCATGCGCCATTAGCGTGCTGCCTGCTGTAACCCTAATTTCCCTCGGGATGAATAAAGTATTCTGATTCTGATATCCCAGATGTTATGGGAAAACTGAACTGGGTTGGCAAATTCTACTTGCAAATCTTGTATATTTTTAACCTTTGCTGACATGGACACAGGGTCACCATCATTCTTTATATATTATTGGCCTTGTAGTGGGTTATGGTGTAAATGGCTAGAAGTTTTGTTGAGAAATGTTTTAATGTTTTGCCCATACATTGTTGACAAAACACTGTTTCTTCCATTGTAACCTTTTAAATTAGGTAGTTATCCACCTGAAAAATAATCTGCATTTAATATTGTAATTATCAATGCAATATGAAAATGGCTTTGCTGCTACTAGCTGATATAGTGGCTTTTGCTGGTAGCCACTTGGCTTTGTTGCAGCTATATCTATTGCTCTCCACTGCAGGAATCTGTGGTGGTATTTTCTGTAAAAAAGAATGTCTGCAACATGGTCAGAGCTGTGGTCAAGCTATTTTATTACTGCATGAAGGAAAGCCAACACACATCACAGTTCAGTCATTCCAGCTCTGACCTTGGGACATCTCAGCTCCTCTTTTATACCTTCACACACAACTCTGTGTATCTTTTAGTTACAGCAGATTTCTGTCCCACGGGATGTTACTGGGGAGAGGGCAACTCCCACTATCTTTTCCCAGGAAGCTCCTGGCACTGGTCAGCTAAGGAGTTTCGTCCTTCTACACCCCAACAGTTAGCAGATAACATAGTGAAACATTGTTAAGCAAAGCAGTTTTTCACCATGTCATCCTGACACATATTCATACTTCGGCTAAGCCTACAAAGGCTATACAAAAATCATACAGTGAAATTCTAACCACCTACATCTAAATGTAATAATAATAATGGATTGCATTTATATAGCGCTTTTCTGGGCATCCAAAACTCTTTACAATTCCACTATTCATTCACTCTCATTCACACACTGGTGGAGGCAAGCTACAGTTGTAGCCACAGCTGCCCTGGGGCAGACTGACAGAAGCGAGGCTGCCATATCGCGCCATCACCCCTCTGGTCATCACCAGTAGGCGGTAGGTGAAGTGTCTTGCCCAAGGACACAACGACCGAGACTGTCCGAGCCGGGGCTCGAACCGACAACCTTCTGATTACAAGACGAACTGCCAACTCTTGAGCCACGGTCGCCCCAATAAATGTGAGGGTTAACTAGATTTTTCCCATTACAAATCCAATTCTCAAACCAAGACAATTGAGAATTCATAGGATATACTCAAACGACATGCACTGAAATTGCTTTTCCATCTTTTTCAGCTAAATAAACTTTAGTTGAAAGAGCTACTATGGTGGTTAGCCCAACTCCAAATTTGAATTACATAGTTATTATTTTTTTAGTTGTGGAGACATTTTGAATGCCAATGTAAGCTAACAGCTGTATTTTATTTGAAAAATGCTGAACGGGCTGGTCTATTTAATTTTGAGCACTCAATGCACTTTCGATTCATATAGCGCTATTTTGGCTATGCATGCATAGGTATGCCAGATGAGCAGAGAGAGGGTCTCCAGGAAGAGTTAATCGACATCATCCTCAGAGTTCTGCAACGTAATCCCCAGCTGCACTACTACCAAGGATACCATGACATTGTCGTGACCTTTTTATTAGTTGTGGGAGAGCGTCTTGCAACTGCTCTAGTGGAGAAGCTCTCCACACATCACCTCAGGTACTTATCACAGACAAATGAATCTACAGCAGGTTATTTTCTCTGCTACTTAATCTTCCACTTTTTTTTGTATTCTCAGTCTGTCCTTATTGCTTTGTGCTTCAATAAAAAAATCATACTGTGAGGTATTAAAAAAAAATGCTGTCTGTCTTATTCTCTTTCTCAGGGACTTCATGGATCCCACTATGGACAACACAAAACACATTCTTAACTATCTGATGCCCATCATTGAAAGGGTCAACCCTGAGGTGCATGACTTCATGCAACAGTAAGATTCACTCCTATTCTAGTGAAAGTAGGCCAAATGGGTTTTGTTCTGCATTAGGATACAAGAGGATGTTAAACCTTGCATTTTTATTTTTTAGTGTGTTAAATGACAAGCCTGAGATTGCATATCCAACTTTTAATATTAGCTTCTTAAATTTACAGTAAAGAATTGTGCATGCAATAGTAATTTTTTTGCTTTAGACAGAAAATCTTTTAGCGTCTGTTGTAATGACAGTACATCATCATACTAATGATGATCATTAGTATGACCCTTTACTACTTTGGCATATCTACAGCGGTGTCTCCTTTAAACAGCTAAGGTTAATGTTAAAACAGGTACAACTATAAAATGAAAGCTGTTTTAAGTGAAGGAATGAAGGGTGACTGCTCTTACATCACACTGATCCAATTATGATAGCTCAAGTTTCAGTTGTAAGGCATCCACGTCATTAAGGCTGCAACCAAAGGTTACCATTACAGTTGGCCTTCATGTTTGATTTTCAGTTCCTGATTATATCATAAATATATAAAGTATATAAAGTTGTAGAAATTTCTGGTTGTAGGTGCTATATAGAGTACTTTAAGTGGAGCAGTTGGCAAACTAAATAGTTCTGTTTGTCATTGTAAGCTGATCTCATCACTTGTCATTTTAAGGGCTGAGGTGGGTACAGTCTTTGCTCTCAGTTGGCTCATCACATGGTTTGGCCATGTCCTGTCAGACTTCCGCCATGTTGTACGGTTGTATGACTTCTTCCTGGCCTGCCATCCATTGATGCCCATCTACTTTGCTGCTGTGGTGAGTTTCCTGTTTCCTGGTTTGTCTCTAAGAGACACTCCCCAAACATCAAGTTACTTTAACACTACATGAATTACATATTCTAAATCAGTGTAAGAATAAACCATTTATATAATCTCCATTTGTGCATATGTAAAGCTCATATTTTTTCACTGTGCAAAGGCCATTGTGACAGCTGAAGATATGGATAATGTTGTATTCATGAGGGTTGTGGAAACCAATTTGGTAATGGTTGAGCATTTATTGACATTATATGTGGCTAATCAATCAATCCCTTTATTAGTATTATCATTATTATTAGATCAATGCAGTGATGTCAGATCAGTTCTTCTTTTTAAGTTGCCCCTATTTAGTTTAATTTAGTCGGGTGTGTTATTTTAAATGATTACATCTCTAATGGGAATGGCTTCTTATTTCTGTATGAATGTATCATTGTTTTCCTTGACAAATATGCTGTTTACATCTCTATGTTTATATTGGTATGCAAATTGTATTTATGTTGTAGATCGTGCTGTACAGAGAGGAGGAGGTATTGGAGTGTGAATGTGATATGGCCATGGTTCATCACCTGCTATCCCAGATTCCCCAGGATCTACCCTATGAGACGCTCATCAGCCGAGCAGGAGACCTCTTTGTACAGTTTCCCCCCTCTGAACTGGCTAGAGAGGCTGCTTCACATGAAAGGTAAGTTCTTATAGTTATTTTAGTGGTATGAAACTGTCATCACTGATTTTTCTTATATACTAATGCTCACATTTTAGTTTCTTCTACTTCAAAAACTGCAGTTACTCACTTTCAATAAAACCTTTTTCTGTCTCTCTACATGTATCTGTCTCTTTAAGCATGGCAAGCTCTACCTTTAAGGACTTTGAACTTGCATCTGCGCAGCAACGACCAGACTCAGTTCTCCGTCGCAGACGCAGACAAAAGCAGGCTGCACTGGAGAGCTCAGGAGTGAGCTCTGTAGTTGCAGTGGCCCAACCTTCAGCAGCACGGCGGTTTGTTCGACTTGCAGTCATGGGTCTCACAGTGGCTTTAGGGGCAGCAGCTCTTGCTGTGGTCAATACTGCTCTTGAGTGGGCCCCCAAGCTAGACTTATTTCCTTGAACTGCTTTTCTTTTACACCAACACTCCATGTATTCTGTCCTCTACTAAATCAAGCTGGTGGGTCTGCTATCAAGAACCCTTTAATGGTTTAAACCACAAACCGCGGAGTCGGCAACACTGTCTGGGTGCACTCTCTAAAGTCGAGGATGTCTTTCTACTCTGTGTAGGGTTTGTCAGGCCTTTTTGCTTTGTAATTCCTGAATAGGCACCAGTGTAAATGCTGCTGTTGTTCTGAATTGAAGAATATAATGAAGAGACTATGTATAAGAACCATTATTGATGGTCATCACGAAAGCTTATTTATATTTAGTATTAAAATAATTTGAAGGCATTATCCTCACAGGGATTTGCAGAAAACTTGGCAGACTCACTACATTTGAAACTGCTGCCAGTTACGAGCGCCTGAGTGAATGTGTGTGTTTGTGTGTGTAGTTGAGTGTGTGCGCAATCACAAACCATTTGTAATCTATTTGATACCTGGACCAAATAGGGAATTCCTGAATTCTCGCTTTGTAAAATTTACTGTTTGTTAATTTTAAGGTAAGTAACTGTATAGAAACATGACACGCAGGCACTTTAAGGGTCACCATTTCATTATTTTTAGATCATTTTGTGTATTTCATTACCGGTAGTTATGTTTAACCCTTTCAGTAAGCGTATAAAGGTATCTTCTCTAAAGGACCGAGTATCTTTAACACATCAGCAGCTGTTACCCATGACTTGGTTAAATGAAACTGGTCTTACAAAAGTAAATACATTGTAGCTTACTTGAAGTTTTTGTTTGCCTAAACATATATTTGAGAATATGCCCTCGCAATAGAATATAGCTTTCATCGCCCAGGAAAATAGTATAAGAGTAGCTAAGTGATAACTTTTAAGTTATTTAATGCTTGCACACACACACACACCTGAAAATGAGTTTGTGTTTTGTGTACCCAAATAACTAGTTTATGTAAAAAAAAAAAAAAAATTCTAGAGAAGATGGTCATATCCTAATAGTTCCCACAATATGGTCATTCACCAAATGCCTAGTAACAGTAAATATCAGAGGTGGAATAAGTAAAATTAAGTGGATATTGCTGTCTTCTTATTAGCAGTATAGCAGACCTGGCTTGTACTGACTGCATTAGTTTTGTAAAATCACTTTGATTTGATAGTTGCTTTTACTCAGTTTGTTTGGAAGGGTGCTCCTTTTAGAGAAGTGCCTGGGCCTTCATATTAATTCTGTCTAATATTTTAGATTTATACATGATTTTTTTTTTGCTTGATTTATGCAGATCCTCCTTTTGTAAAGTGATTTGAGTGTAGAATTGGTCCACGGTACCAGATTGTTCCAGTCATTGACATTAAAATCACATCCTTAAATAAGAGATTTCATTTTAATAGGGTTTCGTTTATTGTCAGTCATTTGAAAACCCACAGTTCTTGTTTCAAATATCAGCCTTGAGTTCTTGCCCCCTACCGGGACACAGAACTGGTAGTCCTCTAAAAACTTCTTAATTGGGTGAAACTCATCAAAGTGATTTTATTTGATGCTTTTTTTCCTATGTGAAGCTGAAGGCTTGATGCTCCAGTGCTGTGCTGTGTTTGATTGGTTTATTGGCCTTGTATTGAGCCTCTCATTCAGCTGGTAAGGGATCTGCAAGCTGACTGAAATGAAGGTGACCTGGCACATGTCCAAGGATGCTCTTATGCTCCTAAGAGCTTAGTTGTTGAGCATTGTAATGCAGGACGTATCTGCACTCAGCGGTGTTCATTTATTTTCATTGCACTAAATGATTTATCTGCCTTTTATGTTTATTTTTGTTACTATTCGACTGTCTACTAATGTAAAGTTGTACAAGAGAATTCTAATAAACTAGAGTGAAAAGGTTTTATGCATTTGGATTCAGGCTTACGTTTTTATTCCGAATATTTTCTATGACTATATAGTGTGTTTTTCAGGATTTCTCAAATTCAGGTTTTAGCTGCCCTCTGACGGCTTCTGCTAGACCACATTAGCCTCAATTGTCCTTTGTGACTTCAGTTCCTTAGGCTTCTTAACATATTTAGATTAGTGCTATGGTTCTAATAAGAAATAATAATTAAGGATACAGAAGATGACAAAGTTGAACATCGTCAGATGCTTGAGCTGATCTTAAGCTCATTTTTTTAATCTGTTTAGATATGCAGTTGCATCATAATGTCCATATTTAAAATACATGGTGCTTCATGACTCAAGACATAGAATGTAAAGCCTTACAACAATCTTTAATGCAACATCACATATAATTTATGTGTAGTAATTTAGTTCCTGTAATTCTTTAGGAATTAATACAGGAATTAGTTGCAGAGAAAGACATTATACACATGATACTTTATAGCCATTAAGTGCATTAGAGCAATCTGTTTTTCATTATGAGTACATTCATTCAATGTAAACAAAAAAAAAAGTCTGATTTGTCGACTGAACAATCCCATAACCAGCCATTTATTTTAATAACATATCAAACAAAAACAGTAACTTTAAACAGAAAGTGCTGACCATTTATATTGGTAAGACCTTAATAGTACTTATAACCACAACTGCCCTGGTGTTTGATAGATAAAATTCTTAGTTGTAAAATAAATTAATGAAAAATATTGCTATTTATCATCAGACTTTATAGACAAAATAAACAAGAAAGCCCTTATCATGCACCGTCATCTTTGGAGTGCTAATATTATATACTGTATAAGCACAAGACCTTTTGCATCTTTGCTCAGAAAAGTAAAATGTTACCTCAGTATGCGTGTTCTGATAAATTCTGAGTCGAATCCAAACTCAAGTAAATAGTATCACAATTGGCTCATTGAACTAGAAGAAAGCAATAGCTAGAGATAAGAAGGTATTGTGGCAAAAAAACTCCAAGTATAACTGTTTTCCCCCTCACACTGTACTAACAACAGTTTTTAATACACCTGGATGCATTGCAAGCAAGATAGATGATGAGTTTTGTCCATATACCAGTGAAAGAGAGGGTGAAATAAATCAAACTACCATTAAATCGGAGATCTGAGCACGAGATGTGGTTTGAATTTATCCAGACAGTGTAATCGCTTTCACTGGAGGTTCTAATATGAGTTCATTAGTGTTCTTCCCTCAGTGACAGTTTTGGCAGTTAGGATGACAGGGCTGATTATTGACTCGACATCTACATCCACCAGTTATGTCACCGCTGCCCTGTAAAAAAGAAAAGAAAGAAATGAGAACCATGTCTCAGACACACAATAGAGAAACCTTTCTGAATATGTTTATCTATCTTAATGCATATATATATATTATTTTTTTTATTTTTTTATTATTTATTTATTTATTTACATTTGGGCCCCATCGAGCTTGTTTAGTGACCCAACAGATTTCTGTTTTGCACATCAAGCAGCAGATCCAGTCACATCCATCTTTTTTCTGGACAATGATGTCACACCGTGGGCATTTCATGGCTTCCCCATTCTGCAGCAGGCTCTGTAGTTGAATACAGTGAAACAGTGTGAAGTAGCCATAGAGAAAAATGCCTGAGAGGGTGATTTTAAAAAGTGCAGAAAAACATCAACATAATACAATTTATCCACTTGACTCAAAATCTGAATATAATATGATGATCTAACTTTGCTGTATTCCATAAAGTAAAGCCCCGTATCAATCCAATGCCTAAATCCTTGCCATAGCCTGCATATAAAAGATGGACCTAGCCACTGCATGCAACTAAACAGAACAGATACATTTACAGCATGTGTTGAATACCACAAGGTTATTAGACAGAAGGTGTTAAGAGTGCAACAGATCACCACAGCCCTTGTTTCCGCCACAGAGAAACAAAGGCTTCCCAAAGCTTGCTTCACCCTTAATAACGACACTAGTCTAAGATACACCTGAGGATTTGGAAACTGCCTCCTTAAGCAGCCATTAGTGAAAGAACATTTAATTGTAAAAAAAAATGACTGATTGTTCTATGATTTATTTTACAGGGTTAAGATTCTACAAAATTGCCTATTTGGTTTATTTCACTCTGGATAAGAGAAAAATTATAGTCCTTGATAAGAGACAATGTATTATTTTGTTTGTAATGTCATTTGTGTTCTGCTTCTTGATCCACATTGCTTTGCTTTGCCAGCATTCATAGATTTTCACTGTTCAGGGTAATTAACAAAGCACTTTAAAGTTGACTTACCTCCAGCATCTGTTTAGTTTTCTGAGCTGCTTCATCATTCTCTGCTCTTACACGCAGGTCATCCTGGTAGTCCTTGCAATTCATGTCTTTGTGGATGGCCTGAAAAAATATACGTCCTTTACATCTGGTGCCCTCTCTATTACACGAAATGAAACTTTGTTCAGTTAAGGTATTAACGTAACAAAGGTACCCTGCAGAGAATGCAGTTGGTTTCGTCGCAGAGTTCACAGTGAAATTCATTGACTTCATCCTCATAGATGCACCACCCACGACAGTTGGGAGTCTGACAGTGGAAGCTGTGCTCTGAGCGGCTCTCTGCAATGCTCAGACGCAACTCCAGAAACCGCTGGTGTTCCTCTTCCGTGAGCAGCTGGACCCAGGATTATACCATAAACAATAACAGAGACATATGAAGAGTAAGAGATTACATACTGTGTGGCTGTCAACATATTTGCTTCTCTTAAAGTTATTGTCTGTGTTATTTTTTGGGAAAGGTGATGTATGACTGTCAAACATAGACCATGTGAAGGTTAAAGTTGTGTCCCCGTGGCTTACACTCACCTCTTTGATCTCTCGGTCCAGTAATTTGCTGTCACAGTTGTCAGGACAGGACACCTCAGCATCTTGACTGTTTACTATTGTCCCTTTTAGACACTCCCTGAGTAATCACATACACGTCATTATATACATAAAATATTAAGCACAATGCACATTTTGCATACACTGACTCTTATTATTCAAAACGAGCATACATATGAAACACTGCATATGCATAAAGTTGATATACACAAAAAAATGACACATGTAGTTAAAATTCTAGGAGAAGAAGGTGTTTCGGGTCTAAAACAAGACTTGCACCAAGACATGGTTCAAAAAGATGCTTGAGGGGTACAGAATAAATTAGCTAAAGATTTAAATCCCACTGAAATGTTGTGAGTGAACCAGGCAGTACATGCAAGAAAACTCACCACTGTAGCCCATCTTGCCGAGCTGGCAGCCCATATGAGAAAGACTATTGCAGGGGCCTAGTTCTCCCCCAGACCATTTCCTGCATATTTCCCCTCTGACTCATACTACTAAAATGCCAAATCTTTTCTGTTTTGTTTTGTTTTTAAATAAAGGCTCTTTTTCAAAAGTCAGTTGTAAGTCAAGTGTGTCATGTAACTCCACTGTACAGTTAGTAGTAACAGTAGTAAATGCAATGGCTAGATTTGTACAGGCATCAAATTGATGATGACATTAGATGCACTTTGGTAAAGGACGTTATTGCGAAGGTCTAGCAGCAGGGAAGTTGGGATATGGTATGGGTGGTGTAAAGGTCAATGTTAGCTAATCAGAAAGTGACCAAGAAAGCAGACAGAATTTGATCATTTTTCTGTCATGTTACAAAGCTATTTTCTGTCATACCTGCAGAAGGTATGGAGACATTCTCTGAGCACGATGCCCTCTCCTGGCTGCAGATTACTGAAGCAAATTGGACAATCTGCCTCGTTGGCATTTGGGATAAGGTTCTGTTCTTCTGTTGCCAACAAGTGCAAATAGTTCTCTTCTCGTTCCATCCGCTGAGCCTTTATCACAGAGTAGCATGCGCAGCAGAGGTTCAGATAAACTGCATGACTCATTACAAACATAGTAATTTAGCTTTTCCCGAAGATAGAAAGTGAAAGCTGAGAAGTTTTATTGTGGCCCGAAAGTCCGCTCTCATTATTCTTTAATGGTAATGTGTGGCAAATCATCTAGGAATAATGCGTAGTTTAAAATGTGGAATTTAAACAAAAAAGTGACACAAAAACAAGATTTAATGAGTTAATTAAACTGATGGTTTTTCTCTTTCTTTCTGTCTGTTTCTTTTATAACAAATATACCGATGTTTTAATATAAACATTAAATTTTTCTTTAAAACCTGTCAAGCACAAATCTTATTTCCTATAATATTTCAGGTTTTCCCATGACCCCAGGTGATTAGGGTTATTTCACACATAAATGTGAGACCGTGTTAAAAGGATTTAATTTTAGCTGTTTTTTAACAAGCAGCACTTTTACCTGTTCGTACTGCATCATGGCAAGTGTTTCCTGCTGGATCCTCTTAATCTCCTCCTCATCTGGCTGGTAGATGTCAGGCACAGTGTATTCTGCTGGCCGTTCCCCTCCGCACATCTCACAGCCAGGACGTGTTGGCTTGTTCAGATATGTACACACTGAACAGGCCCATCCCAACTGCATGCACAAAGACATACAATGTTTATACATCTCTAAAACATGCACTACTGTATTTAAACAATTATACGTGCAGGCCCATTGCTAAAGCAGGGTCTAGTTGTGTTCTGACCTGAGGTTTAGGTGCCACAGGAGGCTTGGGTACAGTAGCAGTTTGGGCTCTAGGAGGAAGAGGAGGAGGAACTATCTTCTCACCACCACCTCCATCCAGACCTCTGGGAAACAGCTGCAGTGATTGCATCGACTCCATGATACCTAATAATATATTTTAATTGTATAAAACTTCAGTGTTACGGCATACTTTGCTGTCTGTATTTATCATAGCCAAAGCACTTCTTCTTATCATTCAAAAGGTAAGACAACTGTTTACTACTTACCATCTATACGTTGTTGCTCCTGGTCCAGGTTGTGCTGATGCCGTGTGAGATGAGCAGCATGGGCAGACCTGATAAACAGGAAAGCCTGGTCTCCACTATTTCGAATCCCATGGCTATATAATGTTTCCTGGTCCTGAGCTAGCCGCTTCCCAATCACCCAGCGCTGCAGCAGTGGGTGGAACCCAAAATCTTGGCTGATCTTTGAATATAAAAGAAAAGAAAAAGTAACTCGTCCACTGGAATTTCAATGTGGCTTAACAAAATGCAGTGAAACTTTAAAGACAATAACATAAGCCAGCTGGTGTACTACCACTTCCTAAAGAGTAATAAACACTTTAATGCATAGAAGACATCAAGAATGGTCAGGAGGGTTTTGATCTCTTGTAGCACTGTGGGGCTGTTTTTGTATGAATCGGTGCACAACTTTGCTACTGTGTGTATGTGGTAAGGTTACTATAGTTAACTAACACCAAACTGAAAACTAAAACTAGATGTGAAAAAACTTTTACCTAACTAACATTTAAAAAAAATAATACATACTAGACTTTGGAAAAATAAAACCAACTGAAATGATTTTGTGAACTTGGAACATGAACTCAAATGAAATAAAAAATAGAAAAGAGGAAACATCCTTAGTTTTAGTATTTATTCGTTTGGTAAAAATGTCACGGCCAGGCGGATCAGCTGCACGCTGATCAGCTCTCTCTCTCTCTCTCTCTCTCGCCGGCGCGAAACTCACTGTGGGTTCACGCCCTTGGCCCAGGCCCTCGACAGATAAGACACCTGGGTCTCATTAAGACGATCAGCAGTTAAACCAGGAGGCGACTGCTGTTCATCGCTGGATCGTTGTCTACCATGCGTTAGTGAAGCCAAGCTACAGCAAGTCTAGTTAAGAGTATTTTCCTTTGTGTGTCGTACTTAACCCTGACTCCCTGCCTACAGAGCTTCCTGGATTTTCCCCTGTGTGATTTCTGTGTGGCAGTGTCGGAGTGTGAGCCTGTGATCGTTTGTGTGGATGATCTGAAGAACGCGTGCTTCCCCCCTGGACTTCCCTGGAGACCCCTTCTTCCCTCACTCAGCTGTATATAGCACCCCCCGCACCTTCTTGTATATACACCAGGTGAATTGTAAATAAATCCTTCTTGTGAGCATCAGAACCGGAGTCCTGCGCTTGAGTCCTCCTCCAAACCGTAACAAAAAATTTGTTATCACAGCTTGGCTGAGGAGACTTTGATGAAGATGTTTATTAAGACTTTGGATATCTACAAGAATGAGTCAACTGTTTGAAAAACGTTTTGTGTTTTTAAGGTAATAGGATACTTACAATCTTTATAATACTTATAATGACTTTCCTAACTTTTACCTTTAGTGTATACGTGCTAGACAATAAAACAGTAAAACTAACAGTGAAACTTCTAAAAACGAGACTAAAATTGAAATGAGCAAACTCACTTTGGACACGAAGTCTGAAATAAAGCTGAATTTAAAATAAAAATAGAAAAGACTGCTTGCTGATAAACACTGATATAAACAATACTGAATTGCATTTAGGGGCAAGGCTTTACTGACAAATGATACACTCCATGATACACTCACTGCATTATTATGAGTGGTGCATGAATATTTTTGGTTACAAGAAAACTTCACAAGTAGCCTTTAATAGATCATAGCTCAGCTCCATTTTAGGTTTTATATGTGTAATGTATCATAGGTTGGTAAGAAAATATTTACGTAAAAAATAATAATAATAAAAGAACAGAAGAAAATTGCCTCTTGTGTTGCGTATGCTTTCACATCAGTACCTTGTCTTTTAATTGTGCAATTGTCATGCCAGTAGCAACCTCAAGAATCACAGGGATATTGACTTCTGACTGTCCATCCTCCACTCCAACCTTCAACCTGTAGAACAGGAACAACAGAACATGTCAGCCCTCTACTATTTTCACTTGAACATTCATGTCCATTCATTCGTGTTCTTATTTTGGTATTTCCAGCATGTAACCACAGACAAACAGTCATATATGCATATGTTTTGTTTTTTTGGCACTTTTAATTCTTGTTTACATTGCATGCTTCCAAATTAAAACAGAGATCTAAAAATAAAAAGGGGAACTCTTCCCCCATAAACAGCAGCGTCTGTGGTATTACTGTCATGGAGGCATTTTAAGAAACAGGGAAGTACACACAGGCATATCCCCACACACTGCTGTGTCCCACCTTATGGATTCCTGGGGGTAGATCTGACTGTTGATGTTGACTGACACCCGGACGGAGAGCTGAGTCAGCCTCTGGCACAGTTTAGCTGCTTCTTCAGAGTCCCCGCTGCTGAGGGCTTCAGTCAGAGACCGGGCAAGCTCCTCCGCTTCATCGCGAGCAAAGGAAGAGGGGCGTCACGTGACTTATTGTCAGCATAACTCGTTTTTCTTTAATTCTTCGTATTATCAATTGATTTCTTTCTATCCTCTATGCCAACATACACGTACGTAGCAATGGTAAATGAACATTACGAAATTGATAGTGGCTTTTCTGTTGATTTTGACAATATAAAGCGTTGAGTCTTACCAAAACAACAGTGACACTTTCACAATCTCTACACTAAGAAATCGATAGCAAGCAGTGACACACACAAAACGCTTTCTGTTTTACTAGGACAGCTCTGAGATCTTATAAAACGTAGTTGTCAAGAAGTATTTGGAGTCTTCATAACAAAATCGAAAGTTAATTGAGCTGCTTACCCTCAGTCAGATCGACCCTCGGTGCCACCTCTGAAGCCATTGCTACACGGGAGGTAATAAAATTATTAAGCTGCTTGGCAGCTGTAACGAAACACAGCTGCCTTTAAAACTATTTCAGGCACTACTTCCTCAGTCCTCATCCGACAGAGCCTTTCCAAGTTCGTCTTAAGGTTAAGAAAGGCAGCTATAGGGCCAAAGAGAGCCAAGTAGAAGTCAGAAGTACCACTCTAGCGTCGCTTTCTCACTTCTCAGTCCCTGTCAGGTAGAACGGAAAGTGAAACTGACTCACGCTCAGGAAGAGATATTTTTAAAGGATCGCTTTGGAATTTATTTCGCTCCACCCCTCGTTGACACTTTTTTGTTCCTCTCTAAATCAGTTAAATGCATTATTTTAAAACTAAAAACCACACGAATAAGTCCAAAAATAAATAACAGCCGATGCATGAAATATAATTATAAATTCACCCCCTTTAAAAAACAACAACAAAAAAAACCCCATCTGAAATAGTGACTTCTCGCATCCAGCAGATGGCAGTGTATGTCAAAGGCTGAACTCATTTTAACATTCAGGTTTTACAACTTTGGACCTAATATTTAATTCAGATTAATTACATTCGCTGTATATTTAACTTAAGAACAATGGAAGCCCTTTAAAATAAGTCCTTTTTATCAGTATTAAGATCTCTGGCGATGAATGAGCACTCCGAGGGCAAGTTGGTCGTATATTGCAGCTCTAGTTTTAATACTGTGTCTTTGCGTTCAAACCGAAAAAATAAAAAGATATACAAAGGGTTATGGGAAGATAAGAAGCTTTAGTGATGATCAGTTTAATCCAGATGCTGATAAACGAGCCAATCACAGCGGCTCCAGCAGGAGGGGCTGGCGGGTCTGTTCAGCTGCGCACCACAAAGTTGCAGAGCGTCCCCGAGTCCCCGCCTGCCTGCTTGCACTTGTCATCTCTCGCACCTGGAGCCCTAATCTCGTCCATAGCAACATCTTCATTTTACTTTAGCCTTCTAGACTTCAACAGTTTGATTTAGACGTGTTTCGTTGCGGTCGAAGATGCTGGCTTGTACAGAGATGATCACTATGTGCCTGCAGTCGGCCAAACAGAAGCATCTTCGGGCTCAGCAGCAACAGCAGCCGCCGCACAATGCCGGACAGGGGCTTACTATTTTTCATGATGTGAGTGGATCCGCTCTCTTACTCATGTATTAGTGTTACTGATGCAACACATTGTTGACGCTTTTGCTTTTCATTCATTTTTCTTGTATTTCTATATTAACTGTAAATCTAAATATATTCATTGTTCAAATAATATTAGATTGAATGAAAAAAAAAAGAAAAAAGAAAAGAAAAGATCTGGTCTGAGTTGATATAGTGCTGCAAATTTAAATGTTTTTTCTCTCTCCCCCTTATTTACTTATTACTTTCTAGAGAATTTAGTGGAAATGAAAACTGCATCGTTACAGTATTGTTTATCAGATGTTGTGTGGTGTGCGCCTCGCCATGTACGCGCGTGTGCGTAGGAAAGTAGGAAAAGCTGCAGCTGCAGCTGCTGTCTCTGCATGATAAATTAAGCCCCCAGTCTGACAGGTTTAGGGACTGCTGGGGGTTCTCCTCTTTTTGTTACGCACAGATGCAAACACTTCTGGGCTTTCAGAGGCAATACGTGCATAACAGTGAACCTATTCAATATATATGTATTAAACAAACAAACAAACTAAGTGATCAACTCAAAAATGGTGCTATGATTTATAATGCGCAGCTTACCCTAAGTTGTGCTCAAAACAGTAACAGCCTTATTAACCTGCAATGCTGCCATAGAAACCACCATCCAGCTTGTCATCTTGTTAGAGGTTAGCAGACCAGTGATGTTTCCAAATCTGAGCTCTCACTAGCTTGAAGCTTTCCATTTCCCTTTGACTACAACCTTGTGTAGACAAGGACATTACTTTTGCAGAAATGTCTATTTAAAAGTGTGCACTGTCCCTGAATGGGGTATGTGATTGAAGTGCTTCTCATATTCAGTCTTCGGCCTTGAGCTTTTCTGTTGACTGAGCACTAACACACAAAAAAGACCATTCAGCTTGACGGTTCTATGCTCAAAATATAATTATGCTTAAATTGTTTAAAACACTGTGTGTAGGAGACAGTACTGAATACAATAATAATCAGTCTCAGTCAGAAACGGACATGCTGTCTTGAATTTAAGTGCCATGTTGCTCTGTGCATTGCATTTTTCTCCTGATTCTTTCTTTTTATTGCTTTCCACCTTTATTTGGTGCAGAAGCACCATGTTCCAAGACTGGAAACATTCCTAGCTGTAGATTGACCAAATATTCCCCTGGGACAGCTGAGAGATTTTAAGAATTTTAATCTTTTGTGTTGGTTTGACATTTCCATTAGTACAGGTTTAAGTCTGCATAAAGATTTTGTGTTCCTAAAGTAAAAGCGAGTAATGTGAATCCTTTGTTATTGCAGTGCTACCTACTGATTTTCAAGTGGTTACGAGACATACACAACAGAATGACAGGGGATTAATGACTAAATGCTAATTGATTCAGAACATTTTGTAATTGCTTGTAACAATTAAACTGATTTATTATAAAAGCACGTTGCTTGGTTTTGCATGCAACATATAAGCTTTAATTTGCAGACAGATCTGCACATCAGTGCATCAATTGCAGGATACTGAGCCAGTCACTAACATTAGAGATGCAAAGATTGCAACAAATCAAAGAAAAAGCAAACCTTTAAAAGTGACTGATTGTGCTAGGGTTGTATGAGGCTGTTTCATCATTTACATTGTTGGCTACTCTTCTTAGAGTCTTTGTTTTGTGAATGCAGCAGGCCTGCTTTTCTTAGGCTTTCTTGATTCCTGGCACTTATTTCTGCTTCTTCTCTTCTTTTGCTGCTACTGAGAAAGAAAAATATAATATTTTGGATTGTCACAGAAAGTAAATCATCTGGCATTTACTAACAACAAAGCATATTTATTAGGGTTGTTTTGGTGATGTTATGTCTTTTTTATTAAGCATTGTACCAAGTGGTGTGAAAGCAGAGCCTGAGATAACCCACCGTCTTAATACCCTCCACCATGACATCAGAACAGCAACACAATGGGAAGCAGGTCTGACCTTTCCTGGGCTTGCTGTAAATGATGCATTATCGTCTCCTGACACCGGAGAGTCAAAAGCCACAGCCAAACAACAAACACATTTAACGCTATACCTGATCTTCCTGGAATAGAGGAGGAGTGGAAAATGTTGGCTAGATGGGTCACAGTGCCAAAGTGAAAAAGAACAAGCTGCTGACTGAGATTGTGCAGTGACAGAACCCTAAAGCCGGTACAACATCAAATTTGTATTCATGTAAGATAAGTAGAGTGTTCTGATTGTCCTTTCTATGTGCAATCCAAGTGCAATGTTGCTTTTAATAGGATGAGGAATCAAAAATAGAGCAGCCAGTGTTTCGTGAAGTGAGTCGTTATGACCCGGCTCTTGTTATAAGTCAGGATTGAAGCAGTGGAGAGACAGACAGACACACTGAGGGCACAAGTGCAAACCTTGAGCTTGTTGACCTATAGCAAATTAAAACGAGGACCAGATTCTGCAGGATTAATAAACAGTAGGTCAAAACCAATGAGCACGGCAGTTGTGCTGCTTAACACTGGACATAAATGTCTCAGGGAGTGAAAGAGAATCAATAAAAGAGAACAAATTACCAATCTGTTGTTTTCATTGCAGATCTTGCATTCAAACTCGCTTAATGAAGCTATTGTTTTCTGCTCACCTGAATGACAACCAAGCTGCACACAGCTACAAATGCACATATATGTTTGTTTGTGTGGCTGCATTAATATTTGTGAAATTCTTATTATAGTGCACAGATTAAACTAAAATTGGTTTAAAAATCTAAGTTTCATGTTCATATTTTCAAGACACACATCTCAGTGCACAGTAGACTTGAGTTTTATTTGATTGTGTATTCAAACGCTTTGAAAAATATATTTAGCCTTCACAATAGTTACTTTAGTCGCTGTGTTGTGGCTGTGATCTTTAAATCTAGATCTAAAGCCCTGTTTTACCGCTGTTATTTATTGATGGTGTGTTGGTATAGCTTTCTGTTTTGCTTCTATTTTATGTTGTTTGGTGAAGCCAAACAGTCCACTTTCTATTTTCTGGACAATAATGTTTTCACTGAGCTAAAGAAAAAAGAAATGAAACAAGTAGATTTTTACATGTTGACCAAAAAGCAACTCTTTTTCTCAAAGCAGTCGCACAGGCTTTACAGGATCAACCCTGAGCTTTATCCTGTTGTGTGGACATTTGTCTTTTGCGTGTCAGAAAACAAATGGCTTTCCTCAGTTTTAGTGATTTTTCTACTTTTAGTGAATAATCTATACTGTTGATTTTATCTGATGGGTGTTTTTTTCAGCTTGAGAAGTGGGCTTTTTATAAGTTGTCATTACTGGTGGTTCAAAACTCAGCTAAAAACAAGAAGATTCTATCTTTTTTTAAACTCCATAACAATTATAACAGTAACTACTATCAAACACAGACCAGTTATATATATATATATATATATAGATATAGATATAGATATATATATAGATATATATATATAGATATAGATATAGATATATATATATAGATATAGATATATATATATATATATATATAAAACAAAATCTGTATTTGTTTTGGTGTTTTTTGCTGCAGCTGAGTGATGTGGTGTGTGCAGTCATAGTTTTGTCTTCGTATAGTCATCATTGGTGTATTAAATAATACAACTGACGTAAGTGCTCCATCCGCTACTGTTAATTCAAGCCAGTTTTGTACATGAGAGTCCCCCACGGGGAACAGAATGGAGGAAGCCAAATCTATTAAGATTACACAGCATTGTTTATATACAGCGCAGCATCGTTGTGATTAGACTGATAATCCATGAAATGGCTTCAAACGAACATTGTTACCGCGTTATAAAACTGATACGATGGCTATGTTGAAGTAAGCAAAACAGTAAACTAATGCAGGAGCAGGGCTTTGTTTCTGCTTTTCCTGCTGTCAAATGTTCAGATGCTCATAGTGAAAAAATGATTTAGTGAAAGGTGGACTTCTGTGTTGTTTGCAGACAAAGCTGCATGCCAGAGAAAATAAGCTGCAAGTGGATCAGTGTTTGGAGTCCCCATTATTTGTGACTTACTGTTACTCTTGCATATTATTGCATACTGTATATTTAACAAAATTGTGTATAATACATATAGCAAATGATTATCCTTCTTACTACCTACCATATTGGCCCTCCTAAGAAATTAATGAAAAAGCATCAGTGAGTCAAACAAATAGACGATAAACATAGTGTGGTGTTACCGTACAATTATCACTTCTGAAGTAAATGACTGTTTACTTTAGAATGATAATTGTTCAACCTATTTTAGAACTGACACTATCAATTTGCTTTCAACCTAACATGACTCACTCATACAGAGTATAACAGCCTTTGTAAATGTCCTTCTTCTTGTCATCTTTCTAGTCTGTGCACCAGGATAAACGAACCGCAGGCGTTAAACATCCTATTGTGTTTTTGACAAACTGCCATGATTCTTAATAATTTACACCTGCTTATTGCAAGAATCCCTTCAGTGATCCTATGCTAGAAATAAAAACCATCCTCTCCCCCCTCTTTTTGTTTTCCAGATTTTCCGCAGAGCAGACAAAAACGGTGAGTAAACAGTACATAATATGCTCGGTGATGAATAATTTGTCACAATGCATGCTTGTTATTTCTCCACATCTTTCCCCTTGTTATTATGCCCCAAACAATCTGGATGGAGAAAAAAAAAGGGGGGGGGGGGGAATTTGCATGAATGACTCTTCAAGTGAATCTTCTTTCCTCTGCATGCTTGAATAAGTTTTTCCACCCAATTAAAATTATTCTGAGATTCTGGATTGTAGCCCAAACTTGGAAGAACATGCCACACAAAATAAAGCTTCTTCCTGTCAAACTGCATTGTTTGGGTGCTGCGGGTGCTGTTTACAAATTATTATGAGTCATGTTAACACAGCCGCAGCCAAGATATTTTTTCTAGCAACAAATTTATTGCCAAATGCGTACAGGATAGACTTCGTATTTCAAGAGTTGGACATCTGTACACATACCTATGTCTGTGTCATAATCAGTTGTTTGTTTTACTCATTTTACCTCATGGGAATGGCACAGTCTACCAAGAACTGTGCTACTTCACAATGATACTGTAGCTCCATACTCACTGTCGGTTAGCCGGATCAGTTTGGTCTGAATGCACAGTGAATGCACCTGTAGATGCCTCCTACGTCACACTGTATAGGGCTCTTAAGGGCACCTTGGGTTTGTAAAATTTGGCAGTGAGAAGATATAAGCATTGCAAGCGCTTACTGTAGTTGTTATTTGTGCCAGTAGCCCCGGGAGACTCCAGCATTAATGCATCAATATTATTGGTGCGTGATGTTTAATGCATTCAGCTAATTTTAATGAAATTACTTTTTGTTGTACAGACTTCCCCCTCAGATTGGTTCATTATAGTTTTCATGAGCAATTTTCAGGAAATTAGATTGAAGTGAAGCTGTAGCTTATGCAGTATTTGCTCTGGGATTATTAATAAATTAAGTAAACAGACAAAGATGACTGCAAAAGCGGCTGCCGTGTCTCTTGTATGTGTGTATGTCTCTTGTATTAATTACACCAGAGACTTGTTTTGTTGAGAAAAAATATTTTGTGATTTTGCTAAACTGATATTTGTCATTGTGTCAGATGCAATTTTTCTTTTTTTCATTGAGGCACAAAATGATCCATTTTTATTTTGTGATTGCTTTTGCCAGTGCAACAGAAGGCACGCATTTCTTAGTGTGCAAAGAGAGAACGCTTTTAGATTTAAGATTTATTTACAGACGAAAATACGTAAAAAGACTGGCTCACATCAACATCTACCATACTGGGATGCATCTTGGCATGTATTAAGTGCACAATCGATAATTTTAGGAAAGGCAAAGTTCTGATGGGTCAGCATTTACATTTTTTAGGCCCTAAAAGTGAAAACATAAATAATAATAATAATAATAATAAGAAGAAGAAGAAGAAGAAGAAGAAGAAGAACTGTCCTCTTTTTATGCTCCAACAAAGCTTTGTTTCTTTTTGTTAAATCATTTTTGTGTTTTTAAATAAACAGAACATTGAGACCAATGGAGTCATCTCAGTAATATATATTTTGTAAATTAGGTCAATCTAGTTATTTCATATCCCTTTCTTAAGCTACTCCCTGATTATTGCCCAATAATCAGGGAGTAGCTTAGAGTTTGGAGTCCAAGCTCTAAATAAATTTGTCATGGATGTTGAGGTAATTTGATGCAGGACCTCCAACAGTCAGCCTTGGTAGAGAAATTAGATAAATATTATAATAACAAACAAATGACTAATTTCCAGCTAAAGATTCTCCTCGAGAGTAAGCATGCTGTTAACCACTGTATCTCGTTTCTCTTGTGTTATTATGAAAGGACCTTTGGCTTCCTATCTTACTTTAATTTTCATGCTTTGCTTTTCAGTTTTTAAAGAGCTCTTTAAAATTATCATGAATTTCTATCTCAGTTGTGACTGAAATGCATTTCTACTTTATGTAGTTTTTTTACATTTAACTTTTTCAAGGGAGTTACTTATTCAAACATTTTTGTTATCAGAAACATGTCTACTTACTAAATGGTTTTGAACATTAAGGACTGCACATTTAGTCTGACCTATGATCAGGTTCAAAAGGTAAACTTTTGCTTGTCTGTTAACATCTCATACTCGGTTTTCTTTTTCTTTACCTCAATTCCAAATATCTTCTTCTGTTTTTGAAATGAAATCAATTGAATAGTCTTGGGTATATATTCATTTTTATTGTATGTATTTTATTGTTTTCAATATAGTACAGTATAGCATAGGATAGGATAGGCTAGGATAATTCCATCCATAATGTAAAATAATACCATTCATCTAACAGAATCAAATGCTTTTTGGCATATAGATTGTCACCAGAGCCCTATGATTGAGGAAAAAAACACATGTACAGCAGGTTCAGCACCCTTACTGCTCTGTAAGAGAGATATATTTATTTCTAACATCAGATGAAATAACATGCCAAAGCAAATCAAGAAGAAGTGCACATCAGTAGGACATTATTGCGTATACAGGGTCTACCTCCACACAACAATTACTTCTCAGCAGCTCTTAACAATCTCCTATGACAGGAATTTGACATTATGAATTGTTCTGTTGCTTCCAGCCAAATGTATTCTCTGTTTCGTTATAATGACAGAAAAACTCAAAGAAAATATTCTCTCCTACAACCCCTGCTAGTTATTTTTCATTAGTAATTGAAATATAAATCCCACTGGAATTAGGCAAAGAATATAATATGATGACACCGTCAGAATGCACTGAATAATAGAAACGTGGTAGTTACTAAGCACGTCCTGTCTTGGTAAAACTTATAAAGTGTTACTATGGTTATAGTAACAATGATGGATAATAAACCTGAGGAAATAGTTATTAGAATGTCTCTGTGTAAATATCTAAAAAATATTAGCAATATTATAATTTATGTTTAGTTTTGTCTTGGATGTATAATAAATGTACATTATTATTCAATATCTTATATATAGTGTCTTGTGTCATAGCTCATATGGTATAACAATTGTATTTCTATCACACCTGCTGATACAACCTTTTATATAGTATATTTTTATATACTATGCGTTATGTATTTTTTTACAGTTGAGGTGTATTTTAACCCACACCATGATCTTTCCTGGAAGTTAAAAACTAGTTTCTGTGCATATGAAGTGAATAATAGAAAATGAGAATAAATGGTTAAAAAGAGCTAAAATGAGACCGAATATTGGGCACGTTTTGGTTAGACAGAAACCAGATTTAATGAAAAACAAAATCCGAAAGTAGCTTGACATTTCAAGCAGTTACTCCTAGTTAAACAGTATGCTGTAAAGACTTTGAAGCTATATATATAAATAAATAAAACTTTCTCTCCATTACTACTCCTGAAAAGAATAATTTATGGACCTTAATTTGGAATAGCTTAGACAGCTATTCCAAATTAAGGTCCATAAGAGAAAAAAATCTTATAGTTTTTAACTTAAGTTAAAATCATGATTCAAAAGTTTTATACTGCAACTGCATCCTGCTTTTAATGACTACTCTGAGACCAATGTGCATGAAATCCTAAGAATAATTTAAATAACCCCAACTTTTCTTATGAAAAAATGTTATTTCTCCATATTCAGCAGATCACACTTGCAGTGTTATGACTGAAGATGAAACCTCATCTTTCTTCTAACATCTGCTCTGTGGTGGATAAGACCTGTCAGCGTTATGTTATTACTGAAGTGGAGAATCAATAGGTTGTTTGTTCTAAAAGCAACTTAAGTTGGAATATGGAAGATATAGAGCAGCTTTAGACTTTCTCACAGGTGGCCAGGTGGAACACATCCTAAGTAGAGCATTTGTGCTAAGAATACCAGAATCTGTAACGATGCGGGCATTTTAGTGCATAGAAGTTTACCAAAAGGAATCAAGACCCATCTTTCCTCGTAATGCTTGTTGCTATTGAAGTGATGCATTCATGGGGAATTTATAAACCTCTTAGGAGAGTCTGCAATGGGACTAACCTTTGGAAAGATATGAATGTGCCCTACTTTGTGCCCTACTTTACAGGACGTACTCACTTTCATGTTCTTGTTTACTCTTGCCTTGTGAACACTTTGTTATAGTAATCTGACTTTTATAAACTAAAGTAAAGAGAAAAGGTTATATATGATCAGGCCGTGTCCCATTAGCTTTTTAAAAAAAAAAAAAAGCAGCACTTTCTTTCTTTGGAAACATGTTTTTTTTACATCTTGAAACTCCTAAGTGATTTTTCTTTCTAATGAAGAACAATATATGCATATTGCTTTTGCCCCAACCGTCAGCATGATTTAAAGCCGCTTCCTTTTATAATGGAATTTTCTCTACGACGGAGTGTTAAATGGAGGCTTTGGCTATTTAAATTTTGGTTCACTTTAAAGGGTTGTTTTACACACTCAGCTTCAAATATTCCCCTCCACATCTCTGTTCAACACATTTGTTGTTTTCAAATGAAACAGCTGCACTGACAACTGCTTCGGTGATAAATGGTTAGAGTGTGGGTTCGGGTCGGGTAATGCCCATTCTTTTTACGATTCTCCCTTGTCAGCAAGTTGTAATCCTTGCATAGTTTCCATGTAGTCTTTTTGTCCTTACTTTCTGAACAGAAATGTCTTATTTTAAAAACACCCTGACTACACGAATAAAAAGTTAAAAGTATCATGCCTCATGTAAAATGCATCGAAGGTATTTTGTCTGTTTCAGGCAGCTCGTGTGTTCTTTAAAACCAGGACAAAAAACACGCAGACAGTGATTCATTTTGCAGACTGTGGTTTCAATTATTCAACATCAAAGTCATTGTTTGTTCTCTAAAAGTTTGTTCTCTGAAAGCGTTTCTGGACTGGCTGCTGTAAAATCGCATTAACTTCACATTATCTGGAAACATGACCATTACAAAGCCTCAGAAGTCATGTTTTTTAGGAAGGGAGATCTGCTTAGACACCGTATATGCCAGTGGGCCATGCGTGATTTATTAATTTAAGGACATCAGCTGATACTTGGTTTGTGAATGTTTAGTAGCTAGAGACTGTAGCTGATCTAGGAACAACCTCCTTCTAAACGTCAGTAAGACAAAGGAGCTGATAGTGGACTTCAGCACTAAGCAAGAGAGGAACTACCAGACCCCTGTCATCAACGAGTGCCCAGTGGAGAGAGTGGACAGCTTCAAATACCTCGGAGTTCACATCACGCAGGACCTGTCATGGTCCTGTCACATCAACACTGTGATGAAAAAGGCCCGACAGCGTCTCTACCACCTCAGACGCTTGAGAGACTTCCAACTGAACTCCAAGGTGCTCAGGAACTTTTACTCGTGCACCATAGAGAGCATCCTGACGGGAAACATCTCAACCTGGTTCGGGGACAGCACCATGCAGGACAGACGAGCTCTACAGAGGGTTGTGCGGTCAGCTGAGTGCACCATCCGCTCCGAGCTCCCTGACCTGCACTCAATCTACAGCAGGCGGTGCTGGACCAAGGCCAGGAAGATCGTGAAGGACCTCAGCCATCCCAACAACGGACTGTTCTCTCTGTTGAGGTCAGGAAAGCGATTCCGCTCCCTGAAGACCAACATAGAGAGACTGAGGAGGAGCTTCTTCCCGCAGGCGATACGGTCTCTCAATCACACCATCACATAGTACTGACCCACACATATGGTTCTTACACACACACTGGACATTCTGGACTTTGTTTACACTAATTCGATTAGATGCGTGGTCATCTAATCGAATCACTTCATCACTAAATCACTTTAAGCATATTTGCACTGCACAAGACGCTTACAAATGTGGATTGCACAACACTGGTCATTATATTTCTTCATTTCCATTTAATACTTGTACAGCTGCTGTTATTGTATATATATGTTTATATTTCTTCATACATTCTTATATATTTCTATACTGTGTATTTGTGTATTTTGCTGTACAGTTATTTTATTTTCAACTTTAATTTATATATTTTATCTTATTCTTTCCCAGTTAAATTTACCCTTCATTCTAATCTGTTGTTGTACAGTTATTTCATTTTTAACTTTAATTTTTATATTTTATTTTATTCCTTCCTAGTTCAATTTACCCTTTTTAATTTTTCATATTTATTTCCTATCTTATTCATAGGCTTTTTTTTTTCTTTAGGTCACGAGCAGTTGTGTAAGCATTTCACTGCATATCGTACTGTGTATGACTGTGTACGTGACAAAAATTTGAATTTGATTTGATTTGATCTAATAGGACTGTAGAGGATGAAAAGAGCAAATGGAAGTCAGTGGCATTTTAGTGCACCTGTAACCGGATGATGTCACTAGAAGGTGGGCTGGCCCAAATTGACAGAAGACGGAACATTACATGAACTTATATAAACTTATAAACACCAGTAAAACTATTATATGAACTTTGGGGCCTTTTATACAGCACCCCTTTCTGTTATATAAAACTCAACACTGATTAATGGCTGGAAGACTTCATTCATTTTAGTGGAATGTGAAAAAGATGCTAATTTAAACTAGGTTATACTGTATGTACTCATGTAAAATGCAGTTCACATAGTTTATTCTCCCACGAGGAGGGGAAGAGAAGACATTTCCTTCAATACTTCCTGCTCTTTAAGTGATCTCAAGGCAAACAATGCAACTGTATAATGTATCATAAAGGATCAACATCATTTTAGAGTAACACTTGGCTGTACAAGAATTTCCCATTTTAGAAATAAGTGCTCCAGCATCCACTGTTCTCATCTTTACATCCATCAGAGGAGATGGATGTGTCAGATATGAGGATGGAACCAGATGTTTCCTGACGCTTAGACATATTTTTTTAATCTTTTGATGTCTTCTGTCAGGATTATTACGGATTTTTTAATTAATTTAATGCTGCAAACATAGCTGTAATGTAAACATGCAAATCTGCATGTTTTTACAACTTATACTCCTTATGTCTCCTAAGACAGGTCAAAAAGTCAAGGTAGTGCTGTGCCCTGGGTCAGGATGTCATTGACATCAACTCAAAGCCTTTGAAAAATGATGATGTTCAGGCTTGTGTATTTGTCTGGGTTTTTTCCTTTATGATAGAGACATTTAACCCAGAAATGTCAAAATGAACAGAGGAGACTGCTACTTGCTGTCAATTGGTAATCAAATGGAGAAGTGTTGCTGCTGATCCTTGTTGCTGTGTGTCTTGTTTGGCACTCCATGAAGAGGAATCTTTCCGAGTACAGCGCTGTGACATGTGGCAGGATCTACAGTCTTTGGGTCAACATACTGAGCACAGACGGCATCAAATTATAAGGAAATTACATAAAGTATATATAAGTGGAACAGCACATATGTCTATTAAAATCTATTAAAAGAAGGCCAGCTTTTAATATGTCATGCTTTTTTTCTAACCAAGAAAACATCAATCACTCTTTCAACATGCACATCAACTAAAATGTGATTTTTAATATGAATTAAAAATTTTCCAAGATACTAGTACATGTGTGGTGATCCAAATGATTTATAGTACGTAAGAGTTCTTTGTATTTTGACAGAGAAAACAAAGGCAGTGAAAGAGACTGGAAAAAACAAAAGACACTTTTTGTGTGACAAAGAAGATTTGATTTTGATTCGAAAAAAAATGTGGGCCAAAGTGGCGAGAGCAGCTTGTTGTCTGGACCAACACATTACACATTCTGGTCAGAGGTAATGTTGAACAGTGTCAGTATGGGTCCACTTGAACAGATGGTCTTCCAGCTTGCCCTTGAATTGCCAGCTTTGCTGAGCCAACCAAGTGGAATGGCATATTAAACCACTCTCCTTTTGCCTTGTCTTTGCATAGACAGGGTTTGATTACTCAGGGGGTTAGAAGCCAAATTTTAAAAGTGTGAAAGTGTGAGTTTCGTAGCTGCCCTGATTTTGCCCTGATATGACTCTCTGTGCAAAAAACTGTCTATTTGGTGGATTTACCAACCTCATATCCATACTTATTTGTGCATATGACTGTCTTAGCTGTATTTCATCATTCTTTATTGTAATGTTACTCAGGTGCATTGATTAATTATGTCTCCAACTCCTTCGAGTATACTTTTGCTTCCCTTTTTAGGTAAATATGCCTAGTCTATTTATTCAGCTGCACTTAAAAACATCTAGCAGCTTCTTTCTGGCAGGCTAACTGCTGACTGATCTGTGTAATCTGTGCTTGCAGACTGATTTATAATAGGCTCACGAAGGAACACTTCTTCACAGATGACAACCAAGCTATTTATCATCTGCTATTGATTTTCCTGTGCATTGTCACAAAAATCTGTGCTCACTGTTAACTAGTCTGAGCAGAATGAGAAAAAATTCAATGTGCTCACCATCTGTAGTGCTTTTACATTTATATTTTGTGAAACACGTATGCATAGTATTAGAATTTAGTTTTTATCTGTTAGAACATTCATATTTGTTTTTGGTTTTTTTGCTTTTTACAGACACGCGTCATATTTACATGTTTAAATAAGTGACAATTCTTTTCAAATATGACTTATTACTTTATCAACAATTCAAGCCATAATAGATAGATAGATAGATAGATAGATAGATAGATAGATAGATAGATAGATAGATAGATAGATAGATAGATAGATAGATAGATAGATAGATAGATA
>NW_024582486.1:413955-429333 GCF_018398535.1 Haplochromis burtoni
ATAGATAGATAGATAGATAGATAGATAGATAGATAGATAGATAGATAGATAGATAGATAGATAGATAGATAGATAGATAGATAGATAGATAGATATTAAAATATTTTGTCAGTTAATTCCAAGAAAATAAGATGTTTTATTACTTTTTAGTCATTCAGTTCATTTTTTTTGTTTTCTTTATGCATATTATCATTAATATGAAAGGTTGCAGCTGTGGTAGTTACAAAACAATACTGACTTTCCAGCATTACAGCAGGAAAGGTGGTAAAACAATGGAACAAGCAGAAAAGGGCTACAGAAGCTCTTGAGCCTTTACACTGAGATTAAAAGGGAATTAAATGGAATAGTTTCCAGAACTAAGTACCACATGTGTAATGAGTTATGTAAAAAGTCCAAGCTAAGATAGGTGGTAGTGTCTTATCCAGCATGTAAACACATCCAAGTACGATGCAATCAGGTGGCTCAATTTTCTCTTTAATGTTAGGCAAGATGTTTCTCCTGAGTTTAGTATTACTGAAACTAAGATTTGGTAGAAGCAAGAGCACAGAAACAAGAAATCATTCAAGCAAGAAGAAAAAAAATGTAATATACATGTTATACACGTAACCACTAGTGAGCCTATCATCTTATAACTGTTGATACATGGCTGCCTGTCGACTTTGTGCAGTAAACTTTTTTTCTGTTTCAGATGATGGCAAGTTGTCATTTGAAGAGTTTAATACTTACTTTGCTGATGGGATCCTGACTACTGAGGAGCTACAGGAGCTTTTCTATTCCATAGATGGCCAACAGAATAAGTGAGTTTTTGACCTAGTGTTATATTTAATAGATTCTCTCTCGTAAACTTTGTGCTTTTACCTTTTAAAGAGGGCAAAATAAAAGCATGCTTAAAGGCAGTGTTAATGTGTTCTTTTCAAGTCACCAGCCACAGATTAAATGTCTCACAGCTGGAGGGAGGTCCTCGGTAAACTCAACTCAAGCAGAATTGATGTTTACCCCCTCCTTTGGACATAAAATACTGTGGGCTAAACCAGCTACTTCAAAACCTGGACTACTTCCCTGAAATTACAATCAAGGAAATCAGCCTCAGGGTAGCTGCTGAAATCACCGCACTGCAGTGAACGCTTAACTCTTTTAGCCACAGAGGAAAAGACCATTTTTCCCCTGCCATGTTGTATTTAATGTATCTAAGTCTGATCCTTACCTAAAGCCAGTGTGTTTTATTGCCTTTGGCAGATCAGGTATTTGTATTCATGAGGCATTTTGCAACTTTTCTTCTGTGCCAACACTGAGGCTTAACAAGGTTTCAAAATCTTTGTATAAGCTCAGGTGATATAACAAATTAACCATGATTGGTAAATCACTGAAATGCATCAGTAGGCCCAGTCTCACACACAAAAGCAGACTGGAATAGATGCATATGTGTTTTGGGTTTTTTTTTCTTCCTTTTTTGCATCTAACTAGTTTGGCTACAGTAACCACTCTGTATTTATTTTTGTTGTGGTGCCAGTTCTTCCATCACTGTGTGATAAATTGCTTTTGAACATGCTGCTAGGCTAGTATTGCCGCTGTGATGAGAAACAATAGCCTCGAGACCTCTCTAACCACCCTCCAAGCTTTGAGGCAGTTGGCATGAACTGTGCTCTGATGTCTAATTAAAGGTTTTTCTTATTCTCAATATAACAATGCAGTTAATGGAGTGGTGATAGGAAGAACGTGTTTTACCTGTATATGCTTGATAATGCTTAAAGTTATGCAGAAAATGCTGGAACTGAAAGCAAAGGGAAAAGAATGATCACATTAGCTATATCTTAATAGCCTAAAAGAGAGATATGTGGGAGCTTATTGTCACCATCCAAATGCAGATTTGTAACAGCAACTGCCAAAAAGGCATTTGTTTTTGTTGTCTGCAGGAGCTGTGTGAGCATTATAATAATGCAGCTATTTACCAGCTTCACTTCCAGTTTGATTCAGTCTTTAAAATGTCATTAAAACAACAGGGGAATTTTTCACATAGTAATGGTAGTAGTAATGGTCTTTATCAAAGAGAATAATTTCTCATCAAATGTAAACCCTTCTGCTACGAAAAGTAAACAAAGACGTATTTATTGCAATGTTTTTACCACTGTGGGAGAAGTAAAACAGACAATGGTCTAACATTTTAAATAATGATAAAATGCAGAAGACATCATTTCTAAGGAGAATAAACATTTCAGGTTAACATGCTGCGCACAAGTGTGATTTATATGGTTTTAACACTTTAACAAGTCTTGTGTATGTCTTTATATGACAATACTGTTATCATATTAACTATATTCACACATAGTCACACCAAACCTCTCAAGCAGAAATGAAGAGCTACATAACTTTGAATTTTCCTAATTAACTCTCAGTATCTTCCCTGCTTCTCTCTTATGTTCTGCTCTGCAGCAATCTGGACACTGACAAGCTATCAGGTTGGTTGGAGTGTGCTTACTCTGATTTCTGTATAACTCCTATCATAAAAGTTATTGTCATAAGTGCTTGTGTTACCCTATCCTTAGATTCTTTTTTTAATGATTATTAGTGTTCATGAGTAACTTCATAGCAACAGTTTAAAAACTCTGGGAAATCTTCATTTTCAAATGAAAGCATTGTATAAAGTTAGAGGCAGCAGGTTTTGCTGTGTTTTCTGCGCACGCCAAACAAGCAACACAACTAAATTATATATCAAAAGCATTTGTGATTTAGTTTGATTTGAATGTGTCATCTGACATGTTTAGGTACTGCTGAGCAAAATCTGGTAAAAAGTCATGTTTCCCTATTGGTAGACCTTCTTGTGTGGAAAGTCAACCAGGTGCTGGTTTCCTAAAATTTACAGACATACAGTAAGAGTCATATCGATATTGTTATATAGTATACACAGTAGTAGTGATATATATAGTAGTGATCTATTGGCCTATTTTTTTAATCATTTTAAAAAATACATGTGTGTCAGATGACCTGAATAAAGTTAAGAACTAGGACAGAGACCGGTAAATATGACTTGTACCCAGAATAAAACTTCTGCATAATTTATTGAATGGGAATGGCATCTTTTGCATCTGACATCAACAGAAGTTGACTGTTTTTCCATAACAGAATGCTTCTTTTATCTCATATGTAGTTCAGTGAACATCTGTCAGCCACTGCTCTATGTTCTTTAGACCAAATTGTTTCTGATTAACGGTTTAAAATTCAGTAATGCAACATAAATGAATGTAACTGAGGGGAGTGTAAAGGCTGCCACCAATCCATTCACCTTGGATCACATTGTTAACTGTGTGTCATGTCACTCGTACTCTTAGCTAGTGTAAAATCAAGTTTTTAATTAAGAATCAAGAGCTAATTACTATTGAGCTTTTTCTTTGCTTTACTCTTGCTCTATCATATATAATTTGGTGAACCTTCCTCGCACAGCCTTTTTACCGTGACACTTTAAATAAGCCTCGGTACACTGCTTTTGCAGTTACGTGAGCTCATTTGTGACATAAACATTAAAATGTGTAGGAGTTTCTTTATAGCAGTCGGTGCTGTCTGGTGTGAAATGAATCTTCACGCTTGCTATCATTAACACTACAGGAGTGAATGAGATATCTTATAACACTGCCTTATTAAAATTAGTAAAGATAAAAAACCTCAATTTCATGAAATGGGGAGCGCTAAGTGTTGCTGACGTATTGTGCATTCATTATATTCTCACTCCTGTAGTCGTCGTCGTCTCTTAATTGGAGTCTGTCATGGCAACATATTAGAGCTTGTCTCCAACTTTTAAACGTTAAAATTAATGTTTGATGACTATTCATGTTCATAGTCCGTGATTGCAATAACACTGACAGTTTTTTTTTTTGCTATTCCCTGTTAGAATATTTTTCTCAGCACCTTGGAGAGTATCTTAATGTCCTTTCAGCTCTGGAGAGCCTGAATATTGCCATCTTAAAGGCAATGGATAAAACTAAAGAGGTAAGAATTCACCAAAGCACGTGAAGACTCTGAAAGCTATACTATGAACCATTTAGTTTTATGTGAATCTGTCTTAATTTTGGCAGACCACATGGCCACCACTCGCTAGCTCTGAATTCAACAGATTATTGAAATGACTGCACTATTCTCACATTGGAAGTTGGGCTTCACACAGACTTTGTACTTGAGAGCTGGCAGGTTGGATGTAGTCTCAAATGTAATACATGCACCATGCAGGTAATAGCAAGAAAAACTCAGGGCTGAAAGCAGTTAGTTTTTATCAATTCAGATGATTCACACTGACTTACATCACCTGTGGTCTCGTTATCCTTGGTCCCACTTTGGAAAATATCGCCAACCCCGAAACACAAAAATGTTGAATGAGTCGGTGAACGGATATTTACCTGTTAACGCTTACCAAATTTTATGTAACAAGGTTAGGACACTTTGACGGGGTTTATCCTATCTCCTATTAAAACCTTAAACTGAGTCTTCACCTTATAATATACTGATTTGCATTATGGGGACATTTCTTTACCTTAAAGGAGGTGGGCCTACATAACGTGAGTATCCAAACCAATCCCCACAATGTAAGTAATACAAGTAGACACAGACACGCTCACCAAGTTAGGTTTTTTTGTGCTATAAATCTCCTGTGTTAAGTTTTGTGCTGATTCTTGTCTATTAGAGGAAGCCCCCGTGTACACAGATGGAGCCACTGCTGCACTAAGTCTCCCAGAAGTGATGAATTAACAAAAGAGGGACAAAAAAAATATTTCAGGCAAGGATGGGCTGGGAAATAAATCAGATGGGGAGTTTGACCCAAGAATGACTTAATACGTTCTGCACAAAACACAGCAGTGTTGTCTTAATATCCTAACTATAAATGAGTCACAGATATCCTATATAACACAATAATCTACCCGATACTTTGGACACAACTGTGATGCTGTTTCTGTTTATTAACTTGTCTGTCAAAGCTACAGCGTGTACTGCACCAGCATTAACATGTAACTAAAATCGTTGACTTGACTTCCCCTTGTTACTGCTTGCCCTTTTTTTACTCCAGGGAACTTCTTAACATTTCTGTTCCTGTCCAGCAGCACAGCACTTTTGGTCCTTTTTGCTGCAGCAATTACTGCTCCCACTGCTAAAGCTGCAGATGGAAAAAAACCACTGATTAGTATTTAAGCCAGCAGTCTGCCCACCTATGTACTGCGGGTCCCATGGGCCTTGATTGTGTTCAGTCCAAGCAGAAGAATCAATCCACATAATCAGTCTTATTTTTAACAATTATAGTATGCTTGATTTTAAGAAAGTAGCTTCCTTAAGTGGTATGCACATTCTCTCCCTGAGCATTAAATGAGGAGACTGGTAAATTGTGTGAGTGGTTAATGAGAAACTGCTGCAGGAAGAAGATGTTTTGATGTACCTTAGTGCTTAGACTAGAGCAACAGGAAGAAGGTAGTCTGGTTGTGTGCGATGGTTTTTAGTTTTTTGGTTATACTAGATTAATAAGAGATAGAGACAGAGATAGAGCAGGAAGGCAATTCTCCATGAAGAGGAAGAAGCACAAGCCATGACTTTACTTGAGAGATTTTGTTGTTTTTAATACTTGGCCTGACTGCAGAGATGTTCTGTGTTTGTTAGGTAAAACAACCACACATGCCATAATCAGGAATCATGCACAGCACCAGTTTCTTGTAGTGTCACCAAGTGACACTGCAAAATTATGCAAAAAGAAGCTTTGCAAAGTCCTGAGTAGCACCAATGGACTATCAGTGCAGTGCAATCCCATGACCTTAAGTCTTGTTCAGTCTGCAATTTTCAGTCCTAACTGCTACAAATATTCTCTTGATACTCCTGATGTCCCACGGTGTGTGTGTGTCCCAAAAACCTCATGTAATAATATGTACCGGTTTGGCACAGCCTAGCATTTCTGTACCTGTTTATTATGTTGCTCAACTAGAGCTGACAAAATGTTTTAAAAGTGCTTGAGGATTTTTTGAGGTAACAGCTATGAATCAGGGATTTAAAGTTTAATAGGAGTTGTTAAATGAGAAGAGTGGAGGAAATGTGTTCTGAATAATTATGGAACCTGCCTTAATTAGATCACCTACCTCCTCTATTTGGCCTCTTCTTTAAAGCTGTTGAAGTGGGTAAACCCCTAGAGGATTGTGCAGTCACTGGTTAGCAGCTGTGGTCTGTCAGTGCTTTGGACTGCTAATCCCATGATGCTTTTTCAGTAGATGCTCGTCATCGCAAGTTTTGACAATGAGCTATGCAATGTTACTTCACTCGCACATTGCGTGACTATGTCTCCTTTGAGAATGCGTAATCACATTTGTGTTTGGGGACATGAGCAGCAATTATGTCTCCTATTAAAGTTCTTCCACCTTGGAATTTGAATACGCACTTCTGAATAATGTATGTGTTCTGAGAATTAATTAGCCCATTTAATTGCAGCTGTCACACATTTCACAAGTGCCTGCAGTTGTTTTGGAGAAGTTATCACATGATCGCTCTCTCTCTCCTTCTCTGTGTGGTGTGTCTTGTCTCAGAGCTGCTTTTCCTTTCTTTGCGCTTTGGTTTGAGCAGTTTGTCCTTTAACCCTTTGTTCTGTTTGTCGCTCTCTTTCTCAGGAGTACCAAGGTGCCAGCGTGTTGGGTCAGTTTGTCACCAGATTCATGCTAAGGGAGACATCCAGTCAGCTGCTTTCTTTACAGAGGTCCCTGCAGTGTGCCATGGAGGCTGTGGAAGAGCAGAGCAGCCCTGCCCCGTTAGTACACTGTGTGATACAGTATTTTGTGTTATCTGTTATTTGTTACATTTTATTCAACACTGTTTCCATACTATTAAAGTCTTAGTCGTAATTTAAGTAGAGAACTTATGAGCAACAGCATTTCTGATGACTGGTGCTGTAATGCTAAACTCAGGTATAAGGATTACCTTGTGGGGTTTTTTCATAGATGCTGTTCTAATGAAAATTTAGAATTTTTAACTCAACTTTACTTTACAACTTTAAAATTCTGCTGCAACACTGCACAGAAAGGGAGTACAGTCATGCTTTTCTATGCTGCATATATTTTAAATGTAATTTTACTGTTGTAAATCTTTAATTCCAGTTAATTAAGGCTTCTGCTTCTACTTTTATATGTAGATTGGAACATGGTCGGTGGTTTAGGTATGACAGAGTTGTCAGAATTAGTCCTCTTTTGTTGCCCACTGGATGGATTTGCAAAGTATGTAGAAACACAGTGCATACTTTTGAGAGTGACACTGTATTTTGTACCAAGTATTTTATTGCAGAGTGGATCACACTATGAGAATTGTTGTCTGAACTGTTAATTACATGTGAGCCAGAAGCCTGAAGCATCATTAGTTATAAAAGCGCATTACTTTTTTCCTCTCGCTTACCACAACACATAGAAGCTGCTTGAGCCGAGGGGATGTGCTGATGCTTCTCTTTGATTTTTCAGAGTTTAGAATTTGTTGCGCTTGCATCATTCTTATGACGTTCCTCGGCTGTTTTTTAAGAATGATTTTTACACTAAAGGAAAGGAGAACATTTAAAGGTTTTTTTGTTTGTGTTTTGTTTTTCTTAATGCGGTGGTTAAATAAGTTCAGCCCAACTGAGATGTGCAGCAGACAGTCCAAACTAAAATGAATAAAACACATCTAAGAACTCATTCCAGTCTATACAGTGTGGTAATGATGGATCTAACAGAGGAAATGCTGCATATATGTTCATACTGCTTAGTGAGGTGTGGTATAAGCCAGCGTGTTTGTTAGCTGAAGGAGAAAAATGACTCATGCTGGAGGGATGATTTCTCTGCTAGACTTTGCATTCTGTCGTACCATGATGCTCTGTGTAATTTAATATAATAATCCTATATTTTTATATACAGTGCACCATAATAACTCAGAATGTTTTTCTCTCTTTAATCATTCAACAATGTTTTACTAATATCTCACTTTATAATCTCTCTTTAAAAAATATTCAACCACAGCATTTCAAGACTACTACTGCTAATGCAAACTGCTTCAAGAAATACACACATATATACTATTTTTAAATTGTGTCAACAGAAAACTTCCATAATTCATTATTAGCACAACCAGGTATGAAAAAAAAACAGTTAGCATTGGTCTAAGCAATACGTTTAAGCAAGAAATTCACTTAATCAATGCTGTATCATGAAGCTTTCTTTCAAGACATGCCTTTGAGCAGAAAGCTTTGAATTTACTGTATTCTCACAGGCTTTCAAACAGATGCCTCACTAATAGGTAGACTGTTTGAAATTCAGAATTTCTGTCAAAGACCTTAATGCTTTCATTAAATGTAAATGAAGGTCATGGAATAAAAACACACCTAAACTGCTGTCACCAATTAAGAATTTGGCAAACACGATCCATCTAGGCATTTAATGAGTAGAAGTCTGTGTCAGCACAGGTCAAGATTATGACTAATGCTTTGGCAACACTAACTGTTCTCATTTAAAATAATAAGGATACTTTTCTACATTTTTCATGGCTAAATAATTTGGTAGCGCTAATCGCAGCCTGGGTTGTCTCTTTTCTTACCTCTGGGTGCCACGCTGGCATTATTGAAGATAATAGAGTGATTATAGCCAGGGTGAATTATTGAGAGTTGACTGGGGGAGGCAGAGCAAGGGAACAAGGCTAAAGGATGATATTGGTAGCAGTGACATATATAGACAGTAATTCACTAAGAGAGAGAAAGCAAAGCAGAAAAAAGAAGTAAATGGATAGCAGAATGATACAGAGAGCCTAAGATGAATTGGAGAAAGGAAAGGAGGCCTGTACAAATGAACATAACGCAGAGCTTTTTGGTCAGACACTTTTAATATTGCTCAAGCAGATATAGATTTGGACAGACACAGTGTGTGTGTGTGTGTGTGTGTGTGTGTGTGTGTGTGTGTGTGTGTGTGTGTGTGTGTGTGTGTGTGTGTGAGTGAGTGACAGAATTAGAGACATATTGAGTTAAACAACAAACAGCTTATTTCTCTCTCCTTTGCTTCACTGCAGTAGATTTATGGTGGTTGCAGTGGCCTTTGGGCTCCAGGCTGTTCTCAGCATGATAACCTCCTAGCAATGCACTCCCTCTGTGCTGTCAGCATGATCCTGCACACACACACACGTAGACACATACACAGACACACGTATTAACGTGCACACATAACAACACAACAAAAGGAGGGAGACACTGGCTCACACTACCAAGTACAAACAAATGTGCAGAAGCATTTAGACACACAGAGAGCCACACACACATACATAACTAAATCAAAGTCTTCACACACACAGACACACACACACACACACACACCATCTCGATTGTCACACCCTCATGACTACAGAGTGCTTAACATCCTGCCCTTGACACTCTGCATTTAGCACAGCAAACACTTTTCCATCTATAACAGAGATATAGATAGATAGTGTGTGTGTGTGTGTGTGTGTGTGTGTGTGTGTGTGTGTGTGTGTGTGTGTGTGTGTGTGTGTGTGTGTGTGTGTGTGTGTGTGTGTGATTGAGGAAAGGAGTAAGTGAAGTGTAAGTGTCTGTCCCCCTTAAATCTTTACCCTGTGGGATAATAAGCTGTTTTCACCTCTATTCTGGATGTCTCTTTGTGTCTCTTTGTGCCATTGATTATGCTGTGTCTCTTGCATCATACATTAACCTATCTCAGTTTCTGATTGGAATCAATTATTAATGTATCATTCTCCACATATTTTTCTTCCTCTCTTTGCATTCTCTGGCCCCTCAATCTCCTCTATTCCTTCCAATGTTTCGTTCTATATATGCTTCATATTTTCCCATGTGACTTCCCCTGTTTGCTATATTTTAAGAGGTTTTTTCCACATTGCTCTGACAGTTGCTGTCTTTCTCTCTGATGTTTGTCTCGCTGGATTTCCACTGCTGTCATGGCAGGAGAGAAGTAAAGGCGCCAGAGCTGACAGCAATACAGAGAAATGGCAGGCGCTGTGGTCGCAGGGTCCATAATAACCTGTGCCTCTCTCCATCAGATCCCTGCACTGGCATCCTGACCATGGGTAAGAGGAACAACAAAGTACAGGGTGGGCCATTTATATGGATACACCGTAATAACATGGGAATGGTTGGTGATATTAAAGTCCTGTTTGTGGCACATTAGTATATGTGAGGGGGCAAACTCCTCAAGATGGGTGGTGACCATGGTGGCCATTTAGAAGTCGGCCATCTTGGATACAACTTTTGTTTTTTCAATAGGAAGAGGGCCATGTGACACATCAAACTTATTGGTAATGTCACAAGAAAAACAATGGTGTGCTTGGTTTCAACGTAACTTTATTCTTTCATGAGTTATTTACAAGTTTCTGACCACTTATAAAATGTGTTCAATGTGCTGCCCATTGTGTTGGATTGTCAATGCAACCCTCTTCTCCCACTCTTCACACACTGATAGCAACACCGCAGGAGAAATGCCAGCACAGGCATCCAGTATCCGTAGTTTCAGGTGCTGCACATCTCGTATCTTCACACCATAGACAATTGCCTTCAGATGACCCCAAAGATAAAAGTCTAAGGGGGTCAGATCGGGAGACCTTGGGGGCCATTCAACTGGCCCACGACGACCAATCCACTTTCCAGGAAACTGTTCATCTAGGAATGCTCGGACCTGGCACCCATAATGTGGTGGTGCACCATCTTGCTGGAAAAACTCAGGGAACGTGCCAGCTTCAGTGCATAAAGAGGGAAACACATCATCATGTAGCAATTTCAAATATCCAGTGGCCTTGAGGTTTCCATTGATGAAGAATGGACCCACTATCGTTGTACCCCATATACCACACCAAACCATCACTTTTGTTGTTCCAACAGTCTTGGAGGGATCCATCCAATGTGGGTTAGTGTCAGACCAATAGCGGTGGTTTTGTTTGTTAACTTCACCATTCACATAAAAGTTTGCCTCATCACTGAACAAAATCTTCTGCGTGAACTGAGGGTCCTGTTCCAATTTTTGTTTTGCCCATTCTGCAAATTCTGTGCGCCGATCTGGGTCATCCTCGTTGAGATGCTGCAGTAGCTGGAGTTTGTAAGGGTGCCATTTGTGAGTAGCTAATATCCGCCGAAGGGATGTTCGACTAATGCCACTCTCCAGTGACATGCGGCGAGTGCTACGCTGTGGGCTCTTGCTGAATGAAGCTAGGACAGCCACTGATGTTTCTTCATTAGTGACAGTTTTCTTGCGTCCACATTTTGGCAAATCCAACACTGAACCAGTTTCACGAAACTTAGCAAGCAGTTTGCTAACTGTAGCATGGGAGATGGGTGGTCTCGTAGGGTGTCTTGCATTGAAATCTGCTGCAATGACCCGGTTACTGCGTTCACCAGATATCAACACGATTTCGATCCGCTCCATAGCCACCATGGTCACCACCCATCTTGAGGAGTTTGCCCCCTCACATATACTGATGTGCCACAAACAGGACTTTAATATCACCAATCATTCCCATGTTATTACGGTGTATCCATATAAATGGCCCACCCTGTAGACTTAAATTGCTAAAAGTGAAATATGGTCTTTTTAAATTGTTTGTTGTCTGTAGCAAAAGAAGGGAACACCAGACGTCAACTTATTGGCTTCCTTTTTTTCTCAGTCATTTGCCACCAGCGCTTAGGTGCAGTATTTGTAACTTAATAATAATGATAACAATTTCTTATAGAACAAAATCAACAAAGTATTAGGTGATCTTTCAGTGTCAGCTGAAAGATCTGAACAATAATCTCTTGGACATTTATGTTTCTATAAATAACCAAGAGATGTGGGAATGTAACACAGTGTAACCATATTGAAAAAAGGAGACAAAGAGGCAAAATTGGCAACAAAATAAATTATTTTATTAATAATTAAACTAAAAGAGACAGACAAGCTTCTTGCACCATCAAAGGAAGGAAAAAATTACAAAACCCAGATGTTGGTAACTAATTAAAGAAGTAAAAAAAAAGGTTAAATGACCAATAACTCTCCTCTTCCCAGAACAGAAGCAAGCAGCAGTAATACACAGCTCACAAGCTGCAAAACAAAAAGGCAGACTGTCACTAGGGCTCTCCTCTCTAGTGCCAGCCTTAAGCACTCTGGCCTAATTGCCAAGTAGAATCAGCTACACTCAAGGATGGCACCTAAGGCTGGACAGCAAGGCCCACCCACTGGGGCAATATTACAGCAGGTCCTGCTGGGGTTATAACAATATTGCTCTCATTTATTCTGGTTATGTCTATCAACACAAGGCCAATTTGGTTTTACTTAAAACTGAAACTTGTCATGTATTTGTGGAATTGCTTAAAAAATCAAAAGAACAAAAACCTATAAACTATGTAGTTCCTCAAACAACATGAAATAGTTTCTTTTCTGTCTCTTGGGATCTAGAGAAAGCTTACAATAGGGTGCCACAGAGAGGAACTGTGGTAGGCTACTGCATAAGGAAGTCAGGAGTGACAGAGACGTTTGTGAGGGTGGTGCCAGGAATGTATGAGAACAGCAGGACGGTGGTAAGATGTGCGGTAAGAGTGACAGTTTAGTTCAAGAAGAGTGTGAGATTAGATCAGGGATCAGCTCTGAACCCTTCTTGTTTGCAGTGATGATGGACAGGATGACAGATGACTACTGGCAGGAGTTTCCATGTGCTATAATGTTTGTAGATGACATTGTGATCTTTATTGAGATTAGGGAGAAGGTAGAAAAGGACCTGGAGAGATGGAGGTATGAACTGGAAAGTCAGATGAGAGTGTGAATGAGAAGATAATGTGACAATACAAGGAGTAGAAGTATTGAAAGTGGATGAGTTTAAATACCTGTGGTCAGAATACACAAGAGGGCAGGCTGGGTGGATGGAGATGTGACAGAACGATAGCAGTAAGAGTGGAAGGCAAAGTTAGGTAGTTAGACCTGCCATGATGTATGGTTTGGAAAAGGTGACACTAACAAAAACACAGGTGTCAGAACCGCAGATGGCAGAGCTGAAGATGCTAAGATTTTCAAAATGAATATATCAGAGGGTCAGATCAGGTTGAGTGGTTTGGAAACATGGCAAAGATAGTTTGAACATGTACACAGAGGAACAGTAGACACTTTGGATATGGAGCTGCCCGGCAGAAGGAAAAGAGAGAAGACTCGTGGATATAGTCAAGGAGGAGATGCAGAGGGTTGGTGTTACAGAAGTGGATGCGAGGGAGATGAAGACAAATGATCTGCTGTGACGACCACTAATGGGAGCAGCCCCAAAAAGAAGATAATTTGCTACAGATTATTTTCTAATAAACTTGCACAGTAGTTGGAATTTCAGTATTATGACTGATTCAATATAAAGATTTTTCATCACAATACCAAAACACACAGTGATGTGTTTTAATACTTTTTCAGGGCGGAGGATGGAATATATTGGCAAACGCTGCAAACGGGGTTTAACTGTAACACATTTGTCATCAGGCTGAATTTATGCATATTCACAGGATTTGGAAAAAACAACATCTTGGAAAATATTGTTGTTTTTTTCTTTAATATCTGCTACATGCTGTAAATACATCAAGGTTATCTTGAAATCTGCTAACTCTGCCAGAGTACAGTAATTTAGCAACAGTATAAATGTTATAGTTTTTATAAAAGTTTAACAATAAAGAGGTGCACTTTGTATCGTTTGTACCTGAGGTACATTGTGCTCTGTGTTGTAGAAAAGTATTATCCTCCTTACTGCTGTTTGTGTTATGCATAATAAGTGCAGACAGTGAGTATTCCCTCAAGTTTTCACCGACCAAGATACTATTAACAAATTCTAGAGGTAAACACTTTAGGTTTGCCCTCATTTGTTTCTTATTCACTATTATTGATAGACTAAACTTGTGATTCTGAAAGGACAGAATGAGATTTAAAATCAGTTTTCAGTTTTCAATACTCTGTTTCCAGATACAGTATTTTCAATGTCAGGGGTGTATTATGCCTTCTTTCAAATGTTCTTGCATCCTGAATCCTTCATCCTTTTGAATTTCAATTCAATTTTATATAATTCAATTTTATTTATGAGGTGACAAATTTACAACAACCTTGCCTCAAGGTGCTTTATTTTTGCTTTGACAAGATGTCTTTGTCCTATAGGAATGAAAGGCTTGAACACAGAAAGAATGTTGAATTCTCTATTCTAACCCAATTTTATAGTACAAACAGACCATCCAAATCTGTTTTGATAAATATGTTACTGTATGTAGCTATGCACTTACTCAAAAACCAATCTGATGATTTAGCACTGTGTTTTTCCAGGTGTCAACATGGAAGATGGAGAGAACTGGTGTTCTCAGATCAATAGGCTGCAGCAACTTTTGGATAAACTGGAGTGTCAGGTAGGAGAACTTTCCTTATGTAGGCTATATTTTAGAGTGGACAGCAAAACACTTTTCAAACTTTGAAGTATGTTATTTGCTCCCACAGTGACTAGCTCTAGTTCTTTGCTAAAATCTCAGTAACACAAACTTGAGTTTCTACAATTCTGTGCAATGGATCTTTTGAGCATTTTAATGATTTTCTGCCCTCATGATTTTCTGCCCTTAAACTATAAGTCTGTATAGCCACAGTCATGTCATTTACTTGTTTAATAACTGTTATTTTAAATCCTCAAATTTGCATTTTCCATTTTAATGAGCTGGATGTGATCACATGGTCAATAAGACTGTATGGTAACTTGGTTTGCAAGAAAACATTTTAGGAATTCTGTTCATAAAAATGTCTGCACAGCTAACAATAGTTTTATCAGGTTTGATTAAAGCAGCACCAGCAACACAGTACAGAGGTCCATTTCAGGAAGTCAGAGAGACCCTGGCAACCGCCAGTCACACAAGAAGAACATGTATTCCTTGACCAGTTAGCAAAAGCCTCTTAGTAATTGCTTCATTGCTGCAGTTACTTGTAATTACCATGAAAGATGCCAATTTGGCTGCAAGCACTCACCAACTTCTCTCCGAGTGGGAGTGGAACTGTTAAAGTGTGACTCAAACCAGGAATGAAGACAGTTTGCCTTTAAAGAACAGTTGCACCTTTTGAAATGTGGTTGGCTACAACTCTGTGATCTAAGGAGATCCCAGATATAGAACTGGAAAAAGCTTCTCACATGAGAGGTGAAACGTCTTTGTGAAACTTCCAAATCCAATCGGTTTCCTTTCCAAGCTCTTTAGATTACCATGACCTGGATGACTGAGGACCTACACATACCTACAGCTGTGTGCCACAGCTTTTATTTTGAAGGTGAACCTTCTCTGTTTCCGGTCTGCATCACAATTTGCTAGTTTTGCTAATTAGTTAACATGTAAACTACAGATGACCGTGGCAAACTGTAGTCACAAGGAAG